>NW_016690217.1:5222787-5341456 GCF_001604755.1 Lepidothrix coronata
TGTAAACACTGATCTTGGTGCTTTTCTTCAAGTGTTTATTATGCCATACTCTTTTGTGGAGTTTTCCTGGTGGTCTAGTGTTTAGGGTGCTGCACTTTCACCGCTGTGACCCGGGTTCGATTCCCAACCCCCCGGGCAGATGGAGCTCGTCAGCCCTTTAAGGCCATCCATCTAAGAGAAGGTCACTCTAAACAAACCTACGTCCTGAGACCCTCACTGCCACTGTCCAAGCTTGCTCGGCCCCGGCAGATGAACCTCAGGATTAAAGGGTGGGCTCAGTTCACCACACACTGTGTCTCACCTAAAAAATCCACTGTGCAGGTTCAAAGGGTTAATGACCTCTCCCAAATCTTCGTTCGCGAAGACTGGCCATTATTTTTTATGCAACTCAAAAATATTAACCAACAGAGAGATAAATCAGCTAATTTCATTAACATTTGATAGGACTTCGCCTTTCTCAGTCCACATATCTCAACCAGGATTTGTGACCTCACTTGCTTTTCAGTATTAAGAGTGAACACAATTCATCATAAGGCATATATTGAAATGAAGATGTACACTCTATCCTCTAAATCCTAGTCTTGGTGCAGAGCACTGTACATGAAAAGGAACTATGTGTACAAGGTGTGTATCTTATGAATTAAAATAAGTTCAGATTGTATATGAATTCTTTGGGTCTATGTCTGAATTCTTCAGGTAATGATGGGTTATCTAAACTGTCACTTGAGTCAGTATACAACCAACAGTGTTTTGTGTTCCCCAAACCCCCAAATGCTGACAATGGAAACCGAAGACTGAGACAAGAAATCAGATAGTTCAACTACACAGAGACTGTAAGTAACAAAAGTGTGACAGTGTTTTTATTGTATAAGAGCACCAATTTAGATGCCCCAAGCATGCATACTTAGGTTTCTAAAAACTAATTAAAAAAATTAGATGAAGATGAAACACTTAATCTTTTAAAATTATTTAAGTGAACCATCAGTGTCACTAAAATAAGTTATTAACTGTGTAGAGGTAACATTTATTAACTGTCTGAAATAATTTTTCCTCCAGCTTGGACCTCTTGTTTCGTGAAAATCAAATTGTTATTTTTAATGCACATCCCAGAAATATTAATTAAAACAGTTCATCAATATAATCAATGAAATCAGACCTCTTCCAGATTTAGTGTTAAAAGGCATAATTGGCAAAAGAAGGCTTTATTGCTCTCTGGTGTAATAGGGAAGTATTAAAAGTTATAAAGCAACATTAGCAATCATGTTTAAGAACAGGAGTTAAATGTCCTTTCTCCATTTTATTGCATGTTATAGCCACAAGTAGAATATTCTTGAACAGGTGTAAATTTGGCATCCTTGTACTTCAAAAAAGAAAAAAAAAAAGGATGAGAGTACAAGCAAAAAGCAGAGAAAGTAGAGTATTTTAGTGTCTTCAGTATGACTTTCAGGGTTGTTTTGCTGCTAGTTTTTGACAGTAGAAGAACAAAGCTCAGTATGAGCTACTGAATGCAGGAAGCATTCCAAAACTGAAAATTCAGGTTTTCTCTAGAATTACTAAACAGGTAAGAATAGTGAAAGGCAAAATTTTTCAGCTCACGACATGCAAAGTGGCTTAAAAGCATTCCTAACTTTGTCAGAAAAGGTAGTTTTTAGGCTTTTTTTGACTGTTGCTTAAAATCCTTGTGGTGACTGAATATAGTGATGATAACCTATTATAACACTAAATATGAGTTGGAGCTTTGCAAAGATTGTATACTAATTTGAACATATAGACATTTCTTCTGTGTAGAAAGAGAATATTTGATGCTTTTGACATTATTTTCAAAGGAATGACAAATATAATGGTTTTAATCATATTATATTATATTTTTAATAAAGAGAAAACCAGATTAAAACTCCATATGGAGGCATTGAAAGCTGAAAAGTCTGGTCCTGGTTGTAAAATACTTTTTAGTTTTCTTAGACTCTTATGAGACGATGAAATATTTGTTCAAATGAGGATTTCAAGGCTGTGATCACACTGTGCAGCAAAGAAGGATAGTAGATTAATGCATTAAAAAGCATATTAGAAAAATGAATGTGAGTGAGAATGTTTTCCAAAATGGAATGTTTGCCAGATGGCATTGTGCTGGCATTTTGCAGCTGTACAGCATCTGAAATAGTCCTTAAAGTCCTGTTCAAATCATGGCAATAAATGTTTCAAATGCAAAATGTCAGGCATGTACCTGCTGTGTTTTCTTGTGGGTTGTGTTAATGTTGAAATCGGAGTTGTTTCATCTGAAGATATATATCTATTTATCTTTAGACACTTCATAATCCTGAAGCATTGCTCAGTAGCAATTCAAACATAAGCCAGTCACTTTGGTACACGTGTTTGCTGCCTTTCTTTGGATAAACAACAGTAGCTCTTTGAATCATGGGTCGAGGGTACCTGAGAAAGACAAGGAACTTGACACAAAGATCCTATTTTTATTTTAAACATTTGCTGTTCTCCTAAGGAAGGACTCTTGAGAGGGGAAGCAAAGATAAAGTCAGGCATTTGGGGAACATGGAAAACGAAGCAATATGGTTAATAAAAGCCATGACTACATTTATAGCCTGAACTGTATAGAACATCTTACTGTGGTCTACGCTCCCATACTGTGTGAGTCCTGAACCAACTCTAGTCCAGTTGATTTGGAATTAGGATTTATTCTCTAAACTGAGGTACAATGCGTGTGTATCCAGAGATGTTACCTGGCAAGGCTCACATCTGAGACTTGATTAGACTGTAGTCGTTATGCTGATGCAAATTGAAGATGCTAGATAAGCCACTTGGTTTCATTCTTGTTGCGAGTGTATAGCTTTGTGTATAAGTGCTAATATTATCTTTGCTTGGTTAGAAGTTCTAGGCATTGTTCTGGCTTATGTTTTATTTTATAAATGGATTTTTTTAAGTGCTGAAATAAAATGGCCCACTGTTCACTGTGGAAACAATTAATGCACGTATTGGGTATACCTGGCTCAAACGACTGATGCTTTCCAGGTACCTTGACACTAATAGGAGTATGACACATATTTTTTAAACAATGAAAAAATCCTTGCTCAATGATCGTGACATAAAATTAGAATAAAAATGTGTGATACAATTTTATGAAACAGCTATCTTTGCAAGATGACAGAGTGCAAACTGCCTTTAATGGATTATAGTGTAATATTTGTGCTGTGGAGGCTAGTGTATTAGATTTTGCATCCAACATAAATGCTAAAGGAACTCCTCTCCTTATTGGTCTGAAGTCTCAAGTAAGTGGCCATACAGGTGAATGTGCATTAGAGAAACTTATTCTGTTGAGATTTGTTAACCAAATATACAAGTTATTATATTCTGGTAAATTAGAAGTCTTGTGTGCTGTGTACATTCAGAAGCGAATAGTCTCACTTTGTTTTGTGAAAGGATGCAGGGCTGTAGCTGCTGCATGTCTGCATTGCCTGGGAGCAGATGCTTGGTAGAGTAAGCACTAGAGAGGTAGAGCTCTGACTTCAACAGGAAACAGGTAAGTGCCCTTTCCCACTCCACAGGCAAGAAGCACTTACAAATATCTAGCCACCTCAAGAGGGATGAGGATAAAAAACAAGAATAGGAGTAAGGAAGGCCAAGGGGAAGCTGGAACTGAACTTAGCAAGGGATATAAAGAATAAAAGGAAGGGCTTCTACAGGTATGGTAACAGAAAAGGAAGGTCAGAGAAGGTGTACTCCACCCCATAAACAGTGCTGGAAACTGGTAACAATAGATGAGGAGAAGGCTGAGGTGCGCAACAATTTTTTGCCTCAGTCTTCAATGGCAACCTCTCTTCCCATACACCTTGAGTGGGTGGACAGCAGGATGGGGTCTGGGGGAGCAATGTCTCTCCCACTGTAAGAGAAAATCAGATTCAGGACCACATGAGGAACCTGAACATACATAAATCTGTGGGACCTAATAAGATGCATCCCATAGTCCTGAGGGAATTGGCTGATGTAGTTGCTAAGCCACTCTCCATGATATTGAAAAAGTCATGGCAGTCAGGTGAAGTCCTAGGTAACTGGGAAAAAAGGAATCATTATATTTAGAAAGGGTAGAAAGTAGGACCCTGGGAATTACCGACCTATCAGCCAGACCTCTGTGCCTGGAAAGATCATGGAACAATTCCTCACAGAAGTTCTGCTAAGGCACATGGAGAACAGGGAAATGATCCAAGACAGCCGGTCCAGCTTCATCAAGGGCAAGTCCTGCTGCAACAACCTAGTGGCCTTCTATGACGAAGGGACTACACCAGTGGACAAGGGAAGGGCTACAGATGTCATTTTTCTACGCTGGGACATGTGGCATCTGCAACCAGCAATGACCACTGAAGTCACCCCACCCCAAATACCTGAAACTTGCAATGTAAGTTAAGACACATGACAGGAATTTAAGATCAGAGAAAGGTGGTACTGAGGCCTAGGGGCAGATAAACAGAACTGGGGGAGAAGAAGGTATCACTGATAATGGTAGAATTTATGGACCACCACTCAGCAACCATGCTGAAATCAGCTTGGACTGGGTAAAAGGTAATTCGAGGGGGAGATCATGACCACCAGCTCACAACCCAGCAACTCAAGAAACCCACCGACTTAACAGAAGAACGACTGAACATGGGACTAATTAGCATTAGAAGCGAGAGAATCGTTTAACCAATTGAATTAGAGACCTGTGTAGCCAGTGAGCATTAATTCCTTTGTTTGTTAAAAGGTATAAATTGTAAAAAGTTTTGAAACCTCAGGACCCCCACCACTGAGAAGCTCAGGGTGAGGAAGGATGAACCGGACACCACTGGACATATGGGGAGTGACTATCTTCTGCTTAGTCTGTCTGTCGTCTGTTTCTCTCTCTCTCCCTCTCCTCTCTTTTCTATTTCATTCTATCTCTCTAACTCACATTTTAGTGTTAAATAAATTCTGTTCTGTTTACTTCAGCATACAGTCTTGTTTGCACCTTAGTTAAGGTAGAGGTATCTCGGATCTTAACAAACTCTTGGAAATGAAAAAAAACAGGCTCATAGGTTAGTTATTTTTATCAGATCAATACACAGAGATACTGATTTTGTACTCATCTTGCAAATGAATTGTGGTTAGGTGATTTATTTTGTTCAGCCTATCTCACCCTATCAAAATGCTACTAGTTGCTTTACTGTATTTTATAATTTTCATAGGAGTTTTTTTTGTCTGGAAGCTTCTTTCAATTTCTTATTTTTAGGGTAGATATGTATCTCAGACACTGTGGTTCTGGAATATTTTCCGGGATGATGCTAGTATATATAGTTAAATATATTTAACACTAAGGATTGTTGTTTGAAAACTAAACACACATTAATTGGAACTTGTATTTTGATGCTCCTAACTATATTATTTGTGCATGATTGATAGATTTAGGGTTTTTTTTTCTAGTTATTACATTCTGCTTTCCACAGTAAATGAACAATATGTGAAACAATTCATATATAAATAGCACAGCTCCTACCTATATAAAGGTAGAAAGCTTTAAATGTTTACATGGCTACAATGTGTTTCATATGTCTGCATTCAATATCTCTTTACTGTTATAGAAAGAAAATCAGCCTTTAGACTGTGATATTTGGCTTTCCTCCCAGTGGGCCTGCTTTATAGGTTTTGAACTTTACCTTGAAAAATTTGTCCTTTAGCACCGTCAGATGAAATTTCTACTTCAATAAACATAGTAAGTGATTATGCCTTCCACTGTATTGAAAACCTTCACCAAATATTTCAGGAAAGTTTGCAATGTTTGACTAAATGAAAAAATAAAGAAGCTATGCGTAATATTATAGAAATAACCTTACTGTTAGCTTGACAGAGGGGAATTTATGAAGACTTTGTATAGTAATTTAGGTGCAGCTGGAAGTAAAGCACCTGAAGTAAAGCTGCTGAATCCTCCTCTCTCCCCCTCTACCCTAGTGGAATGGGGAAGAGAATCAAAGTAAAACTTGTAGGTTGTGACAAGAACAGTTTAATAATCAAAAATAAAGTAAAAATGCAGTAATAATGGTAAATTATCATAATTATTATAATAATAAGGGAAGAAAAAGTTATGCATAATACAATTGCTCACCACCCACTGACCGATGCCAGACCCCCCTTCCCAAACCCAGATCAGCCCCTGTTCCTGATAAGTTCCACCAGCTGATATACTGTGCATGATGTTCTATGTTGTGAAATATCCCTTTGGTCAATTTGGGTCACCCGCCCCTGCTATGTTCTCTCCCAGTTTCGTTTGCCTACCTTCTCACCTGGCAGAGACCAAAAAAAAAAAGAAAGAGTTCTTGGCTTAGGATAAACAAAAAAAAAACCCAAAAGATCAGTATGTTATCACCATTCTTATTCCAAATCCAAACCACAGTGCTGTAACAGCGACTGAGAAAAAAATTGGCTTTATCCTAGATGAAACCAGGACACTTTACTACTATGGACTTCATGTTTCTTTGTGGAATTAGAACCACTGTTACAACCACTATTATAACCTAAAGAAATGACCAGGAAGCAGTGTGCCTACAGTGATTATTTATTTACAATTAGTGATGACACACATGCATAAGCTTAATTTTAAGCAGGTGAACAGCATCAGATACCCAGGAAGCATTTGTCTGTCCTACCTGAAGGTTTTCTTTATATTTGCAACCTACGTGTTCAGAGGAATATTTACATGTAGAGAGAAGGTCAAACATGAGTAAACTGCGAAGTACCTGATGCAAAACCAAGCAGCTCTTTTGATGTTTTATCTGATGAAGATAAGGTTCAAACTTAACTCCCATAATATTACTTTCTGTTTAATTAATTTTGAGGAGAAAAAAAAGTATTGAATCACTAGCCCTAAGATAAAATTGCATTTTTATTGTTTTATTTAGATTTTTACCAAGATAAGTTGGTGCTCAGAATTTGTTGAACAAACACATGTGTTTGTCCGGAATGATCTATAGAGCTTGAGAAAATTCCATAATCTTTGTAATGGGCTCCTTGGGCACATGTTTGATAGGTATAAGAAACTAGGAACCCCTGAATATTCTCTACACTTGACATCATCTGTTGATGGCAATCCTCTGAAGCTTAGCTACTGAAATGCCATCCGCTGCAGGAAACGTGAAATTCAGTAATTCCTGATAGAATCTTAAATGAAGCCTTTAATAACAAAACTTCACTTAGTTCAGCTATTATTGAATATTACATCAGCTCTGATAAAACTTCCTTTTGTAATTTAGTCTTACTGCTATGGGCATCTGGTTTTGAAAAAGTGGTTTAGTGCTTATGGAGGATTTTCACTGGACAGCCTGAAGTCCAAAAGGGCAAAGTCTACATGATGTGTCAGTGCCAGTCAAGGGTGACTCCATTGGCACTGACATAACTGAACTGGTTTTAACCATTATGTTTTATATAGTCAGTGTCTTTCACTCATACTTCAGTACCTGAACATGCTGTTGACTCGTTATGAACTCGTTATGTTATTCTGAAGGTCCTCACATAAGGCTCTTTCCTCAAAATACGTCTTACTCTTCACATTTCTAGCACCATCAGTGAAAAAACACAGGATACTGAACTCCCTGCCGTATGTATTTGACTTTAGGATGCAGTGACTGGAGATGAAGATAGAATATTTCTGAAGAACTGATGGGCGAAAAGCCAAGATAAAGAACTGAAACAAATAGTAAACTGCTTCTCTTCTAAAGGTGATGCTTAGTTCCTTCAAGGCAATGGGAAATTCAAGGTGACACTTTGCCTTTAAGGGGGTAGGACTCCAGTTTTAAAATGAATTTAATTGGTCTTTTCCACTGCCTTTGGAAAACAAAGCAGAGGGAGAGTATAAGCTCAATTTATACCTATTTGTGTAGAGTGAGTGTATTTGGTTCTAAATCTCCTACCAATAATATTTTTAATATGTCTTTAGCAGAAGCATAGGGACAGGATGGGAGCCTATACTGCATATTTGTACAGGAACCAAAGCCTTATATGATCCACTGTCTGGAGAACTCCACATCTGCCCCATCCCTGGAAGTATTCAAGGCCAGGTTGGATGGGACTCTGAGCAACCTAGTCTAGTGGAAGGTGTCCCTGCCTATAGCAGGGGGATTGGAACTGAATGGTCTTTAAGGTCCCTTCTAACCCAAAACATTCTATGATTCTACAACCTGTGGCCTGGAGTGGCAGGCCTTCTAGATTGGACCTGCATAGACTTTCTATGGCAGCTTGTCTTTTTGGCAGGACAGAGAAATTCTAATGCAAGAAAAATTTTTGATAATTTAATAAATGTCTTTAAAAACAGTCTGCAAACACCAATAAACTTCATGCTTTTAGTAGGTACATGTTTTGATTTTTGCATTCTCCATCGATGTAGTAAGTTTGCTGTTCTTCAACACACCTGCCATCTCACCCAAAGTTAGTATTAATAGTCTCAAATTATTAGTGATCATAAGAGTTTGTACTCTTATGCAGAATGATAACACAGGGTTTTTAGCTGAATATTTGATTTGACTTTTTTTTGCTGAGTCGGGACAGAAGAATTTCCAAGTATAGGAGTAACATGCAAATTACTTGTTGAAAAAAGATTGTAGTGATAATTCCCATAGTTTTAGTTTGGAGTTCCCTTTTAAAAAAATTAATTTTGTTGTAACATTGATAAGCAATAACGTAGGGAATAACCCCACACTGGCAAAGGGATGACACTTAATGCACTAGGTTTTTTTGTTGTTGTGGTTATTGGTGTGGGGTTTTTTTGTGTGTGTGGTTTTTTGGATGTTTTTTTGTTTGTTTGTGTTTGTTATAAGTTCCAACTTGTAGGACTAACCCTTGGAGACTGTTAAGAGAAGATGATAATGAAGTCATAAAATTTTTCAGTAACTTGAGATTTTAAATGAGCCTATAATATCTTGGAGGAATGGGTGCACAGTGCTAGGGATATGACTTTATGATATTGCTGAACTGAAAAGGAACTTGCTTCTCTGTCTGTCTCATCTTGGGTTCCATTCTGCTTTCCCCACACCTGTGGTGCCTGTTAGATTGCAAGAAGTGTCATTTGAGCTTGTGAGGTCAATATTTTTAGATTGGATCAATAAGCTGAATCAGTTTAGCTACAGTTCTTATAAGCATCAGATAATATAAGATGGAGGAAAGGAGAAGACAACAAGAAGCCTCCTCCCAGGAACAGAAGGCAAATAGGTCAGCACCCAGTTATTTCATTATGCCATCCCTGAGATAATCCGTCCATCCAGCCAAGGCTGTGCTTTACATTTGATGGAACGTGTACTGTATTGTGATCCGTGGGTCAGACCCTGGGATGTAAACAATGCTGTCAACTTTAAACTGACAATGTTCAGACTCCAGCAATTTTGACACAGGTTTTCCAAATATGCTACTCTCCTAGAACATTGCAGGGTACTGTCACAATTGGACAGAATTGCTGAAAGAAGGAAGGACTTAACTAACCATAACATCTAACAAATATGGCAAGTGTGAATGTGTTACAGTAAGGCTCAGAATCCCTATCAAGATTTGAATTGACATAATCTCAGTTGCTGGTTTCATGATACAAAGTTACAAGATGTTACAAGGTTAATCACTTCATACAGAATGGTGTTCTGGGTGGAAAACTGCTTACACTATATTTGCATTTATTTTCCTATAAAAGCAATGTATAGGATTGTTTTCTCTCACCAAATATGTTCCATAGCTTCTATGGATTTTTTAGTTTCAGAAAGAACAATCTTGAGAGCCTAGAAAACAACAGTTTAGTGCAAAGTCAATTTATCTGCCATAAATAGTCTGAATTTGTTTTTATGTAAAAATTAAGAAGAGATAGGGTCTGTTCAGACAAAACTATCTAATACAACACTATCTAATTTTTTACTTAGTTTTAGCTGGATCATGTAAAAATAAATCAGGACAGGTTCTGCATTCAAAAATGGAAGACAAAAATAGAATCTGGTAATGCAGGTATGATTTATCTGACTATCAATCATACGAGCTCACTAGCTGTGCATACTTTCATTGTAATGTCATTATTGTTATTTGCTATGTTCATACCTGTGTTGGATAAAGAGGTAGATAAAGAACAAAACTGGAATGGATTCTGCTGGGTTCTCTTAATATCTATTGCCCTTTAACACTCAGTTTCACCAGGTTTGATGCATAACAGCTTCCATAGATGTACATATTTAAATAGCTTCTTGTCAGACTACCCAGAGACAACATCTGTGTGATCTGTAGGATAAAGAATACTCTACAAACATGTTTTCCAAGAGCATGCATTTTGCAGTGATATCTTTTTTGACAACATGGAGGCTATCCTGCCATTTCTGAGTACCACAATTATTCATATCATTCTAGGCCATACGACTTCATGATTTATGATCTCAAGTGGAAAACTTCATGTGCACCATTGCTGTATTAGTTTAAAATTTTCACATTAAATCTTGTAATAATTCCTTGGAACACCATATGGCTGTCAAAACGCCTCTGAAGGAGCAATAAATCATTAGATAAAAATCACTTGAATATTTTTAATCTTGATGGATACGTATGTCTTGTAGTATTTTTAACTACAGACTCCACTAACATAGATAAGGCTGATATAATACTGACTGCAAAAGAAAATCTAAAAGCCACATTTATTTAATAACAATTTATAAGCACCTGTCACTTGATATTTAGAAAAAAGCATACTTATTGGTGGTATTTAATAACTCTGGTGTTTTGTTGACTGCAGAGTGGAGAGGAGAAAGCATCATAGAAATTGAAAACAATTTCAGTGCTTATGACTGGCATTTTCCATGGTTATTTCTGTGACACAAAAGGTTCCACAAGGTTTTGACAGCTGCTGAGTTAAAGAAAAGACAAACAAGCACCAAATAGCTACAAAATCCCATCCCAACAATATGGGAATAAATAACAGCAACAACCAGATTTCTGTAGAAAACACTGAATTGAAATTGGCGTACAAAATATCATAGAATAAGTAAAAAACTCCTGCTGGAGGATAGAAAAGAACTTCCCACTTCAGTTTGATGATTTTGTGGGGATACCCATACAATTTACTCCTTAGAGAAATGCATCAGCTTCTGTCATTATACATCACAATTTTTCCTTGTTTCATCTATTGAACAGAGCCATGTCTAGTTGAGCCTTTTTGAGCCAGTTTTCAAAAGCCTATTTTGTTCTTGTACCAACACAACATAGAACAAACACATACAATAAATGTCAGCAGAGAAAGAGTTGCACGAGGGAACATCCTTGTTTTTAAGGAGTTGATGTACGCTGTTGGTAGTCTTTGTGGAAAATATTGTACTAGTTTGAAGAAACAAAAAGTCAAAAGAAAAACAAAACAGATTTGACTGAGAACCTTAAATAAGCCGTTACTACGACAAATAACAAGGCGACTTACATGTCCACTTCTAGACAATAATAGCAGCAATAGTTTACCTTTTCTATGATTCTGTTCTTAAGAGGTTTTGACCTCCTGACTGGCTGTTTAGAGCAGACTTTCCCAAGCAGTGTACTGCAGTCAGTACTGACAGTCACTGTGACATCTTTGAGTGAACACAGTTTGTCAATTTATCTTATCTTGACTATGAAATATTAAGGGAACCATCTTCCCCTCTGACTATTGAAATGTTAAAGGTTGAAAAATTCAGAGGATTTGTCACTGTAAGCTTAAGTAATAGAGGGTTACTACCATGAATTTATCTTTTTTTTAAACCCTTTCTCTGTTTCAGTGACTAGATACACAGCCTTCATTCTTGTTAGGTTAGTGAGGGGCTGAGACATCCAAACAAAAGCTGAGAATTATCTAACGTTTATCCTTTCACTAGTCAAGATATTTGTTGCTCTTGTTATTTTTAATTTTATTAATACCCATTTATAAAAATTGGAGGACCAATCATAAATATTCATCTTAAGTGAAATATAGTAATCCAATTGAAACAGCAGAAAATTAATGTATGCAGAGAAAATGAATATTGTTTGTGCAGGGTTGGAAAGTTGAACTTGTTTGCCTTGTGACTCTGGGATCTGTAAGAAAGAAAACTGAACCAATCTGTGGATCAGGGAAGAAAGCAACACAAGTAGAGGCAGGAGAATGGAAAGGACAATATGGCAGAGCAATATCTTTCCTACAGTTGACATCTTGAGGACTACTTTTGTAGATGAATCTTGTGTTTGAATAGCTGAGAGGGATAAATGGAAGCAAACCAAAGAAAAGTGATAGTGAAATTTTCAATAGTGAATTTTTCAGCCTAAACAACTTGGTAGTGTAAGCTGCAATAAATACTGCCTTCTAATGAGAGGATAAAGATTCCTTGTAAGTACAAAGATATGTGTGAATGTGTTCCAGGCTGAACTCTCAGCTTCCACAGTAAAATATTACGATCCTTAGTGATATCTAAGATTTATTAATTTTAGGTGGGGATGTGTCACTATTTTTCCATAAGTTCCTCTTCTCCTTTGATGTCAGTCTGCTTTCATTTCTATCTAAATCGATGAGAAATAATCACTGCATTAATGTTGGTGGATAGCCAAGAATAAAGATTTCTGAGCTCTTAAGAAAGGAGTTACTGCCCTTAGTCAATGGCTCTTAGTCAAGCATCATGTCCCTTAGTTTTCCAGGTATAAGAAACCTGCTATCTTCAGGCTGTTCTGCTTCTCTGGAGATCACCTGTCTCATGAATCCTATCCAACAATGTTATTAATCTTAAGACTAGAAAATGAAGTTTTCTGAACAGGAAAAGAACATTTGCTCAATTTTCTTACCAGACACTGCTCATGGGCGCTCAGATTCTTTTTTGTGTGATCAAGGGTGTTTAAACCATATTACTTGGTAACAGGACTGTTTCCAAATGGCTTTGTGCAAACCATATTTGTCATCTCATGTTGCAACATTAGAGTATGTTTTTAGAAAAAATTTTGGATCGATAAATGAAGATCAACAGGACAGAGGGAGCTCTTTACAGAATACAGAAGTGCGGTATGTTATTACATTTTCTGAAGGGAAGGAAAGTTTTCCTTTTATTCCCAGAGTAAATGTATTAAAAGAGATTAACTGGGCGTTCTTGAAATATGATATGTGAAAATATTTAGCTCTGAAACTTAAATTAGTTAAATTTTAAGAACTTTTAAAAGTACAGTGAAAAAAAAGTGCGAAAGTTCTTCCTGCAGGATGGAAAATCTTTTTCTTCTTACAAGCAGAAGAAATACACAGATTGTGGTATTTTTTTGTATTGTTCTGTGGAACCATTTCTACAGATTTCTACATATCCTTTAATTGTCACTTTGTATTTCTTTTCTAGTCTATTCTTCAATTTCAGTGGAGATGTCTTGAAATTTTCCTGATCCAATAATAATCCTGAAGTTGGGATTTTAAGGTTGGATAAGCATCATAAATACTTGCATGCATTCTGAAGTACTCTGAGATGGCAGAAATATGATCTACAGTGAAGACCATAAACAACTATTAGGTGAATTACTGTCAGTTGATAACTCAAAGTCTTTCAGAGGTATGGAAGAAGTTTGACCTCCACTAACTGATGGTATATATTGATACGGTCTTCCTCCCTTTCAAAATAAGCTTATTAACTCTCTATAGCAGTTTATTTCTATTGATAAAGACAACTATATATGAGTTTTGGCTTAGTCATCTGTGGTAATTGTGTTTTTATTAAAAAGTGTTCAAGCCCTAATCTTCCTTTCTAGGCCAAATTACACAGACAATCCTCTTTTGTGTTTCTCTTTGACAATTTTTATTCCCACAAAAGTGTCCCTAAGCCAATTTGAATAAATTTTAAGTATGTTTCATAAGATGTGATCTCAAATGTTTCTCTGTCTATATAAAAGAATGCAATCAGACTCAGCGAGATGAAACCTTTTCAACATTTGTTCTACCTGCTGATTGGAATCTTTTCATCTTCTTTCCTTCTAGTGAAAATTTGAGTGAAAGGAAAGAAGAAGAATTCTTCATTCATATTCCAGAAAGAAAGATAGAAAGTTGGTTTCTTTCTTGGCCTCACCTGAGCTAAAACTGTTACAAAAACTCAGTAAGAAAAGTGGTGTTCGCTTGATTCTGACTTATATTTCTGCACCTAAGCTCAGCTTCAGCAGCTTAGAAAAACTGGAAGTTTTATGTCAGTGGCCTATAATGTCAAGGTATGACTGTTGACTCAGGACTGTGAAAATAAAAGGATGGCTCTACTGTAGCTTGGAATAATGAGGCACTGTAATAGTGATCAGTATAGAACAAAGATGCCAAAAAATTACTGATGCCTTCAAATATAAACAAAGACAGAAGCAAAGGTACTTTTTTTTTTTTTTTAACAATGATAATGGAAAATTATTTTCCTTGTATGGAAGTGGAATCTCCCTGGAAAACAGGAGCAAATGGATATTTGTGTTTCAGCTTGGAATCAAGTCAATTTTTTGATTGAAATCTTAATGTCTAAGGAATTTGGCTTCAATCTAGAGATAATTCTTCATGTACCTTTGAATTAATAGTATTTTTCAATTAGCTAAGGTTGCTAATTACTGCATTTCCCTATCTGGATTACTTGGCTGCTAAACCAAACTGATGACTTCTAAGAGTCAAGTTAGGAGAAATGTCTGCCTTATAAGCACCTTCACTGTGTCTAGAGTTTCAGCTACTGCTAAGCAGAGATGAAGCAAATGTCTAGAAAAAAACCCAGGTGTATTTGTAGAGTGAATAGCTTATTTCTTTACTGTACTTAATCTGAGAACTTTTTACTTCTTTCAAGGAAAATGTAGAGTAGTATCTGAGTGGAAGTGTCAAGCCTTTACTTTGTAAGTCAAGTTTTATCTTTAGACCAGGTACTATAAGATGATGACATCAAAGACAATTTAGCTGTGCAAAAACCACTTACAGGAATTAAACTCCAATATTATATTTTCCTAGAGAGCATTCAGACCCTAATTTCTAGCTTCTAAAAGTGCTTGTATTCAGGTATTGTGTACTATTTACTATATCCTTTTTTTTATTTGATGAAATTTGCAGAGACTGCAGCCTTTGCCCAGAACTGGGCTCAAAACTTTTTGTATTACCTGGGAAAATCAGACATAAAATGACAGAATATTCCAGTTACAAGTACTTCACAGCCTTCTGAAATGACAACCAGCTACCTTAACTTCTAAGCAAATCTTATTCTAACTATTGTCTGTATGTTATTGTAAAAAAGTGTTTTTCAATACTACAGTAAATATTTTAAAATGCTTTTTGAATATTTAGCCCAAAATGGTGTTTTTCTTCTGAAGAATTCTTTTTACTATTTAACATTTCAAGATACAAAGTGAACATCTTGATATTTCACTTAATAGTTTATTCTATTTTCTGAATTTTACTCAAGTAAACCTCTTTTCGAGGCAAAGAAACCAAGTGATGATAGGGGCTTTTGATTATCAGCAAGCGTAGTTCATCAGCTGTGAAAGAACACACACTACAACTTAAGCTTCTACTGCTAGAGATTTGTATGCACATAAAAAGAAACACAGCTACCAATAAAACTTGATCTACTTTACTGAATAAATTTCTTTTTGTACAACATTATGTGAAAGTCCATGTTCACACGTCACAGACTATTAAGACAATCAATTTATAAACAAAGCAAGTAGAAAAAAACTCTACTCATTTTACTAATTAAATACACTAATTAATTCAACAAGATGAATATTTGTGTCTTTTGCCTTTATAGAAATAGGTAAACAATTAGAAATAATCAGACATTTAGACATACGGTATCTAGTTTTCTTTGATATTCTTGAGTTTTTAGAATATAGACTGTAGAAAGCCATATGTTTAAATAATCTATTATTCCCATTTTCTTGTATGTTAGAAAATTCCCCTTTTGTTCTCCCTGGTGAGCCTGTTGGTTACCTATTTATTAATGTTAAACTTCAAGAGCATGTTGTAGCATACATCGATTCCACCTACCAGATCAAATTACTTTTGCCAAGAGCACAGGATGAAGGGCTTCTGTCGTCAACATGCGGGTTATATTTATGGGAACAAAACACCTGTGTGTGAAAGGGCAAACGTAAATGATAAGTCAGGTCTGAATTATATCAGACAGGCTTTGGCTTTGTTGCCCTACCTTGACAGTTCACTTGCTAGAAGCAAAATGTAACCAAATTAGATCCCTCTGTCAAGTCTCCATAGGGGTCCTACTTGTCTTTCACAGTGTGGAACATCAAGCTGAAAGGGAATTTAAGCACAAATCAGTTTTATGACTGCAGGTGTTTTCTATGACGTGAGTTTCAGAGAAATAAGCTTGGGGAATTCAAGTACATTGAATTTTCTAAGCTATGTGTTAGCTGATATGGAAACACACAGATAAAGGAGGAGGTTTTGAAGGTGGACTTTTATTTTTCATTTTCATTTCCTCAGAGACACATTCTTCCTTGGGATGCAGGTTTGCTTTACAGTCGTAGTCACATTATGTACTATAAAATGTCCACAATGAATCACTGGTTACTCTTTTTCTAAAACAACTCCGTTATTAGGCAAGTTCAGTGAGATATTCTTTACATGACATGATAATGCAGATATATCTGCCTGCAGCAAGTCCTACAGAAATAATCAGAAAATGTCATTTCAGGGTCATCATGACTTCAAATAGAGAAGGACATCCAAGCTAAACTGTTCAAACTCATTACTTGGAATCAAATTAAGTTCCTTTTGTGATGTTAATAAAAATAAACAAGAAATCTGTTTACAATATCTTGTTTCTTCTTTTTTCCTTATCCTTGTAATAGGAATAATTTTTGGGCTTTATGCATATATTTACAGTCTACCTTATTTATGTTGCTAAATCTTTTGAAGCATAAATATTTCAAGTTAAAAAGAATGAAGAACTACTGAGTTTTATATAATTAAACTAAAGACAAAGTGCTACAGCAGTTTTTATCAGATAATCTCAGATAGATCAACCTTGACCTTTAAAAAAACCCTCAGAAGAACATTCCCCTAAAAGCCCTGATATTTTTGTTAGTATTTCTGAACACAGAGCCTTAATGATGATTCAGAAAAGTGTTCAAATATAACCTTGACACTTCTTTCCTGTTAAAAAAAGAAAACAACAAAAAACCCCAAAAAATAAAACTCAAAACAAAAAAGCAAACAACAAAAAACCACAAACAAACAAACAAACAAAAACCAAAAAGTAACCCTTCAGCAATATATAACTTTCTCAAAGCTGAAAATAGAACATCACTTTTCTTTATGTCTTTCAAAAGCCTACTTTTACATATAAACTTGGGAGAACCTAAGTGACCTATTCAATAATTCATTAGTGAAGTCAGATAAGCAAAATCTGCAATAGATTTTTTCAAACTAGTAGTTCTTTGGGTATGGAGTAGAGATGTCATAGGGAATTTACATTCAGAATACAAAATTACTTAGCAGGTCTCATTTGCCAAGATGTAGAATGCATATCTGTTTTAGCTAGTCTGATACTGCTTTGTGTCAGTGTTGTAACTACAGCCAACTGCATTCTCTTGTGACTTTGCTGTGTGTTTGGATGAGACAGTATTGGGAAGTTCCCATCTTCAAAAGGAGTTATTAGCTCCAAATTTTTTTAAGTTAAATTTTAATTAAGTGCAAGTTTTTATTTCAATTAAGCAAATTATTAGTAATACTAATAGTAAAGATGTGAGCAGTATAAAGCAGTGAAAATGTACCTTCAAATTAATGCAAAACATAATGATACCTGCATGTTGAAACTTATACTGAAGACTTTGATTCTGCCCGTGAAGTATAATCCACCAGTTCTCAGAGTTTGGGGAAGGATTCATGGCATGGAATATTATTAAAATTTTTTTGTTAAAATATGGATTCTAGTAACAGACAACATTCCAAATCGCCTCTTGGAACAGTTACTAGGGATGATTGCTGTAGTCTTATCCATGTAATTGCACCTGATACAACTGCAAGGCAAAGAAACACTATTATCTCCATTTCTCATATATGGAAATTTAGGGGATGACAGATTAGCTGTTCTTCCAAGTCATATGCCACAAACAATAGCAGAAAAAAAAATAACATCTGTTCACTTGACTTGCTGATTCTAACTCTTAAAACTCTTTTTCTGGTCAGCAACACATTTGTCCATTTCACAAAGAAGCAGTGCCCATCTTATACAGTCCTGTGAAAAACTGCAATGTCCATCAGTGTGAGGTCTAAATCCTTCTGTAAGTCTTTGTCACTCTCAGTAGTTCAGACCTGCTTGACTGCTTTCCCAATTGAACCCCAAAAGACCTCATTTCTGAAAAAAGGCTTTCTGTGGTTAATGCCTTTCATACTAGCAGTATCCCATGCTTCAAAGTTTTTGCTATGAGTTTGGTTCCTGGATTTCAGACTACAAGACTCTTTCCACCAATGGGAACAGAGTGAAGTAAGTAGTTTACCATTCCTAAAGTCAAGTCACAGTGCCTGAAGAACAGGGGTTTTTTTCAGAAGTGTTCTTAATTAAGTTTGCAGTAGATATTTTGTTCTGAGGGTATGAACTGTGAAATCTCTGAAGATTTTTATTTTTGTGCATAGGAAGGAACTTGAGGCTGAGCATCAACGCGTGTTTAAATGAAGGAAAATACTGCTAGGTGAGGCACTATGGTAGCCAAGTTGGATTCTGTCTGAAGAGTAGTTTCCTGATCTATTGTAATTTATATCTTATAGTCATTGCAGTCTGAAATGGTTGACAATTGTTGGGATTTTTTCCCCTCGAAAGTACTTTAGTTTAAATAAAAACTTATGCAAAGAAGTGACAGGGCAAGGCAAATGAAGGACAAGTTCAAAAATCACGATGATACTTCCTATCTGTTATTCTGTTTTATCACTGTCTTGCTGTGTGATTTGGACAAAAATAGTTTCCCTACTGAGTGCCTTGGCTTTTCCACCTCTAGTACAGGATTAATAGCTTAATCACTGGCCAACTGCTGGGTTGTAGATGGTTGTTCATTCCTTTACTTGAGAGTACATTTGAAGAATCAGTGAATGTGTTGTTATGGGCAGCTTACTGTGACAGTATATGCCCTTTCAGTGTATTTAAATCCCAGTCAGATATAAGCAAATATTCTTGTCCACAGATGTGAAGTCGTTTAATATTGTAGTTTTGTAAAGGGGATTCATTCGACACCCAATATTAGGAGATGAAAACAACACTGATTATATGTACTTTGTCAGCTTACCCAAGAAAAGAACTAATATTGTGACTGTAGTTGTTATAATTTTACAGACTGCTCATAGTTTGGGGTTGCAGAAGTTGACATTTACAAAGAAATTAATTGAAGCTATGCGAGAGTTTGAAAGACTTAAGTGAACAGCTTGATTTTGTAACTGATTCAGATAATAATGTTTCTCTCTAAGCATATTTGTTTGAATAAAATTTCATCAGCAGTCTATTATAATTTTTAGTTTTATAATAAATGTCTACTTTATGAATTTAAGATGTTTTATTTAATCATTCACCAAGTGGAGTTCTTTATATATGTGATTGTTTTATTTTTATTTCTAGGACAGATTAATAAAATTTTGACATTCATTTAACATTGAATTTTCAAAGAAAACTCACAGAATTTTAGAGAAATTCTGTCCTTTCACAGCTTAGAAAAAATCTTTTATGAAGTTGAAACAGATTTTTTACAGAAGTGAATGCTGAGTGATGATGGTCCTCAAGATACAAGTGTCCTCTTTCTCCCTTTCCTTCCTGCAGAAAATTTAAGTTAATATCTAATACAAGATCTTAGGATACAACTCAGTAGCATTTTAGAACCTGAGTCCTCAAATTTTTATTTCTGATCACTATTCTCATTGCCATGACATAAGATTTTAAGGTCTTTAATTCTTACCAGAAGAGTTTTTTTCCTGTTTTTTCTTATGTGTTTCTAAATTTTGGATAATTTAAAAATGCATCTGTGCACTACAGCATTAGTTTGACTCCAGTTGGCACTCCCATTTTGTTTTGTTTTTATGATGCTGTTTAAGATTAATTTCATTTCATGGCTAGGCTTCAGGAACAAAGATTTGTGAAGGGCTCTACCCACATATGTTACAAGCACGCTGGTGGCTAAAAAGGCCAATACGAGATAGACACATCCTGTTGCAAAAGGCACAGCAGAAAGACTCCTTTGGTGGTATATTCTGCAAGGCACGATTCTTTCTGCATTGCCTTTTCTCCTCAAGGGTGATCCTGCGTGCGTTCTCAAAAGAATCAGCAGCGTTACAGACAGTGTGTCCCCAGACCTCTCAGTTGGAGGCCAGAGTAGACCAGTTATGGTGATCAATATGGCCAAGGCTGAGATGTTGTTTCAGGGAGTCCTTGTATCTCCTCTTCGGGGCTCCTCTCATGCGGCAGCCAGTGGCAAGTTCATCATAAAGCAAGATCTTAGGGAGGCAGTGGTCCTTCATCCTTGAGACGTGCCCTGCCCAGCGCAGCTGTGTTCTCAGCAACATGGCCTCAATACTTGTGACTGCTGCTTGTTCTAGAACAGATGTATTGGTCACATAATCTGACCAGTGGATTTTTAGGATTGAACGGAGACAGCATTGATGGAAGCGTTCTAAAAGTTGCAAGTGGTGGCGGTAGATGACACATGATGTGGATCCATATAAAAGAGTAGACAGCACTGTGGCTCTGTAAACACTGATCTTTGTACTTTTCTTCAAGTGTTTATTTCACCAAACTCTTTTATGAAGTTTTCCGAAGGCACTATATGCCTTTGCTAACCTGTTGTCTCTCTCTCTCCATCAGTCTTACCATCTGAGGAGATGAGGCTACCTAGGTAATTAGGATAGGGTGTTTAAGATAAGAGAAAAGTAATTGCCTTTATCAACTTCTGTACAATGTAGTTTCTTATACAGATATTTTTTAATTATGTTTTAAATTTTCAGTGAATACTTTCTGTGCAAACAATTCAAAATAGTTGGAAAATAGGAATTATCTTTAGGTAATATTTCTGAATATAATCAAATGAGAGTGTAAAAACTCGTTGGAACTTATTTGAATATGAAGGATATAACCATGGCATTTATAGACACATATTTTTTAATGATATATTGTAGTGTGTTACTATGTATATAAATTTAGTCTCATCCATGTATCTTGGGAAAAGATGCTGAGAAGAAAACAATATGCCAGTAGGAATGTATAAGCAATTTCAAATTCTTAGGTTACCTTGCAGCCTTCCTAATTCGACTTTTGTTAGCAAAGTAGGTTTTTGTGTTATTCAAATATAATTGTTAAGACAAGCTGTTCTACTTGTGACAGCGCAATTCAAAACAAAATATGACAGAAGAGTAAAAAACCTTCTTGTTGCAAAAATACCACAGACTTTTTAAACACTGTTCTGTCTTGTAAATTTTAAGCAACACATTCTTAAATTATCATAAATGGTAACTTTATCTTTTAGGGAAAAGCTACATCCAAAGTTTCATTAAAAAAAAAAAAGTCCAAAATTATGTGGAATCATAGAATCATTTAGGTTGGAAAGACCTTTAGCGTCATTGAGTCCAATAATAAACCCGATGCTGTCAAGTTCACCACTAAATCATGTCTCTAAGTGCCATATATTAAAAGATTTGTATATGTGGTGTTAAGAACGTGGTTTAGTGGTGAACTTGTCAGTGCTGGGTTGATGGTTGCACTTGATGATCTTAAAGGACTTTTCCAAACTAAAAAATTCTATGATTCTATGATCTACACATCTTTTGAACACTTCCAGGTATAGTGGTTCTGCCACTTCCTTGGGCAGACTGTTCCAATGCTTGACAATTCTTGAGAACCCTTTTGATGAAGAAATTTTTCCTGATATCCAGTCAAGACCTCCCCTGGCACAACTTCAGCCCATTTTTTCATGTCCTATTGTTTGTTACTTTTGAGAAGAGGTTGACTCCCCTCCTCACTACAACTTCCTTTCAGGTGGTTGTACAGAGCAGGAAGGTCCCCACTAAGTCTCCAGGCTGAACAACCCCAGCTCCCTAGGCTGTTCCTCATCAGACTCGTACTCCAGACCCTTCCCCAGCTCCTTTACCCTTCTCTGGACACACTCCAGCACCTCAGTGTATTTCTTGTTGTGAACACTAAATTCAGGGTGTGACCTCACCAGTGCCCAGTACAGGCAGATGATTCCTGCTCTGCTCCTGCTCCCACGCTATTGTTGGTCCAAGCCAGGGTGCCATTGACCTCCTTGGCCACCTGGGTACACACACACTGGATCATGTTCAGCCACTATTAACCAGAAGTTCAAGGTCCTTTTCCACTTTCCTTAGCCACTCTGTCCCCAGACTGAAGCACTGCAAGGGGTTGTTGTGACCCAAGGGCAAGACTCAGAACCTGGCCTTGTTGAACCTCAGAAAATTGGCCTCAGCCCCTCAATCCAGACTGTCCAGATCCCTCTGTAGAGTTGATCCAGCAGACCAACACTCACATCTACTTGGTCTCATCTGACACCTAACTGAGGGGGCACTTGATCTAAATCATAGATCAAGATGTTAAACAGAACTGTCCCTAATACTGAGCCCTGGAAAACACCACTGGTGACCAGCTGCCAGCTGGATCTAAGTCCAGTCACCAACACTCTCCAGGTCCATGCAGCCTAAATAGACAGGGCAATCCCACTATATCTTCTTGCTTTCTTATCTCCTCTGAAGATTTTATGGATATCCATTCCACCACTCCAGTTGTGCAAATCATCCCATTACACTTCCATAATGACAACTGTGTCAATTTTTTCCTTTCAGTGGTTTCCAGCTCCTCCTGTTTCTTGCCCATGCTGTGTTCGTTGTTGTTGTTGATACACTTCAGTTGGGCTATCGATCCAGCCACCTTTTCTTGGAGAAGAAGCCACTTCCATGGTTTCTAACACAACAATAACTCTTGTGCCTTTGTTGCCTCATGAATCTCCATCCCCTTCCTCCTCTGAGAGGTCAGGCTGAAGGATCTTACTAGCACACTGCCCCTCAAGTATTCTCTTTCAATGAACCCTGACAACTCCTGTGCAAAGATCCTTTACCCCTTTGTGACAAGTGTGCCCCATCCATTGCCAGCAGGTCTGGTGTTATGTAGATTAACCCACGATCCAAAAACCTAAAATTCTGGCAAAGGCACCAGGCTCAAAGCCATGGTCTTCCCGTCTTCCTCATTACCTGTGACTGGAAGGATAGAGGAGAACACTACCTGTGTTCCTGATCCCTTAACCAGTCATCCTAGAGCCCCAAAGTCTCTTTTGATTGGCCTCAGAGTTCTCATTTCAATTCTATGGTGTATCTGTCATTGCCTCGGTTAGTAGGGAAAATGTGGGAAAAAATGATTAAAAAACTTACATAATGAGCTGCGTCAATGTCTCATTTAATAATAAGAACAATTCAAATTCAGATCTATTTAGTGACATCACAGTAAGGTATTGCCCTGCATTTCCATCAGCAGCAATACTGCAATTAATGATTGTATTCACCCTTCATGCCTTCTGGGGAAAGCAGAGGGATAATTAGCACAGTGCTGTCAGCACATTATGCAGTTGATACCACTGCTTCTGTGGATTGTTGCTTATACAGGAAAATGCTTCTAACAGGGCAGACATCTAGTCAGGTGCCCAGAGAGTAAAGTGGTTGTCTCAGAGCACAAAAGCAGGACAAGCACTTCTGATCATTCTCATGGTCTCTAAGACCACGGTCTTAGAGCTTAGGACCCCAGGTCCTGAGCTCATTGAAGAGGTTTTACTTTAAAAATATACAACGCTCCAAAAGTCCTCTCACCAGATCTTTTGAAAAGACTTTCAGTTCTTTTAATACCTTGAGAGAGTGCATGGAAGAAGATGCTGAACAAGTTTCCCAGGAGGTCAATACCACAATTTTACTGGAAAACTTTAGAACATAAGGGAACTTGGCAAAAGTTTAAAGGATAACAGTCAACTGAAATAAAACATACCATAAAGCATCAACTTAGGACATGCTAACCCATACAACTTAGCAAAATCCAACCCATCCATCTTTAAGTTACCCAAATATTAAGAAATCTTGCTTACAGGTTATGCGTTTGATTCTATTATTTGAATTTCACATAGTATAGTTCAATTTCTTAACGAACTCATGAAGTAGAAATGAGGCATTCCCAAGAAAGTGGGTGGGTATTCAGTTCAGTAAATTCAATTTATAAGTTAATTTCTTATTCTGCATGAAACTGAAGGCATCATTCAATTTTTGGATGAGATAAGCTAAAACTATATTTTGAGAAAAACAAAAAAAGTTGACTGTAAATGGTATGTGCTCTGAAGATGATGACATAAACAACTATGAACAAATTGATTTTATGCCCTAGTATCTGAAAAAGCATATTTTCTTTCTAGATAGTTGATGGAAACCTTGTCTTCAGTATCTAGTGAAGATTTACAGACAAGATATCCTTACCTAGCAAAATTGTGAATATTTGCCCAGATGAAATATTACAATTTTTCTGAGATTTTAAATGCTGTAGAAGTTGATATACTCTCACCCTTACTTCTTCTGTCTTTTGCTCAAGTGCTCTATATTTATATCTGATATAGTTAACTCCAATTGCATACATTGAATTCTGCTGATTTTATCTGTGTATGGATCACAACTGGACTTCAGGCATGTTCTGAAGATGAACTTTGAAAGGCTAATAGGAGTCAGTACTTTAATAGGAGAACAGGGCTTTTCTTCATTTGGTAGATAAGTGAATTTATAATCCCAGTTTGCCATTATACTTGCTATGTGACAAAAGGAAAATAGTTATACCCAAAGATATTTTTGGGGACAAATTAAAATTCATGTTTGGTGCAATCTTGTCTTTTGACAAAAAGCAGAAGGCTAACTGTTCTGAAATACATGTTTTGTTTAGTTTTATTCTTTTTATATGTGAGCCTCAAGGTAAGTCATGAAAGAATGATTTTCAGACTATACATGAGAGAGGACAAATGTTAGTCCACTGGAAATAGAGCAATCCCAGCTCTTTCTTTGCCAGTACACTTTTAACAGGAACTTCTGTGAACACTCCCAGTTAATTTCCTCTGTAAAATCTGCAAGTTGTAGGAGCTAACAGGATAAACATATTGTAAATTTTTAAACTATTATGCATTTTAGTGCAAAACACCCTCTGCAATCTCCAGCTGAAAAGGCAGATGTTTAACTACTATCTGAGTATGATTGCAACTGCTGTAAAAAGGTGTTTCTTCTTTTTTCCTGCCAAAGGCATTCACACCTTTTACTGTGTGACATGATAAACCTGTAATGCAGTGATGAGTTTAATTTGCTCTTATGCCTATATTAAAGAAGAATTCACTATAATATTTCAAAGATGATAGCCTGGTCTTACTGTGATCTAGCTTTTCTTTCTCTCAGAGACTAAAACTATTACCATTACATGATGTTAATCGTGAAAGTGAAGCATTAAAAGAAATTCTGGGATTTTAAAACACCCGATAAATTCTTAATAATAGTAGGAATCTTGGAATGAATTGTTAGTGCCTGTGTACCTTCTGATGTCATTTGCAGTAAACTTCCACTGCATTTTCATATTTGTGTGAATTAAGGAAAAAATGGTAATCCCAAAGAGTGACAAAGTTAGGTCAGTCTGAAAGGGTAGCTATAGATCAGAACTGGGATTAAAGAACAACAGTGATGTCAAAAAGGAGTAATTCTCCCTGAGAAATAACAAGAGCAATTTCACACAAACAGCAGGCAGCAAAAGGCTTAAAACCAGTTCATCAATATAATAAATTTCTTGGAACTGATATTTTTGTTTCAAATTAAAAAAGATAGAATTCTCTTCTCTGGTAAATAGACAAAGCAAACTTAACCGGCATGTTGACATGCCAGTTTTTCACAGCAAGCATTAAGTTCTTTGCTAGTGTTACTTAAAGCAAGTCTTCATTGGTGGAAGTAGCTGTTGATGACTGTTATGAGACAGATGTTTAGTACTCTTATGAACTGAGCTTCTTATTTGGGAAAAAATCATAATGGACCTCTGCTTCAATACTCTTAATGGAGAAGAAAAATCCATTTGTGTTCTTTAAGAGGGAACAGCTACTGTGCTTCTCTGTGAGAAGAAGTCGTTCCCTTTTATTAGCTTGCAAGTTAAATATCTTGACCTGATGGTCTGATACCTCTCTTACTGTTCCAGGCACTCGAGTGACATTGTAATGCTGTTGAAACTAAAAAGGTTACTGTATTATGTTTTCTACATTAAGTCTCTTATGTCTGGGATGTGAAACGAGGTTTTTCATTAAACTAGCAAAATTTCTTAAAAAAACCAAACCTGAATACCTGAGAGAGAGGTTATGCACGTTACATTCACATTTGTTTTTCTACAGCTATATAGATGTTTCTTATGGGCTATGGCCATAAGACTTTTTATTTTCTGACAAATCCCTGAAAATGCTTAAGCATAAAAAAACCTCTCAAAAAAATCGTAAAGCAATCTTATTCTTGTATTTGTTTTCTTGGTATATCACATTTTCTTTCCTACACATCCTGTAAGTGATGTTATTTGCTATTTTTGCTGCACAGGAAAATGGCAACTAAATATTTTATTGAAGGTTGTTGGATAAAGAGTGCAGTGTTACTGACATGAATGTCAGATGTGTAGCACAGTGATTAAACTCATTACTAAGCCCCTTTCACCCTAGCACTACATCTGGCGATTTATGAAAATCAACAGTTAATGTCTTCCCTCATTTACTGCAGTGTGTTGCAAAAGCTTTTACAGCATTCCTCTTTTTTTCTGAAAAATGAGGCTGTGTGTCCCTGTTTATATAAGCAGGGAATTATACTGGGCTCAGTAAATCAATAAGAAGATAAAATGAATGGGGTCCAAGAAGAATTTTCTGGTAATCCACATTACCTATCAAAGTCCCATATCCTCAGCTCTGGAGCAGTCAATACAAATGCATTCCACCCAAAGAAGTTACACTATAGAGGTAGCCATGAACTTCAATACCAATAGGTTTTAATGATAATACCTGAAATTCTGCCGTATGCTATATTTGTAGCTAAAAACTGACCTGCCTAGTGTTATAATCTCTATTTTTCTTGTGACATGCTTATGAAATTTAGAGTGGCTGTATCTATTTTTTGATGCATTCTAGCTGTTAAAAAGAGGGAAGATACTGACCATAAAACTTGCCTGATAGGAAGGGTCTTCTTGCACTGAAAGCCTGGTGTGACACTTCTGTGCAGCGAGAGCAGCACAGCGAGATTCTGTTGCATTCCCTGCCACAGCTTCAGAGTATCTCATCGCCAATTCAGGAAATCATTGGCCTCAATATCACCTAGAATGATTCTCATCTTTCCTCTGTGGAAGTGCATTGACAGGAATAATGATGCACAGTAAGTGGGAAATTCTTTAATGAAATATTTTTTGATTGGGGATTATAGCTAGAAAACTTTGCTTCAGTGAAGCAATCGTATCTGTCCTTGGATGTCCTCAACATACAGTACATAGTTTCACTAGAGAGAGCAGAATTGCTTTTAGAAAATTTCCATCTTTATCTTCTCCCTGGCAGGCAATGAACTGAAATGTAATTAACCCTTTCATTGCTTTAGCTTTTCAACACAGCACACTTATATGAAGGGCACTTCTGTGAGCCTGCTAGTATTTGACAAAATTTAGAGAGGGAGCAAAATCAGTTGTGCATACTCTCAAAGTTATTTTTATGGCT
Organism: Lepidothrix coronata; assembly: GCF_001604755.1. Lineage (NCBI taxonomy): Eukaryota > Metazoa > Chordata > Aves > Passeriformes > Pipridae > Lepidothrix > Lepidothrix coronata. The sequence continues at coordinate 5,250,511 of NW_016690217.1, forward strand.
ACATTCCTACATTCCTTGTAATTTGTAAGCTGAAAAATAAATTAAAAATCTAACATTTATGCTCCATTTTCAATATAATAATTTCATATTTCATCTTTACTACAGCTATCTGCAAAAAATAATTCTTATATATACTTATAATTGAAGGAACTCTTTTCTCTGTTGATTGTGAATCTGGTTTAACTTTTACAAAACAGGCCTGTCTTTGCATCCCATGTTTTCTTTCTTCTGATAAGTTGTTTGGGGGTTGTCTTTTGATTTGAAGCTCTGCTGTATCAGTCACCATGCACTTTATAGCAGTTTACTGATCTATTGAAAGCATCAACACTCTTGTGTTTATGGTCTGCAGACCATTTCTAATGTCAGGAGTATTTGAATGAAGTCCTGTGAATTCAGCAATCAATATTTCTAAGTATTTCTACATCTATTAATGAATTCCTGTCCTAGTTAGGACAGCTGAGACCAGTTCATCATGGTATGGGTGTAACCCAAAACTGTGTATTCTATAGCCTTCCATGCCATTTCCCAGAAACTGTTAGCAGTAGAGGCCTGTAGATGTTCCTGTCCTCATACCCTTTTATGCAATTCTCCGCTTTGAGGGAAGGACTGAGCATCCTCATGCCCTTTTATGAAATTCCCCGCTCTGAGGGAAGTACTGAGCATTCCTGCCTGAACTGGAGAATATATAATCTTGGAGTCTTGGGACTTTTTTAACCACTCGTGGGATCCAGAGGAAGACTGCAGTGAATCGCTCTCAACCAGACTTAGACCACCACCCTCAACTGGACTGCAATCACCACTTTTGACCAGACTGCAACAGCTCTCCCATCAGCAGGTTTTTTCCCCTCTCCCTTTACTTCGGACTCGGGAGGGGCACAAGGAACATCACTTTGTTCATGCCCCAGGGTGCTGGGTTATACATTTGGGTTTTGTGGATTGGAATCAAATTGCTTGTCTATATAATCGTACTTATTGTATTATTTTATTAAAATGTTATTCTGATTTGTAATCTCTCTTTTGAGTTGAGTTCATTTCCCCTGCTGATTAACTTTTAAACCAGCACAATTCCATATAAGAAAACTTTCCTGTTATTTGCCTAATTACTATACCTTAATTAATATAGTACTTGAATTGTACAGATAAGTGAACTATTTTAATCATAAGTATGTTTTGTGTGTTCAAAGGCCAGAGGATGTTGTTTGAAGGTAAATTAATGCAACTCTAGAAACTGAAAAAATATGTTCAGAAACCTACCTTAATCTCCCATGACAGTAGTTCTTTAAGGTCTATGTTTTTCATGTAAGGTTTTGCAATGGCTCTTATGCATAACATTTCTGTTTCAGTTTAATGGGGTGCCATTTCAATTAAAGACTTGTATCTGTGTTTGTTTTCCTTCCCAAACAGATGCAGTGACAAGCTGCTTTAACTAATATAATTCAGCTGGAGAGAAACAGATGACATTTTACACAAGGCCACAGTAATAACTTGGCTAGGAGTGTGAATCAGTTCATTTTGGAGAGAAAACTGTGTTGTCTGGGCAGAGTTGTGTTGTATGAAGGGAGAAAGGAAGGGGAATTCTAGTGGGCTAGAGTGGCAAGGTTTTGGTAGTGGGTAGTCTACAGGGGTATCTTTTGTGAGAAGATGCCAGATCCTTTCCCTATATCTGACAGTCAGTGCCAAACGGCTACAAGATGGAGCTATCACTGGCCCAGGCTGAGCCCATTAGCAACAGTGACAGCACAACAATAACAAATTTAAAAAGCAGAAAATATTGCTGCACAACAGTAAATGTGAGAGAGGAGCAAGAATATGAGAGAGAAACAGCCCTGCAGACACCAGGGTCAGGGAGGAAGGAGGGGAAGGAGGTGCTCCAGGCACCGGAGCTGAGATTCTCAGCAACCTGTTCCTGAAGGACTGCAGCCCTTGGAAGGGACCCATAATGGAGCAGTTCATGAAGAATTTAGCTTATGGGAGAGTCCTCGCACTGGAGCAGATGAAGAATATGAGAAGAGAGGTATGGCAGAGAGAACATGGGATACATTAACTGCAGTCCCTGTTCCCATGCCCTGAACAGCTGAGGGGAGGAATTAGAGAAAACTAGGATTAAAGTTAAGACTGGGAAGAAGGGAGGGATTGGAAGAAGGTGTTTTTAATATTTGGTGTTATCTCATTATCCTGCTCTGTTTCAGTTGGTCATAAATTAAAATAATTTTCCAAAGTCGAGTCTGTTTTTCTTGTGATGGATCTCTCTCTGTCCTTATCCTGACCCATGAGCTTTTCATTCTATATTTTCCCTCCTGTCCAATTGAGGAGCAGAGTGATAGACCGGCTTGGTGGGCACATGGCATTCTTCTAGGGTCAACCCACCACAGGAATAAAGAACCTGCTTTTTCAAATCAAAGAAGTAGGTGAAAAGTTGTGCTTTCCTCTGATACATCACACTTTTGGTGAGTTCAAATTGCAATGTTCTTTATGAGTTCTGTGTATAGCTAAAGAAAATCTTCAATTAAATAGAAAATAGTAAATATCTGAAATGCTAGTACAAGAGTGTGACACACTATAGGAAAATGCAATCTCTTGTTTGAGTAATGTACTATTTTATTAGGCCTGAGAACAACCTGTAACCTTACTGAGCTGGGTGAATACCTTGCTTTTTTCCTGATTCATAAACTTCTTGAATCAAATACTTCACTTGTACTTAACAGAAACACTGATGTGATACTGGTAAGATGAATAGTGAATGCTCAATTAAACTACTTTTGAAAGGATAAATTATATGCTTGGTTACTAATTGGTGTGCATCTCTCTAGTCTGACTTAGGTGACATACCAAATGCTGAAGCATTTATGAGAAAGACCCAGTGAATGGTCATTTTACCTCAGCAGCAAAGACTACAATTTTGGTCTGCATCTGTGCATACTTGCGAATGTAGTCAGAATTGTGTGATTTAAACAACAGATCTGTTGTTTAAATTTCCACTGCTGTGAATTAGCAGATAGTCACTGAAATTGAAAATCAGAAAAATTTAAAAGCAAAAGGATACAGTTCCAGTATTCTATGACATGCTGACTTGCAAGCATAAAGCATCGATTGAGCTTAGAGAGAAAAGGATAAGAAAGAAATTAACTCAGTAAATCGCCCTCCTATTCACAGAAGAAAATTACTTATTTTTTTAATTATTATTCTTTTAATAGTCTTTTCTCCTCCTATTTCACTTACACTTTCTGTTTCAGGCATTTGTCACTTAAGTGCCAATATAAATAGTATTACTTCAAACTTTGGGGTTTTTTTTCAAGCTCCTTGTAGACATTGACTGTGTCACTTACACAAGAAAAGAGAGGTAGCTGAATAGTACTTCTTTAATAAGAAGACTGTATTGCTGTTAAAGTTCCTCATTAGGGCTTTAAAATGAAGGGACTAGAAATTTCAGCCTCTTGAGTGTAACTTGCCATCTTCTTTCTGTTATGACAATCATGCTTTGATCTTAATGGTTACTTGGTAGCTTATTAGAGTTCTTTCAATTTCCAAATAAATTCGGGTGAGTAATAGTAACTGTCAGTCGTTTCCATTACACTTATCCTGTCCTGTCTGATAAAAAAAGCTGTTGAGCTAGCATATACATCATAACTCTTCTGTGTCTCAAGCATCTTCCCATTCTCCATTTTGATCACTCTTTCTTGTTATCATTCTCATTTCAGATCCATTGTGTCACAGTGATTATTAAACTGATTTTCATCCCTTTCAGTGAATAATTTCTGTCCCTGCCCTCCACGTATACACACGACACTTCTCTTTCCTAGTTTACAAAAGTATCACATCTTTTTGTCCTGTTCTCACTTAATATTTTTTTATTAATTATTTAAACTCATTACAAATTATGTTAAAATTATATATTATTTTTACTGAAAGATACCAGTAGTGATTGTTGCTATACACATTTATTTGTGGTGCTGTGTATTGCCTTTTGTGAGAAAGTGAATGATGCTTCAGTAACAGCATGTTCATAGCAGTGGTAGCTTCAATTACAATGCTTTGTCTAAATCAAACTTGAAAATTTGGTCACATATACTGGTTTGTGTAAGTAGCAAGCTTACAAAGTGCTGCAGGTTCCCTTCTGTCTAAACCCTACAAAATTCCACTAGAAATAACCCAGCTTCACATTTAATATCTTCTTTAGTTGTGTCTCATTCTGTTTTCCTCTGCCACAGTCATGCTGAAAGGTATGTTCAGAGTCACTTCTCCCTGTGCAGTTTATGTTTGAATTATCATAGAGATGGGTGTTTTATAAACATTGATGACAAAGGCTTGGATGCTGTAAGGCATATATCTAAGGATATATGACTTTTTAGCACAACCAAGTTATTTTGAATGGACAATAAGAACCCCAGTATGTATGTGAATTGTTTCCCTTATTCTCAGGGAATTTAGTTTATGCAGTAATAGTCTGCTTCTTGCTAAGGAGCATCCTGTGTAAAGAAATAAGCTTTTTCTTGCACACTAGCCTATGTCTACATAGCATAAGTTAGTGCTACATTGAAATGTGCAAACTACCTCTGAACTATCACTATTACACTCTATTTAGCCTAAATAGTTGTATTGAAAAACAGTCTTGACAAAACATAGCACTACCATACCTATGTGACCACAAGTACTGGTCAAGAATCATAGAATAATTTGGGAAAGAGACCTTCAAAGTCCATCTAGTCTGAGTCCCCTGCAGTGAGCAGGGGTTATCTTCAACTTCAACTTGTTCAGAGCCCTCTCCAACCTGACCTTGATTGTTTCCAAGAATGGAGCATCTGCCACATCTCTGGAAAACCTGTTTCAGTGTTTTGCCTCTCTCATTGCAAAAAATTTCTTTCCTATATCTAGTCTAATTCTACCTCTTTTAGTTTAAAAACTTAACCCCTTGTTATCTCCTATCCAGCCTAAAAAGTTTGTCCCCATCTTTCTTATAAGATTCCTCTAAGTATTGAAAAGCTGCAGTGGGGCCTCCCCTGAGCCTTCTTTTGCCCAGGCTGAACAAACCCAACTCTCTCTGTCTTAGAAGTAAGTGCTCCAGTACTGTAATCACCTTTGCGGCCCTCCTTTACACTTGCTCCAAAAGGCCCATGTCCTTCTTGTGCTGGACACAACTCCATGAGAGTGGAATAAAAGGGCAGAACCACCTCCCTCAACCCCACTTCCCTCTAGATGACATGCTGCCCTAAGGTGCATCAACCACAATACTCAGCTTGGTGTCAGCTACAAATTTGCTGAGGGTGCACTCGATCCCTTGATCTTGTGTCATTGATAAAGATATTGAACAATACTGCATGATATTTATCTTTGCATAGTATTTATTACCTAAATGCTTGAACTGATAAGAAGTTGCAAATAATTGTGTTGAATGTCATGGGCAACATAGTGAAATGTAAGAGCTGTCTAAAAAGGCAGAATGTAAAAGCCCTTGACTTTCTTCTTGTAAAAACTTCAAAAAGCTGTACTCACAGGGAAAAGAAAAGCAACCAAAAATGGAAAACCAGGGAGCATCCAGTTCTGTTAAGATTTCTACCAAGTCTTCTGAAGAGACTGCAGATGTTGTTTTTGTTAACTACTGATTAAGCTCAGCTAGTGGTTCTCTGCAAATCTGTAGGGTAGAGGCTGGAGGACATGTAGGCACAAAGAAAAAGTAGTTCAAAGTAATAATACGTGCCGGGAAGATATAGTTGCACTTAATGGCAAACTGGTAGACATTCCTTGTGAAGAATGGCTGTCTCTGTAGACACAAGGTCACATGAACTTTAGGACCCTGTGACAGAGAAGGTCAGATTTGTTTTGTCTGACATTGAAATTAATGAATCTAGGAAGAAGATTTGGCAGGGTTTATCTACCTGTGTGGTTTGGGTTTTGAAATACATCATCTGACCTTGGCTTATTGGTGACCCTAGTTTTTTTGACGTTCATTTAATATCCACTAAAATGACGCAGTCAAAAGCGTAAGTTTAATTCTACTGACAAATGTTCAGTCACTGAACACAGTTGTGGTTTGTCTTACACTTCACAGTTAACAGGGGCCCCTGGTGGTCTAGGGGTTAGGATGCAGCACTCTCAACACTGCGACCTGGGTTCAATTCCCGGTCAGGGAAAAACTCCCCCGGGCAGATGGAGCTCGTCAGCCCTGTAAGGCCATCCATCTAAGAGAAGGTCACTCTAAACAAATCTATGTCCTGGGGACCTCACTGCCACTGTCCAAGCTTGCTCGGCCCTCTAAACAAACCTACGTTCTGAGGACCTCACTGCCACTGTCCAAGCTTGCTCGGCCCCGGCAGATGAACCTCAGGATTAAAGGGTGGGCTCAGTTCAGCACACGCTGTGTCTCACCTAAAAAATCCACTGCACAGGCTCGAAGGGTAATGACCTTTCCCAAATCTTCACTGACAAAGACTGGCCATACACAGTTAACACAGCTACCTTTATATGCCTGCACAAATTATTCAGTAGAAAGGTTAAATAAAATTTAGTGTTAAACCTAAAGCAAAAGTGGACACAAAAGACAAGATAAGGCAGATAAAAGGAGCAGCAAATTCGTAGTTTCAGGGACATAATATACAGAGTATATTTCTGTTCTGTTCAAATGTCACTTAGATTAAGAACTGAATTGTTTCCATCATTTCTGTTTTAGGTAAATTATGGGAGATAAGAAGAGGGGAAAGGAAAGAGCTAGGAAATAAGATACACAGTGCATGAATAAATGTATTAAGCATCAAAAATAGTCTATATTAACAACTTTTCACTACATAAAAGATCCTTTTATCGTTCATGTGAATGAGGACTTAGAAAAGAAAAATAAAGTTGTGACTAAATTATTTCCAATCCGTTTCCTTAAGGACAGTTCTGACTTTAAAATGTTCTAATTCTCCCAATAGATGCTGAGATCCACAACACTGAAAAAAAATTCCCTGTAAAAGACATGAACTTATATTTTAAATTACTGCAGAAACAAATGTATTCACAAGAGGAATTTTGAAGAAAATTGTGGTATCTGGCCAATTTTTGTAACAATGCATATACCTAGATGATAATTCCCCTTCTTTCTTTCTCTGTCATTCTTTCCCTTCCATTTTACCACACTCTAAAAGAAATTCCTTTTACAATTTTTATTTGCATGTAGGTTTCTGTGTCTTTCATGCAAACTGAAATCAAATTTGAAGGAGTTTGCAAAAATATATTCATTTGTTTTGAACAAGAAGCTTCCCTCTGCAGCAGACTTGGTTTGTCTCCATGACTTCTGAAGATTCCATTAACTCCATTGTGAATCTTGCTTTAGTCCCTGAAGGGGAAAGGAGAGGAGGCGGAGTTGCAGAGAAGTACATAATAAATGTCAGGATATGTATTCAATATATTTTTGGCCTTTTTGCTTATTTGTTTTTTACAAAGCCTTGCACATGGAGATCACATTTCATGGCATCTGCTAGCAGAATTAACCTTCCAAGAGGTACAGAAAAGCTTTTGTAATATTACTAAAGGGCAGTATATTGACATTTTGATTTAACTTTCTCTTAACAAGAATGGGAATTTCACATGTTGAGGTGTGTAGGAAAAATAAATACTAGAGAATGGTGAATCTGCAAAATAATAATTGCTGTAGTCTTTAAAGACAAATATTGACGCATTAAATTAATCATGTATCATTTTATGCCAACAGAATGGAGTTTATTTTGGTTTTTTTACTGCTTCTATGAAAACTTCTGTTAAGAATTTGATTGTGGAAATTTATAATTCCTTTGCACGAGTTTCAACTCACCTACTTTATATTCTGGTTGATTATATGAAATTAATCAAAAGAATCTCTAAAGGAAATAAGCAATAAAGGCAATAAACTGGAAGTTAGCAATCACTTATTTTCAGTGTTATGAATTGCTGAGTGAACAAACTGTGTTGTGAGGAAATATCTACTTGCACTTTTCCTTCTGGGTTAATAGGACTGTATTTTGGTTTTGATCCTAACAGCAAAGTACAGTAACGCACGAGAACTGTCATTCTATAAGAGATGGGAAGTGGAGGGTCTACATCAGTGATGAACACAGCAGGAATAAACTGCAGATAAAGCACATGTCTTTCTTTCCCTTTCAGAGAAGCCAGGAAGCTTTAAGTAACCTGAGACAAAAAATATTTCAAATTTTTACAATAGAAATTGTCAAACCTGAACTCAGGTGGACTTAACGCTGCATGCATTAAGCAAAGCAGAAGGTCTTTGGATGAAGGTCTAATGCATTTACTTGGAAAAGCTGTCCTGAGTCATTTGCAATAATCACTGAATTCTGGCACCCATAAAGACAGTCTTTTTGCCACTACTACTTGGATTAGGGTTGTTAGGTTGGTGCTATCAGCAACGGAAATACTGTCAGGGGTGGGTACTGCACAGCACCAGGAGGGTGCCTCTGTGGTGGTGCTGAGGGGGGCAGAGAAGCTTGGAGGAGGACAGGGTGCAGCCCGACAGAGCTGGGAGACAGGGGACAGCAGGCAGCAGTGACAGCAGCTGGGGACAGCCAGCAGGACCGACATCACCAGACAGGCACTTGGTGGGTTTTCACTGTGCTAACAGAGCAGAAAAGCTAGAAGAAGAAAAGGCCACAGAGTGCCAATTGCTCAGCCTCTGGCACATCAAATCCCTACTGTCAGCCCGCAGAAGAACAGCACTTTCTAACACTGCTATACTGGAACTTGAAACTCCCTGGAGAAAGGTTAGCTCTTACCCCAGCCCACACTTTTCCCAAACTTTTTGCCATTGTGAAGTCTGTTTGCTTTCTATGAAGTGAAATGATACAAGAAGCAAGTTAGCCGTTAACCTTCAACTATAGCGTGACATATTCCCTAATGGCTAAAACGATTATGATTGCAATAATACACTGAGAAGTTTTGCTTTTACACATATTATTTACATAAAAGAAAATTTTCATAAATCTACATCTGCCATGTAAGATTTTGGTGAAATGCAAATATAACATACAGAGCTATGGTTATCTTATATAGGGCTTTTGTATGGTCTTCTCTTACATTTCATACTGAAATGGATGAGATGTCTATAGGGCTGTACCTGAGTGGGAGGACCAGGGATTGGAGGTGGACATGTTGCAGGTTTGGGGAACCTTATGCTTTGATGTTTCTATCTACTTTATTAGATATTAATTGATTTCCATGCCTTTTTTGACATTTAGAATCATAATTTTACCTTTTAATAGCAGCAGAATGCCAGCTCCTTTAATTGAGGTATTAAAAAGTATCTGTTTGTCCTAGTTAGAACAGCTGGGCCCAGTTCATCACTGGATGGGTGTAACCCAAAACTGTGTATTCTATAGCCTTCCATGCCATTTCCCAGAAACTGTTGTCAATAGACTATTAACACCCTCTGCCCAGAGCAGCCTGACTCATCAGGCTACAAACTAGGTGCTAAGAGGCCTGCAAGATAGAAGGGTGTTTTTGTCCTCATGCCCATTGAGGAACCCCCTGCCCTGAGGGAGGTACTGAGCATTCCTGCCTGAACTGGAGAATATATAATCTTGTTGTCTTGGGACTTATTTTAACTACTCGTGGGATCCAGAGGAAGACTGCAGATCACCGCTCTCAACCAAACTGCAGACCACCACTCTTGACTGGACTGCAATCACCACTTCTGACCAGACTGCAACAGCACTCTCACCAACAGGTTTTCCCCCTCTCCCTTTACTTTGGACTCAGGGGGCCCAAAGAACACCACTCTGCTCACGCCCCAGGGTGCTGGGTTATACATTTGGGTTTTGTGGGTTAAAACCAATTGTTTGTCTGTATAATCGTACTTATTGTATTATTTTATTAAATTGTTATTCTGATTTATAATCTCTCTTTTGGGTTGGGTTCATTTTCCCCTGCTGGTTTACGTTTAAACCAGCACACTGTTATAAACAATGGAGGTAGAATGCTAAAAACGCATTTCAGGCTGCTTAGACCATTAGTAGTTTTACTGGAATCAAAAAGTAAGAACACAAAGTAAGAACCAAAATCATCTTCGTTCTTAAAATCTAAGTAAGGGAATACATACTATGGATCCTTTTTTTTAGTCCTAGAAAACCAAAGAAGGGTGCATGCACAGTCCTGGACTCCTCCTCTGAAAGCAATGCACCATGTTTATTAATGTTCTACTTTTCTGTGAGTCTATTACCTTGTAACTGATAAATTCATGCCCTTCTCTCTAACACTATTCTGTTTACTTTGGTAGACTATACTATGGCTTGCAGAGAGGGAGAGTGCTCTGTCCTTTCTCTGAGCCCTGGTCTCCTCAGTCTGCTTCTGTGGTGTCCAGGCGATTCCCTAGCAATAACACAGTGATTGCTTGGGAAAAATGGAATCATCTAATGCAATAAATATCAGTGTAACAGGGCAGATGAAGCTGCTCAATATTGTCACTCCAGCAAAGAGTCTGAGCAAGGAAGCTGTTGATCATGGCTGGATGCCACCCCTGCTGTTCTAGGGAATCATTCTAAACATTTTCTGGCTAAAATGCTGTTATATCTGGCCATTTATATACTTCAAACTAGTAGCTCAAATGTTATTTCAAAGCACCAAGGTCTGCAGACCTCACTCAGGCAAAAACCCCAAGTCTACCAAAATATCTTCCTGTCAAAACACCTGAAATTTAACCATAAAATGGAATAACAAAGACTTTGTGTAATAACAGGTTTTAAGACAAGGCTTTAAAAAGTGCAAATTTAATAAAGGCTTCTTAGTTGTTTGGTTAAATGAAATAGCTGGAATTATTATTCTAGCTCTCAAGTAAATCAGAAGTTGGATGACCACAGATTAATTACTGTATTACTGATTACCTAACATCTATTTCACCCCAGTTTAACTGAAAATTATTGCCAGGAAGCCATGTCTGTGTCTTGATTTTGGAGTTTTAGGTCCAAAGGAAGTGCTAGTAGAAACCAGCATGCTAAGGTTTTACATATATATAAGCACATATGTACTGATACTGAGCTACTAAGCTATTATGTTCTGTAATTTTTTATAATATATTTCATTTCACAATGTTATAGTCCTTTCACTCTTAAGAAAAAAACTTGTTTCCTTTTTAAAATATCCTTTAAATGTCTTAATGTTCAGAATATGAATAATATAAAGCAATCTATCAATTTTCTTTTACCCCTATACTCCCATAATACTCTCATTTTCTAATATAGATGGAAATAAAACACAAATATGTGCTTTATTCCCTTATTTTTTGGATACAAGTGTAGATTTGATTATGTGTTTTCCTACACTGGGATGCATGCTTAGTCTGAAAAAATCTCAAAATGAGAGCATTTAGTACTTATATTCCTAAATTGTTCCACCTGTGTTCCTTTTACCTGTTTTTACCTAGGTCTGATATCAATGGTAATTATTTACTAAATGAAGCCCTTGGTAGAATTGAGGTCCTGTGCTCTCTGTTTTTTTATTAGTTTTCTGTGACAGCTTATGAGACATTGGAGGGGAGGCTGCAGCAATTCAAGAGGATTGGTGGCTGTGCAAATCCAGTAGCCCTGGCTTTTGTAAGTGCATGAGTTAGCCATTACTGCAAAACCAGTAAAGTGGCTTTGTGTTTTCCCCTCATTTGTAAAAGTCTCTGTTATTTCCTGAAAGCCATTTTCATTCTACTATTTTAAAGGAATGCCAGGATAACACTTGCCCTTTGAGTCATAATAATAATGGCCAGTCTTCGCGAGCGAAGATTTGGGAAAGGTCATTAACCCTTCGAGCCTGTGCAGTGGATTTTTTTTAGGTAAGACATGAGGGTCTCAGGACGTAGGTTTGTTTAGAGTGACCTTCTCTTAGATGGATTGCCTTACAGGGCTGACGAGCTCCATCTGCCCGGGGGACTGGGAATTGAACCCAGGTCGCAGCGGTGAGAGTCCTGCACCCTAACCACTAGACCACCAGGGGTCCCCTCCTTTGAGTCATAAGAAAACTTTTTCTCACCTAGGGATATTTTCCATGGAACAATTCACATTTTGTTGCTTTAGTGGCATATCCTAACAATTCACAGATGCCACATTCGCCTTCCCACTCTAATTTTTTTTAATTATTGTATGGTTTTAAATATATGCCCCACAAAATTAGTATGGTAAGTTTCTTTAGCTCAAAGCAAGGAAAGAGTGTTGAAGTCGAAATTTGTTACCCTGCTAAAAATTGACATGTAATAATTTCCAATATATCTGTCAATTAAAATTCAAACACCATTTACCTACATAATAAATGTTATTGATCATGCATGATGAAAGATGGTTTTAAAAATTAAATATTTTATAAAAAACCAAACTGATTTTACATTGAATGGATTTTAATGGAATATGGAATATATGTATTTGTATTCAAAGGTCTCTACTATAATGACCTAATTTTTAGCTCAGCCTAGTCTGTTTGCAAATCCTGCTTAATGGAAAAAAAGGTCATGAAACAGTGATGTTGATGGTTACTGAGAGCAACTTCTCTTATAGTTAATAATAAGTAATCATTCTTCTAAATAAGACTTACCTAGAAATTGCTATTTGTTATTAGTGCAGGCTCCTAACAGGTGAATCCAACTCATACTATCAACGAGATTGCCTTCTAGGCTAACTAGAAGGGATTTATGTAAGAGAAGGCAGTCAGTGCCATTTTCCTCAACTTTCACAATGCTATTGACACTCTTTCATAGTATCTTTGTAGTATGTTGTGCTCCAGATGGATGGATGACTGGAAAAGCAAAAAACAATGCAATGATTGCAACAAGAGCTGCTGGAGCACCTTGACAGCCTGGGCTTAATCTTAACAGACTGAATTATTGATATTTATGCACTTGTGAATACCAGTCAAGAATGAATGGGTTTTGGGCAGGCATTAGAAGACCTGGTAAAAAAAAAAAAAGTAAGTTAGGATGTCCTGTGTCAGAGATACACTTTTTGAAAACTACCAGTCTAGGCATTAATTTCTTTTCTGCTACAATAGGAAAAGAATAAAAATAAGCCCTTGCACTCGAGATTACTTTTTTTACACTATGCCAAGTAACTGTTTTGTCTGGAATGACATTACTGAGCACTTGGCATTACAGTTGCTTAATTCTGGTGTCACCCGGGGAGGTTCAAACTTCCACTATGCTCAGTGATAACTGTTTTTTATGTCTGTGGAGTAGTTTTTATAGACAAATGCCCCACATAAAAAAAAAATTGCCTTGGCACCTCTTCTCAGTAAAAGCAATGATGTGATTTTTTGTAAGGTAGAACAGCTGATTGAAGTAAAATATTGTAAAGAAAATAAGTTTCTTCCCATACTCTCAGATGTTACAGTGAAGAATCCCCAGCATGATGTGCTTACAGAAATTCAGAGATTTTTCTGCAGAGAACTAGAGCCATTGTCCAGTTCTTCTCTGTCCAGTCTTTGGCTCACCCAGAGGACCCATGTCCTGGCTCGTCCTCAGGGAGGTACCTGATTCCCAGGGCTGAAGCTTTGCTCACTCCTCCTTGCTTCCCAACCCCAAAGATGTCCATGTGTACTCATTTTCACTTTCTAGGTAGTAGACTGCTGCCTCTCCACCATCACTGCAGAGTATCTGCACAAAGTATTGGTATGAAGTATACTGAGCAATTTTCAGTACTGATGATTTGCAGAAACCATGTGTGAGGGAGAGAGACTCACAGCCATTGAGGTAAGAGGGAGAGGCAGGCCCCTCGCGAGGAGGGCTGGGCCCTCTTGCCCCCACTGCAGCTAGGCTGCAGTGCGCTTGGGACAGTTCATAGCTGAACCGAGCTGCCTGTGGCTAAAGCTAGGGAGGCTTTTTTTCCCCCCACTGCATTAAGGCTGGTGGTGGGTGGATTTTAAGGCTCAGTATTGGAGCTGAGCCAAGGAGACAGGCTGGAGGAAGCTCGGTTGCCAGGAGAAACAGTTGCTATTCGTTGCAACACTTGGAAAAACTCCAGGCAAGAATTGGAGAAGGGCCAAAGGGCTCGGGAATTGCCCCTGTGATGATTTAGACGCAGGGCAGCCGAAAACTGAGGGAGGAGGAATGATTCCCAGGACGAGTGCACGTGACAAGTCGAGCTGAACTGCAGCAGCCACGGAACTGAGCAGAGACCCAGAGCCTGCAACCTGGAGGGTGAGAACGGAACATCTTACTTTCTGGGGAGAAAACCTTCATGAACCAGGGAGAGAGGACTCAGACCTATCTCCTTGGACCTTGTGATGAAGATGAGACCTCAGCAAGGAGCTGAGACTGGTGAGGGGGTGGTCAGAGGAACCCTTTTCCCTGATACCCCAGTGAGAGAGAGACTGCTTAACTATCAACCTGAGGGCTTCTCCTGAACTAACTGGGGGGGGAAGGGGAGGCTCAAGGGGTGGTAGGATTGTGTTATTATTGTATATAATTGCCTATAGTATTTATGTTGTATAGTAATAAATTGTATATATTCCCTTCCCCTATATTGAGTTGTGGGGGGGCCCTGGTGGTCTAGTGGTTAGGATGCAGCGCTCTCACCACCGCAGCCTGGGTTCGATTCCCGGTCAGGGAACCCCTCCGGGCAGATGGAGCTCGTCAGCCCTGTAAGGCCATCCATCTAAGAGAAGGTCACTCTAAACAAACCTACGTCTTGAGGACCTCGCTGCCACCGTCCGAGCTCGCTCGGCCCTGGTAGTTTAACCTTAGGATTAAAGGGTGGGCTCAGTCCAGCGCACACTGTGTCTCACCTAAAAAATCCACTGCGCAGGATCAAAGGGTAAAGACCTTTCCCAAATCTTCGTTTGCGAAGGCTGGCCATACTATACTATATTGAGTTGTGCCTGCCTGAAAACTTCTCTTCAGTGTTGAGGTAATTTGAGGGAGAGGCTTGGATATTGGAAATTGGATTTTTGGGGCTCTCAAACCACCACACCATGGTTTCTCCATATCTGGTGTACCATCTGCCACAACCATCTCTGTATTGCACTTCCTGGTCTATCAGTTAAAATCAAAATAGGAGGCGTGTGAAGTGGGATGGGGAGATGGGGCATCCCCCACCACAAGAGAAGTTATGAACAAAAAATACAGAAATTTTTTCTGGGAAAAAAAAACCCAGTGCAGATTTTACGTGAAAAGGAGGAGTCATTAAAACAAGGGCTCTTTCTTTTATTTTTCTGCACTCTGATTACCAGAGCAACATTGTTTGCCTAATGCTGATGAACTTTACAATAATTTTGTAAAAATTACCCATTTGTACATAGAAGGGACATTTGCATGTAAGAAGCATACAGTTTAGTAATTACTTGTTTTATGCATGTAAATGTACCACTGAGTCCAATTGAAATTTGACTCTATGAAACAGAATAAACAGCTGAATTTCTATCAATTATGGCTTTTAAAAGTTGTCTGCAGTTGAATGAGACTGCTTTTATGCGGCTGTCTTTAAATATACCCTGCCTTTCTCTATTATATTACCTCAGTCTCCTAAGATGGCATTACAAAAGGTAATGGTTTCTCTGCTCCACTGAACTGCATGTTCAGCTGTTTTGTAGAACTGCAGAGGAAGGTATAAATTTTAATCATTAGTTGATACGCCCTTAACATGCGCCTTTTTCAAATGTGATTTATATGGTACAGTTAGTGCTGGTGATGGAGGGTTTTTTTCTGACTTTTTTCAAACCAAGTAAGTATACTATATCAACTTTTTTTTTTATTTTTT
The DNA here is from genome assembly GCF_001604755.1 of Lepidothrix coronata. NCBI lineage: Eukaryota > Metazoa > Chordata > Aves > Passeriformes > Pipridae > Lepidothrix > Lepidothrix coronata. The sequence goes on from NW_016690217.1 coordinate 5,266,197, forward strand.
TTTTTTATGCGTAGTAGTTACTATGTGTAAAAGCACTCTAAGGTCCTTGGATGTATTGTCGCCATTAATCAAGAGATTACACAATTATTCACACTACTGTGGAGAACATTAGATGATAATGAAGTTACTGGAAAGCAAATAAAATATGTTTTGCTATTGCTCATCTTGTGAGAGGAGATTGAGAATATTCTGTTTCATTACTTTCCTAGTTATTTTGCTCCCAGTGCTTCTGATTTCACCTCTGGGAATCAAAGAAAATGTTAGTGTTAACTGCTGTAGGTGTAGAAGTAGTGAAATGAAACAAAAGAAAAGTCTCGATTTTGTGTTATAAACCCAGACAACAAGTAAAATAAGTGGATTGTTGTCTACTGAAAGTGCAATTTCTGAAATGGCGAACTGGTAGCAAAAAAGCAAGTTATTCTATGCTCTGTAAGCAGCATCTTCACCTAATTAACTGCAACTACACTACCTTTTTAACCTTTCAGAAGGTATCTTCAAAGAGCCACTTTTGGAACTCAAGCTATCTAAAATAGCTGTACTGACTCAGTGGTAACATAAAAAGTGTGTTAAATCTGGCACAAATGTACCATTACCATCCTGTTCTAATTGCTTTTAACTTTTTCATTATTATTTTTAAACCTACCAAGGAAGATAAATGCCTTTATCTGTTCTTTGAGGCCACTGAACAAGTCCACTCACTGCAATTAATACCTTTGGTGCATTTTGCTGGCGTCTTGCACCAGCTTCCGTGGATCAGTATAACCTTTCCAGAAAGTAACCTATCTTTTAATTTTAAAAACAATTACCAACAATCAATACATGAGCATACCTTTTAATACCTCTGCTGCTGGTATCCTTTCTTTATTTTTTTTTTTATTTTGGTAAGCTATTGTGTATGGAGGCTCAGCCATCTTTTTAGGTCCCTATATCCATCCAGTTTTGTTCTGTATCTGTTTTTTTTTTTTAACCCAGGTCTTTTTCATCCAAAAAAGGAAATGTCAGAGCCGAAAAATTCTGCATGCGATAAGGAAATCTCTCATGAAATGGTCTTTCCTATCTGATGCTGATACATTATTTTTCCTTCTACATCTAATGTGATGTTCATTCATGCTTAGTCTGCTTAATAAGTAATCTAGCAAACCTGAAAAACAATGTAGGGAAATATAGTGATGAATTCTTTATTTTTAACTCATTGTTGGATGAGACTGGATTAAAAATTATTCTGTGTGGTTCATGACAATAGTTAATGATAAAAGTTAATGAGAAGGAAATACTTAGAAACTAGATTTGTGAACTTCAGGTTTTGCATCCAAGAATGGGAGTCTACTCTGGAGAAATACTGCTGTCTGAGCATATGCTGATCCATTTTAACTATGTACAGCATTTTCACCAGGTGTTTTGTTTTGAATCTTTGATGTGTTTGTGACTGCTCACTGAGAAAGGGTGCAGGGTTGCTCCAGAGTGTGCCCCAGATTATGAGGAATGGATAGGGAGTGTAAGATCTGGATTGACAATCTTCAATATTTTAAACTTTTATAAAGTTTCCTTTATAACAGGAAAGCACGGATATGTACAACTTCAGATGTCAATTTTGGTTTTTATATTTTTTACCTTATTAATATATATATCATATATTGTTATGTGTAATTTATATTTACTTCATAATTCTATTTATTACCTTATTATTTATTTATACAATTATTTTTTAATGCTTTAGGATTATCAGAGAGAGCTAGGTCTACAGTTAGGTATTTTTTAATATGCTGGTAGACATGTAAGAAAAGCATGTTTTCTATTTGCTTGTAATGGTGTATCTACCAGCAGTACACTAGAGAAAAAAAATGGTACACTTCCATGGTGTTATATGGTTATGCTGTTGAAAAGAATAACCAAATATAATGAGCTGTGTTATTGTAAAATTTTCATTTTTTTCTTTGAAGTTGACTGGGAATTAGTTTTCAAGAATGACACTTCCATCATTTTAATTCTGTGTGTAAACTAAATAATAAATTATTATTTGTTTGTGCTCTTTCTATGAAAAAGTAATTTTTAAACTGTTCTTTTATGACTAAAATGTGCTTCAATTATTTATAATCTAGGTTTAGTTTTGTTGTTTTAAATTTTTTTCCTGCCCCCACCCCTACAGATAGTTTTATCTGGCTTAATTTTATGAGGCAAATGATTATTGTAAAAACTAGTGATGAACTTCTAATGGGATCGATGGCTAGTTTTCATGGAATTAACAGAGCTTGTATTGTAGACTGCCACATGCTTTCTAGAAGGGCAGTAATTAAGTGTAAGTCATGTAGCTACTGATGCCTTTAACTGATTTTGCCTGACATTACTTCCTGGTTCTTTTAGGTAAAACTGTTTGAACAAAAGTATCTACTAAGGTGGAGATAATGCAGAATTATTCTTTAGTTATATTACCTTCTCTTGGTCGTGGATTTTCAGTACTTTTTCTAACCTCTGTTTTCTTCAATAGGGATAAAGAAATGAGCTATTGAGAGAGACGAAGCAGAAGAGACTGCTCTAAGTTCCAAAGAAGAGGGTTACTTACATGAAATAAATCAAATTAAACATAAAACCAAACCAGAAAACACTTAAAATACAATCTTAACTCACTGAAAGTTACATGTTCCATGGAGAATTTTTCCTTTTCTTTCACATTTGAATTAGTAATAAACATGTGGTTGACAATATGGCATTTACATTTCTTAAATGTGGTGAGGTGCTTTTTTAAATAAGTCCTGCAAGTAACAAAGACATGTTTTAAAGCTATTTTTATCCTCTATTGCGATTCTGAAAATCTCGTCAAAATTCAGAGCAAACGTTAAAAGACTGAGATGAAGTTTTCTGAGACCCTGCATTGCCTTTTAAGACAAATTGAAAGTAACTGCGAAGTGCTGTTGTACAAAACTATTGTAACGTAGCAAGAGTTCTGAATGCATTTTTTAATCAAAAAATGAAAAATTCTTTGATAGGTGAAATACTATATGTAAGTATATAACTCAGAATCAGCAATGGTATTGTATTTGATGCTAGTCACCTTTTATCTGGAAAAAACCTCTTGTTGCTTTCTAGTAATGCTGAAAACAAGGATGGTATTCAACTTTAACCATTGAATTAGAACTAAAGAAATAAAAGTAAGATTGTCATTATAATCTTAATCAAATTCCATGTAGTGAGTGTCAGAGTTTAAATTATAAAGACCTCAACAACTGGATTGGAAGGGATGTTTCTCTCTTCCTTATCTATCTTATGCATACATACATTTTATTTATTATCTTCCTGATGTGAGAAGAAACATCTGTCTCTGGCAGTGGAAAAAAACATTTATTCAGATTAGTAATATTACTGAACACATTTCCACAGTGAATGCTTCCCTGCTTCTTGGTACACATGAAGCTGAACAAACAAAGCTAAGAATCAATTCCTTTCTGAGAGAGAATTGGTACATGTTCAATCTAACACCACATTTTTTTCAAATGCCTTTATTTGCTGATGTTCACAAACAGCAGACATTTCTTGCTAAGGTAGAATCTTTATGAGATTGAAAATCAGCAATTCCACTTGAAGAATTAAAATGTTTGTTGGTTCATGGCAATCTATTTGAGTCTAATTTTCTTCCTTGGCGTTGAGTAGCATAGCGATAGATTTATTTCTGTGGTGAAATATCACTCAGCACGAAAAAGGATGAAAGAAATGGATGCTAAATTAGTGCAATGTGAAGAAAATCCAAAGGGGAAAGGTGCTTATAACTCAGTAAAACCTCATTTTTCTCAAACATCAGTCAGGTCTGTATGTAAGATATGTTTATAGATTTGCTGTAAGATACACAATGGAAATATACAATTTTTATTTAACTGCAGTCTAAGACAAACAGGCATGTAGGGCCCCATTCTGTAAGAAATTGTACAAGTTGCTTCTGTGGATCTAACCCCATTCTTAGATTGGATAATCTTTCTGTACATGCTATAATGTACTGAAAATATGTGGCTTCAGAAGTGCAAACCCCTTTTGAGCTGCATGGACAAGTAAGCGCTCTGTGACAGATAAATTTGAGAACAGAATTTTAGTCTGTTCATGTTCTCCTATAACACTACTTACTCTGAACATTTCCAAGGAAACAGCAGTGCATGTTGTTATTAGAATGGACATAAAGAGAAAGAAATAGGTGAGTAACTAATATATTATACATTGACAAGTTTGCCTGAGTACTTATCACGGATGGAAATAAGGACTTTTAAATGTGTCTAGAGAAAGGAGAAAAAAATCCAAGCCCCAGCCAACAAAAATATAGAAGAAAGAAGCTAAAATTACAAGAATTTAATCTACTTGGAAGAAGATGTACAGGTTTTGGTTTGGTTTGATTTGCCTTTTTGAGGAAGTAGAAAGCAAGATTTGATAATGCAAAATTTAAGCTAAAATAGGTATTTTGGAAAGGACAGGAGAAAAGGCATTCATCCTGGAATGTGTTAGGAGCAAACTTGTGTCAGACTGTGAAGGAAGTCCATAGATCAATGCAGCTTACTTAGGCTTTTGAGAGGAACAGCACAGGCATCAGAAGGATCTAATGGATCTACATAAAATGAAGACTTTGCCAGAAGCAAAAGTGAGAAACTAGATAAAACCTCCAAAAAAACCAATCATCTAAACAAGGTGTTGAGATGCTGGGAAGAAATTCCAATGGGAAGAGAAACCTTTAGAGATACTTTCAGATTTAGAGGCTCTAAGAGGCATAGTACAAAAGTTTGACATTCTCAGTTGTCAACTCTTGCTTGTCTCTAAAGACCACAAATCATGGGTGACAGAAGTGAGATGTGTTCTGGTGTCAGCTTCAACCAGCTTTACTAGTAGTATGAATGGAGATGGTAAACGATGACTGTTGAAGTGCACACCATTTTATTTCATCTTCACACAGGTAGCAGGATGTTTTATTGCTGGTAAAATCTTAGGCTTGCACAGGTAAACCTGTGCAATATATTTGTCAGACCCCTGTAAGAGTGTATGATAAAAGCTCAAGTGAAAATAACCCTAATTTAGAAATAAATCATTGTGTGTACACAAAACTAACACCTGACAGATTGTGTAAATGGATATGTAACTCAGAGAAAAGGAGGGAAACAAGGATGCCAAGAAATCAATGTTTTGTACGGGGAATGAACACAAAACAATAGCTCAAGTGTGGGCAGAGTGAATCAGAAAAATGAAAAATGTGACCAACGAAGGATCATAGTAAAACCAAAATCTTTTATTAATATTAGAAATAAATATATGAAAAAAAGAATGGCTCAAGGCCTGAAAAAGCCTACTGGTAAATGCCAAGTAATAAAATAAGAAGAGTTTTGGGATGGATTTATAAAAGTGATGTTTTATGTTGCCTGGTCTCTTTATGCAGTTAATTTAAGCCACAAAGGAATTGAAGATGTTAGCCAGAGTAGCACACTAAACAAGTTTTAAGTTAGCTAAACCAGTTAACTTGAGTAGGAAGGAGGGGAATTAACCTTAAGTTGCCAGAGAATTTTCTGGAGCCATGGGTTTCTAAGAATTCATGGAGGGTGAATAATGCCCAGAAACCAGAGAAGAAAAAGCATAGAATATAGCTTTAAACAGAGGAATGGAGCTGTGTGCAATAATAGAAAAGTGAGCCTAAAGTTACTTGCAGAAAGATGCAAGATATTAAACTGTATGCATGTAGATGAGAAGATAAGAAGTACCTGTGGTTCTTTTAATATGTAACTCAAATCAACTTTTTTCTTTAACAGGATGCGGGAACTCATGAGCAATGGAGAAGCAATCATAAGCTTAAATAACTTTTATCTGATCTTCACATTCTCCTATGCAAGTTAAAATACAAATATAGAGCTGAGATTATTGTTGTGTGAGTGCCCAGATAGTTCAAAACATATATTCATCTTATTGCCACTGAGGGCTGTCTTGCTGGGTGGTCATGTCTATTTGGAAGGACAAACCAAAAGAGGTTTCAGGGTGCTGTTCCATACTAATATATTCAGTAATGATTTAAATAAATGGATATGGAGTACACTTGTACATTCTTGGTGGATAACAGCCAGCTGACAAGGTTTGCAAGTGGTTTGAGGAAAAAAAATAGAATTCAAAATTATTTTGATGCAATGGAGAACTTTTCTAAAATCTGTGAAAAAGAATTCAGTAATGATAAATACTGAATACTCAGCTTTAGAGGGAATCCCCCCCAACTAAAATTAAATAGTATGCAGGTTTATATCATTTAAATAAAAATAATATTATGGGGAAAGACTCCACTGTAATAAATTTGTGTCTGCTATGTGACTAACATAGTAGTCTTAATGCAATAATTAATTTGAACATAATTGTTTGACGACAGACTTATCTGAGCTTTCTGTTACCTAGGCTGATACATCCACTCAGTCACCCAAACTTCATATGAATTTATTAAACCTTGTATATTTAGACCAAAAGGCACATTGTTTCCACCCCCCTTATTTTGGAATAGCAAACAATGAAGAGACAAAAAAATAGGAAACAGAGTTGGAGTTGGGTAATTACAGTAAAGCATACAGTACTTTGTTCCAAGTCAGATTTAACTATATCTGGAACAGCTCAAGTTCCTCAAATTGGTAAAAATATTTTATGTTTGAAGTTTTTAACAAAAGAATGTTGAGCACTTAATGTGTTGCACTTGTGACTTATGTGTAAAACATGAATATCCTTTCTGTCATTTGGTTCTGAGTAGTGACTTGCTGGTGAACTGAATGTGGGAATCTGAAGGCATTATGGCACTCTACATTATGTATGGCAGCATGGAATTATATTAGGAAGTGACTGCCACAACAGCACAAAAAAATAGTCCTTTAGGGAACAGCAGCTTTACAGCAAAAATTATTGCACCAGGAATCTATGTGTTTTCTTGATTTTTTTTTTAATAATTGAAAATATCTTATTAATTTGATTTCAGTGTTGAAGACAAGAAGGTAAGAATTGCTCAAGATATACAGAGATCAGATGATATCACCTGGAAAAAACCACAAACACTTCCAGATGCTGATTATAGCATTCTAGCTTCTGTGGTGTTGATTGCTTTTTGTTTCTTCTAATAGATTTTCAGTACTTGATTTTGCTTAGGCCCCATGGTGCATTAGAGAAAGTAAAGTAAATCTGCAGAGCTTGTGCAAAGACACTTGAAGTTGCCCTATGACAATCCTTTTTGGAAAAACAAGTACTGAACAGAATGCAGTAACATTTAAATAGCTTTCGGAATAATACATAACCAAGGTCACGCAGATCTAGATCCATTATATCAAACCTAACATGTTACATCTCAGGAAAAGCCATCCAGCTTTTAGGTTTGAGCTGGAGGACTGAGCCCAATTCGTAATGGATTGGGATGGAACTATGGGTTTCAGTGCCATAATTCTGTAATCTGTGGTGATGTTTGTTATGATTATAGTAAGAAATGTACACTGGCTCCATAATCCATTGTTTTAAAATGCTATGTAATGAAGCTAATACTAGAAGGAAAAATAGGATAATCTTAAATTCTTTCCGATCCTGGAAACTGTGGCTTTTGCTGCGTCACACAGACTTCCTTTCAGGGAATAAAACAGTGCACAGAAGTTTCCTGTGAAGCTTTCTTCAGTATTATTATCTTTAGAGCTCTTGCAGGATCTTAGAAGAGAACAATCTGATGTGTCTTTTTTGTGTTGGGAAAGAGGATGTTTTCATGACACTGTGTGTTTCGTTCTAAGATAAATGAAGGACATGCATGTGGTACCAAGTGGGAACTGCCTAAAACTCCTCCACCATGTGGTGCCAAGTGGGAACTGCCTAAAACTCCTCCATTATAGCTACTTCACTAATTTAATCCTAAAGCCGAGGGATATCCACAGCACAATACAGGCATGAAGGAGAATCTATACACGCACATAACGCAGAAGAGCACAGTGCAGCACCTGTTTGTGCCTGGATCTCAACAACCTTATCGTAACACCATAGAGAATGATGACATCTGGAAATGACTAGGTGGAAATTTACCTTCAAAAACTCAAGTACTATTTATTTTCTCATCTGAAAATCATGTTTTGAATGACTCAGAGTAGCCCAGACAAGATTTCCCATCTTAGTTCATGTAGGATGAAGCCTAAACAGTTTCTCTCCTGCACTTTCATGAACAAGATTTTCAAGCATTTTGAAGCCTTTTTTGTCCTATTCTGAAGACATGTTACATGTGTATCACCTCTCATCTGTAAGAGACAGAAGGTAGCTCTGTGATCATTTATAATAAAGATCAGCTGATAATTATGACATAGAAACAAATTCTAAGACTGCAGCACTTCTGATTCCTGCTTTGTTCTTGGTACCCTGTTAAATGTAGTCCACATCAGACTGGTTGGAGCTATTGTACTGTGAGTTTCACATAAATTGTCAGGGTCCTGAGTGCATCGCCCCTCCTGGAGGTTCAACCGTTGGGGCTAACTTGTTTATTTGTGTGTGGTTGGTTGTGTACATTTGTACATGTAATGCTTGGCACGGAATCCTGTTCTCCAAGTGTATCTGGTTGTTTATGGAACTAAGATTGGATATCTGTGTAGTGGAGTAGACTGAGCAAATTTAATCAGGTATAGAATCATGGAATCATACAATGGTTTGCATTGTAAGGGACCTTAAAGATCACCTAGTTCAAAACTCTCTGCCACGAGCAGTGGTACTTTCCTCTAGACCAGGTGACACAAAGGCCCATTCAGCCTGGCCTTCCACATTTCCAGGGATGGGGCATCCATAACTGCTCTTGGTAACCTGTTCCAGGGCCTCAATACCCTCACAGTAAAGAACTTCTTCCTAATCTAGGCCTACTTTCTTTCAGTTTAAACTCATTACCTCTTGTTCTGTCACTATGTGTTCTTGCATGTCCATGGTGAAAACTACTTTAGTTCAATGCTAAAAAGTCGGCTTCATCCTTGGTTGGCAGAAGTAGTGAGAAGGTGGAAAATGAATACTGCTAGGGACAAGTGATAAGGTGATCAGAACTGTAGCTTAGACATTCCTTGGGAAGGATTTCTGTGTTTCTCTTCTTGCTGGGAGATGTCTGCCTTCATTGATATGGTATGTGACCATGAGTAAGTGTGTATTGAGCACACGTGTTTAGAGAGACACAATCTGGTTTTATCAGCAGAACTGGTATTAGAATACTTAGAGGAATTCCTCTTGGTTAAATTAAAAACATTTGTGCTACTTGTAAAGTTTTTATAGAGCTGATCCTGATCAGCTAGTGATTGAAGAAGTAAGACTGGTTTAAAATTATGGAAAACATGGCAGCTCTGTACAGTGTAAGGTGATCAAATGGTGTAATATCTACAGTAACACTGCCTCAACATCTCGGCATAAATCCTTCTAATGCAGGCATCCTACGTTGACAAAGTCTCATTAGGGATTGGTTGCCGACAACATTAATGCAAAATATGAGTATTTATTAATATTTTACCACAGCTGTGTATAACAGGCAATTGGTATCCCATTAGCCCTATTTTAATGATGATGTTAATATGTTTGTTCTTTTTCCTGAGAAATCTTTGGCAAGCTTTACAACTATATTGATGAAAAATAAGTTGCATTAAATATAAAAAAGTGAATTTGTTTCAGTGTGATACTAGATCTGCAATCACTGAGATTAATTAAAATATGACGTGGTTCTTAGTGTTAATATTACCTCAAATGACTTTTTTTTAATAGCATGAGTTATTATTATTGTATGAGATCAGTAAGTAATAACTGTGATACATATCTGACCTATTGTTAAGATTTTTTTCCTCTTACTGGCCCAACATTGAAACAACTGTTCAACCAGTCAAGCAGATTTTTGAAAACCATGTTTTTCTCTTTTTCCGAGTAGGAATCGATATTGTTTCCATGATTTATAAGAAAAGCTATCACTTGAAATGAGCGCCAAGCTCTTGCATTTCTTTTACAAAAGATAATGTACAAATCACTGTTCTACATGGCATCAACAGAGCAATTCATAACCCTAGCTTAATGAACTGGCCAGGTAGAGTAAATTGAAATAGGTAATAATTATTATATGCAATTACAGACCAAAAGGACTGTGGTAAACCATGACCATAAACGAAAAGAAACATTACAATTAAGTGTTCTCGATATTAAAAATATAGCTAGTTAGGGTCAAAGACTCATCAATTCAATAAGATTCCTTAGAATGATTAAAATTTTAAGAAAATATACGATTTAAAAATTACTTTTGCATTATGAATATAAATGCCATGCAACTCTGCAATTCAGTATATGAATGCAGATTCACCAAATTTTTACTGGAAACATTGTTTGCCCTACTGAATATAATGAACTATTTTCTGTTGATAGTAATAATTGTTTATTCTATTGAAATTCAGAACAGTTTACAGTTATCAAAAGAATCTGCACATGATGATTAGAATAACTCTATGTCAGGGATAAATAGGGGAATGGATTTTAAGAAAGAAAACCTTAATAATTCTGTAAAATAGAACTTACATCCAATTTTTAATTACTTTTAACGAGCTCAGGGATAGGATTAAAATTTTAAGTAAATGTGCTTATCCCATTAAAGAGTGAATGATACAGCTTAACTACAGACAACTTGAGTGACCAATCCTAAATGTTTAGTTTTATGCTATGTAAAGTACATGTGGTGCTTAGCAGATAACATTCTCTTTCTAGACCACAACACTTTGAATAAATGTATCAAAATTCCAGGGAAAGTTGCAAAGATTTTATTTCTTTGATCTGTTTGAACAAAGATTTAAGTATAACAATATTAGTTTGTTGAGTAGCTGTTGCTGTGGCTACATGCATGTATCCGTGTATTAGGAATTTGGAAGCAGCTGTATAAAAATTAAAACCTTGAGGTTTTTTAAACAGTTCTATGTTCTGTGGAATTCAATGGGTGCAGATCATATAAAAAGTTCAGCAGGAGGTCAGATCTGAGATTTAAGCGGTAAAAATTACTTCAGTGTTAATGTATTCACATGTATTCACAGTGTTAATGTATTCACATGTTCTACTTGTGAAACTCATAGGATTGCCTAGATCTGGCTAGGTTTTTCTGATAGTGCTTTTACTTATTTAACTATCTACTCATATGCTGCCATTCTCATCAATCCCCTGGAAGAAAAGAAGGGAGAGATGATTTCTCCTGTCAATACTTTTGCCCCCCTCTCAAAACATATTTTTATTTTAAGTGTTTCTTCTTCTTCTGCAGCACTTCTCAGCAATTGAACAGAAGGAAGTCTGACAGAGCACTGAGAAGAAAAGACGTTGTGTGGGGAGCACAAGGAGTACAGTCTACAACCACTCAAGTGCCCTTCTTCTGAAATTTGGTGCCTTGCAATTGGTGAAATTATTTACCAAAATTACTGTGGCAGTGCTTCTCAAAGAGGTGGACACACTTTACCTATTACAGTCAAGCGTTGAATAACTAATTTGTTTTCAAAGAGTTTTGGGAGCAATTTTAGTTCTGCTGTGTAGTAGTGCAGAAGAGCGTATGCTTTTGTTTCTGAGGATCAATTTCTCTGCTGGGACCAAGACTGCCATTTCTTTAATGTTCCACCACTGAAGCATTCTAGCATGGGAAAGAGTAGTTCTCTTTATCTGTGTGTGAAATATTGCTATGCTCCAGTGACTATCAAAAACCTCTTCATGAGCACCGACTTGGCATCGTATTATCATTCTTTTCCATTGACAAAGTTATGTGTTTCTTCTGTTGATAAATCTTCAGGAATATTTTGGCTTTCTGTGGTAAAATGAAGCCTGATGATACAGCCTAGTTGTTTCTGGGAATAATAAAATACTGTGACTAAAAGTCTAGCTCCATAAAACTTTTGTAAAGGATTTCAGAAGAGTCAAGACACTGTGTTCCAAGAAATTTCAAGAAGTATGGTTTCAGACAGACGTAAGACAGAGCAATCAAAAGCAAAATGCTCCTAGTTTGATATTGAACTGCATTTCCTATTGATGATCCTTATCAAAGGCTTGTGGTGTGAGCACAAGTAATAACACGATAATTCTAATAATATACTTGGATGGTCTAAAACTGAAGAGTATATATAAAAATAGTTAAATTTAAAATAGTTGTATCTTTTTATCTCATGTATATATAGGCAGGTGTTTGACTGTTGTGGGGGCCTCTGGTGGTCTAGTGGTTAGGGTGCAGGACTCTCACTGCTGCGACCCGGGTTCGATTCCCAGCCCCCATGGCAGATGGAGCTCGTCAGCCCTGTGAGGCAATCCATCTAAGAGAAGGTCACTCTAAACAAACCTTCGTCCTGAGTCCCTCACTGCCACTGTCCAAGCTTGCTCGGCCCCAGCAGATGAACCTCAGGATTAAAGGGTGGGCTCAGTTCAGCGCACGCTGTGTCTCACCTAAAAAATCCACTGCGCAGGCTCAAAGGGTCAATGACCTTTCCCAAATCTTCGCTCGCAAAGACTGGCCATTATTATATGACTGTTGTTGATGTAAACCATAGGGTTTAGGGACAGGTGATGGCATGACACAAATTTGTTAAGAGCTGTATCAAATATTTGACTTAGATGCTTCCTTTTTTATTCCCTGCCTACCTCTCCATTTATGTAATTATATTACTTTAACTGAGTTACATATGAAATTAAGAAGGATCACTGTTTCCTCTCACCAGTTATTTCTGTGCTGTTGTACTTGTATTTTACTACTTGCAGGTCACATCCTGCTTTCTTGTACAGGCTCCAGGATGGAAGCTAGTGCAAGCACAGTGCTGATGTTGCTTCACTAGGCTTTCATTAGGCTTTTACCTTGAGTTTCATATTCTCCTTTTATTGTATTCACTTCCATTTTTCAAGTAAGTGAAAATTTTCAGTGTGTGGCTTTGGCTTAATGAGTAAATTACTTAAAAATTTCATTTAATAATGTGGAAATATTTGATCTGGAAAAACAAAATAACAAATAATTTCGATGGAAAAAGCATTTATTAAAACAACATTGGTGCGAACTGACCGTTATCATAATGTAACCCCAGAAACCAGGCTAATGGTTTGGTATAGTGGCACTGTAAGTAATAAGTGTTTGTGGAAGCGGAAGAAGCAGGGCTAAACAGGATACTCTCATAATGAAGATAGGATGTGATAGGTCAAATTCCTTAGCTCCTCAAGAACACACTAAAATTTAGTCAAATGAACCATTTCAAATCATTCAGAGCTATGCTGAGAGATAGCCTGTTTGTTATATTTATTTTTCTTTACTGCTGAGGGTATGTAAAATATGTGCTTGTGCTTCTCTAGGTTGTAAAGGCAAATTGTATTTTATGTCTGAGAGATTATTGGTTCTAATTGAGTGAATATTCAAACACTACTCTTCCAGAGAAGGAAAAGGAGATTTTAGTCTGGTTCTTAGCATACAGATATCCTCATCACAAAGGCACAGGTACTATTAGCAGCTTTGTTAATTGTCACCACAAAGAGCAATATGAGCAGGAAAAGAACCATAATTCATCACCTGAAATGGTTTATTTAGGTCATATTTGAGGTCTATGAGGCACTTTTTTCCTCTTCCCTCTCTGTAACTGTTCTGCAGTTTAACCAGTACACTTTAGACCTTCTATTACCTATTGAAGTCTTAGAGCCTGTGAGAATAGTAAATAAACCTATTCCTCAGTATTTCCAAGCAATATAATATAATTCTCATTTGCTATAGGAAAACATTCCATATACTCTATCACAAAAATATTGAATATCAAAGACTAATGACATACGGTACCGTAGTATTTTGTATTTCAAAAGTCTATCAGTGTCCATATCTGAAAAATATTTGATAGTCTACAAATGTTGGAACGTTCTCTTTGCGTGACAAACCTCTCTATAGAAATGGCAATTTCAGCTAGTGAATTGAAAAATACAATGGAAGATAAAGGCTATAACTTTTAGGATGATAAAGACATGTCAAATAGATCTCTTGATCAGCCTACATGGTATGTCGTGGTGGATATCCATCCATGGACTTACTCAGAACCTAACTGGACAGGATCCTGGGCAACCTGCCTTAGCTGACCCAGCTTGAGCGGAGCGATTCGGCTAAATCTTGGTAGGTCCCTCCCTAAATGATTCTGCATTCTGTAATCAGTATTTACAGGTGTAAAGAAAACGGTAAGAAAGACCTTTGGAATAACATGCTGTAGTAAAACACTGTCTGTCTGTTTAAATGTGACATATGTCTTTAATTTCCAAGTTGAGTAGTAGATTTGTCGCTATTGCAATTTCTGAGCTAAAAATATGTGGGTTTTTTTATTTAGTGGAATAATTTTGGCTGTTGGTTTTGTTCATTTTCATTAAGGCAGACTTCTAGCTCAAGCTGAAGTCAGAGTGCTTGTCTTACTACACTGCTTAAATGAGTCATTGGGCAAAATTTATATTGCAAGGAATATACTGCCTATTTTGTCAATGAGGAGAGATGATGGCATTTGCCTCTTTGCTGTGGAATCATTAATATGGAGAAAGGAAATATTTTGTGTACAAACATATTTAGAGAAATGGGAATATAAAAGACTATTTAACCTTAACCAATGTGTGCAAGATGTGGGAAGAGGAAAATATTTACAATCTTGTAAAAATTGGCGTTCTGTGTTACCTTTTATTCGATAACACAGCTGCAGGATTTTCTTCCCTGCCAAAACGTCCAGCTGTTGTTTATTATTCTCTCAGCTGCCTTGATACAATGTTTGCAAATCATTGCAAGTTTCATTATTGAAATAACAGTGTTTTTAATGAATAAAAGAAGTCCTTACTTCCATTCCCTATTCACTTTGTGAAATGGTCACTGAATTTTTTTCATGCTTTTAGAGATTTGAACAGTGCTCTCTGTTTTCTTACAATTTTTATCAGATAACATTTTATCAAATAAAAAAAAACCCCAAACCCTAAACACTCTGACTTGGTTAACAAACAGTAAAATGGAATCCTTGTGTGTCTGTTTGCGGAACACAGCGAACTGGATTAAATCAAAATGAATCGTTGAAAAAAAAATGCCATTCTATGCAGGTACAGGAAGAAATATGACCATACTGTTGCTAACCTGTCCTGTTGAGAAGAATCTGCCCCTTAGTATCCAGCTTTGATTAGAATCTGGAGTGGCCAAAACTGTACAGCTTTTACTAATGTGGTAATTTACATATAATTGAAAAATCTGAAAGCTAAATTTTGATTAGTGAATAAGAGACCCCGGAGTGTACAAGTGAAGCTTGAAAGGAAACTGTACTACTGTACTTAAAAAAGTAGATATTTTTTGTAAGATGTTGTTTCAAAACAGGCCTAGTCTTGTAATTGCATTAAACAACCCAGGGTTGTTTACACTGCTATCAACCCACGTCACTAACACCTACGCCAATGCAGAGTGCTTCACAGACCTTTTCCTCAAACATCATTGACAAAATCCTACAACATACACAAATACAGCAATAAGACCAAACACATTTGCTGGGTGCTGAATTGGTTGACAGCGTTTCTAGAATGCCACAATTCAGGCATGATTGCTTAGTTGAAGTGGGAGGAACTGGTACACAAGACCATCCACAGATAGGAAAACCATATCATCATTCCTTTTTAAAAACGGAAGAAAATACTGTCCTAAGCAGCAAAACAGAAGAGAAATTTGGGTATTCTCAGCAAAACACTCTCAAAATCACAAAAGGTAGATTTAAAATAACTCACTGATAGGCAGACCTGACTTTTTTTATTTTAAAAATTTTCATAGTAAATCTTTGTAGTAAAGGGTTGTTACAGCAAGGAACAAATTGGAAAGTAGGGTTTCACTCTAGACAGTAGGTTTTCTTGTTGAAGACAACTTTTAGCAGGGCCACAGTCACAGGACACTGAAGTAGTTATGTTGTGCAGTAACAGTGAGACTCACTGTAGTCATGGCTGTGCCATACTCTCCTCCCAACTCTCTTAGAGTTCTTCCTCCTTTACCCCATCATCTGCTAAGGCAAAGCAGCACAGTTAATGAGTAAATATGAACAAAGGTAACCTGAAAAAATGTCAGGAATTTGGGAGTACAGATTTGGAACAAAATTCTCTCATAGTGAAGGAAGGGAAGCAAATTAAGTCAGTGAAAATTTTGCATGTGCCATCCTAAATTCTTGTTCTCCTTTGAATAAAAAGTTCTCACTTTAAAACTTTTTTTTTTAGTATCATAACTACTGTAATGTGGTGAAACCATGTTAGCAGAGAGGAGTAACTTGGCAGGAATATGTTAGAGCACTTTGGAGGCTGTAATTTTTGTCATATTAGAGACTTTTAGTTCTGCCTGTGCAATATGGCCCTTTACAGTAAGCTGTATCCTGTGATGGCTGATTACATGACAGATATCTTCACATGGAACAGCTAACTGCCTGTAAATACTGTGCAACATTTGACCCCTGATGGACCCCCTTTTCTACCAGAAGCCAGTTGTGAGGCTTAAGAACATTCTCTAAAATGGAGACCACATGATGGGAAGCCAAGTTGATCACTGAGAGCATTTTGTACAAGCACTACGTCTTGGAATGAACTATATACTCTTCTCTCCTGCAATCTATAGGCTCCACTCTAAGTGCTATGAACACTGCTGGCTTCTAAGTTTGATCTATTTTTGTTGTTTCCCATCTAGTGGGAACTTGCAGACCACTTTAATAATATTACTTTTTTTTAATTAAGAAACACTGCTTTTGATATTTTTTTTTGTTGGTTTGTTTGTTTGGTTGGTCTTTTTCCATTTTTTTTTTGTTGTTGGGTTTTGTTGTTTGTTGGTTTTGGTTTTTTTTAATCAAGTCTATCTATAATACACTAAACAGTAGGCTGTTGAGTCTTGAGTGTTTAGAGACCTTCAAAGTTTGATTTCATGACTTAAGAGATGATTGAGGTAATCCAAATTTAGACAAAGAATAAATTAACTAAGTCTGTGATTCATTCTACATCTTAGTACAATACACCTGTCTTAAACATCTCTCATGATGTTTTTAAAATCAGGTGAGGTGGATTTAGCTGTATTCAACTAATTGTAAAGTCAATTAAAAATATATTAAAAGGACAAAGATCTCAGATATATTTCCTTTGTGTAGGAGACCAAGAGGTGAAACAATCACTTTTAGAAATTGCATTTGAATCTTTTCCTCTTCCTGTATGCTAGCAAAGAAGAAACAAAAACATACACAGATTGACTCGATCTTGTAATAGTTTAATATACCCTCCGTGCTGAGACTTTATTAATTTGCCTGAGTTTTAGGAGATGGAAGAGCAGCTATCTCAGGAGATGTGGAGTTTTAATTTAAGTAAAAAGCAAAAATTTAAGCTCTCTTTTAGGAGGGAAACTCTACAATGTATATGGTAATTAAACTTAGAAACTGAGGTAAAATTTGCCTTTTGATTTAACCTCAGGGAATGTAGCTATAATATGTGGCCATCTACTTGGGGAAAGCATCAGATCTAGTTTCACGTGGCACTACATGAAGCTACAGCTGAAATAGTAAAGAAAATTGTTCTTAACACTGGCTGAAGCTGCTTGAGTATTTTTTTGCCAAAAAAACATTTGCCTTTTTCTGTCCTTGCATAGCCAATTAATGCACTTTCAAATTAAAAATCACAGAAAGGGACTTTAGAAGCTTGTTTGGTCCAACCCTCATGCTCAAGCCGGAAGGCCTGCTGTCAGTTGCCCAGGACCATGTTCAGATAGTTATTGAGTATCAAAAAGGAGGGAAACTCTTCAACTTCTCTGGCTGCCTGAGGTTTGGATTTCTAAACTGTGTCTATGAATGCTTAGGCAGACTCTCTGTAGTCTTTGGAGGTACCCTATCCATCTTCTGAATGCTTCCTGTTTTTGTTTGAGTTTTCCCAGGCCTCCTGGAATCTTGCTTGACATCTTGCTTTCATGGCAGACTCCTCTTGAGTATGGAGGTGGTGATCCTTGAATATTTGTCAACTTTCTTGGGACCTCTTCCCTCCAGGGACATATCAGATCTTTATCAGCATCAAAGTTTGCTCTCCTGGAGTCCATAACTCAAAACTTTTCCATTTTGAAGCGGTGACCTGTCCCTTGCTTCTACAGAATATTCAATTCAGCTCATAACTAATGTTCCTGGTTTTTTGTAAAATATTCTGTCTGTAAAGAGTGGAATTGAGCAGAGAAATCTTAGAATCAAAGTCTCTTGCACAAATATTATTATATAATGGTAATTAATATTTTCCATATTAAAAGCAGATTCAAAGTGAGAGAACATATAAATACCTGTATGATGAAAGTAATCTACTTAGGAATTGGTGTGTTAATCTCATTCTTCTTAAGAAAAAAAAGAAAAAAGACAAAAAAACTCCAAACTGCACTAATGCACAGAGAATGACAAGCCTGTTTAAAACCCCCAAGTGATATGTCATATTCTGTGACACAGTTGTCTGAAGATCTTTCATTGTAACTAGGATAAGATCATTTGCACCTACTGTGTCATAGGTAACAACCAAGAAGTATAGTCAGTGTAGGTCATATATTTTTCTTCTATATGTATAAAACTGTCAGCCCATTTATATTTGTTTACATGTTCAAATACCATGTGCAATGTCTAATTCTTTTATTCCATGTTCTTTTTTTCCATGTTCTTTTTCTTGCCTCCCTGTTTTGAAGTCATTAGAATTGTCTACTAACTTTGTAGGAAACTACTTATGTTTCACTTTATGCATTATCAATCTTCTTCAGCATTGCTGCCCTGATTTTGAAAACATTGAAGATGTGGATACACATTTTGCACTTGAGATTTATTAGAATTAAATTCTTAGAATATTTGAGAATTGAGTTTTTACCATGTTGAGTTTGGAACCATGAAATACTGAAGCTTGAGGAGATTTGAAGCTGAACAGACATGCCTTCTACCACTGAAACACAGATATTGCAAAACAGAACAGTCTGTATTTCAACCCTTTGAATAAAAGTGACAAGTGAAGTAAGTGTGGTATCTGTACCATGGTATAAAATCTGAGCTGGAACATATCATACTGGCTAAGCAGCCTTTGACAGGCTTTTCTCCAGCAACAGCACGAAGCTGCTGCTTCTTTCTCGCAACAGTAGTTCTGGAGGTCTCAAGAGGAGATATGTGTATATGAATTTATGATCTGATTAATGTTGGAGCTTTCTTAAAGCAAATTATCACTCTGCAAATATTAGTGTATACAATAACATAGACGAGGCGTTCAGGGCCTTGACAAAGTACTATGTACTATGTACACAGGAGGAAGTAGGATTTAGTTTGCAGCAGGGATGCTGAGGTATTTCAAGTCTCAAAAGAGTTGGAAGATGTTCTGAACCATATTTGCAAAAAAAGCACAGTGACTAAAGTGAAAGATTAAGGTGAAGGAATACAGGTGCAGGGAGGGGGAAAAGATAAACTTTGTTTTATACCTGCCATTAGCCATTAAAAAGAAAAAGCCTCCTAAGAGAGTTAAAGCCTTGGGTAAACCTTTGTTTGAAAAAAAATTTGCTTAACTGACTACATAAAAATTTGACATTGTTCAGTCACAAAGCAAAACACTGCAAACCTTTTCATTCAAACTTTTTGCCTCCAATTTATATTTGTTTATACATACTGATTACTAATCAGTGAGGCAAATGTGGTAAAATAGAATCATAAAGACCTGAAATAAAGCAACAATATTTCAGATCAAATCTGAGAGTCTTGAATGACTCATGAGGACTTAAACTGGAAATTTTTGGAATAAAGAAATAAGACAAAAATAATCAACACAGGGACCATACAGTAGTTTTTAGATGGCAGCATCCAGTCATAAGATTTGGATTACAAACATCTATCAATATCAGCTACCACAGGGTATTTAACAACAGAAAACAGCAATGTGTTTTCCTTGTTCCAGTGATGCAGAACTATCTGCCTTGAGTCTGTTTGAAAATGACACAATTCACAAGCCACATAAAGGAGGAGAAAACACATCCTAGATAAAACTTAGACAGTAGTGGGTGCATATTCAGTGACCGTAGTTGGAGGCATGTCAGCCCCCATTAACAGTGGCAAATTAGTGGCAAAATAGTTCCCCATTATTGTTATATAAAGGTCACATTATGGAAGTCAGCATTTTTACTGATAGTTTCTCAGGCTTCTCTCTCATGTAATGACTTCTTTTTAGCCAGATCTGTGCTACTTTAGACTGTAAAAATATACTCTTCATTGTGTTGTACCTCAGAATCTCTTAGGAGCTGACACAGATGTGGTACCAAATAGTCACTTACTATTGAGAGGATAGAAGAGGATATTTTACTGACAGTGTTGATGTACTTCTGTGGTATTTACAGTGACTACCTCATGGTCTCCAGATGGAATTTAAGATGTTTGTTATGACCCATAAAGTACTAAATAGCCTATCAGGAATTAAATTGCTCCTCATGCTGTTCTGCTGCAGCTGCTACCAACTGATATATAAGAGACATGATACTTGGCAGTACATTACCCATGAAAGCTTTTTCTCTCATCCACAGTTCAAAGTAGTCTGAAATTGGCAGATTTCTGGGAAGTCTGCAACAGATGTATGATACGACTTTTTGGGGAGGAATAGAGACAGAGGCAGGAGGAAGCACGCTTCTGTCTGAAATTTGTAGAAGACACTGAAATACACTTCAGATCTTCAGTAGAGTCATTGTCTGGTTAATTATTTTAGCTTGTCAAGTAACAACAAATAACATAATCATACCTCAACAGGGGAACCTTGTTAGTTGGAAAAGCACCAAATTCTTCACTGCTCTTCCAGTGTGTTGTCATATTTCTAGCCTTCCCTTACAAGAACAATTAGAAAAATGACAGAAAAAAACAATTTAACAAGTCTACAGAGCATAAATAAAATAGACTTTATAATTCAGTGTAAAGAATAATTTAATCTAAATTACATTTGTCAAAAGTATCAGTGTTTCTATGCAATATTCTCGATCTTTTCTTATTTATTTATATGCTGCGTGCCTGTAGAGCCAGGTCAACTTACAGAATGAATAAAAGATAATATGATGGAAGAATGATTATTTTATTATGGAGTTCAGAGGTCTCAGTAGTGTAGCCATCAGAAGTTAGATTTTCTTCCCTATAAGAATACAATTACTGAGAAGAGTGAGACTGATTAAATCATATCTGGTTTAAGCCACTAAGGAAAAATTTGTGCTTGGTATCTGATTTTGTGACGCATATTTTTTTTTTCTATTTGAAGAGTTGGGAAAAATGTAGTTTCCCTATTCATGCCCAAACAAATCTATGACAAAGTTGACTCATGCAGTGCAAGTTGAGAGTGAAACGAGGGTTGCCTGACAGTGTCAGAGAAATAAGCTGTCAGACATATTTCCATATTATACAGATTATATCATCAAAACAAGTTTTGCATTTTTCGTCAGAGATAGAAGACATCTTATTTCACAGTCTAATTAATTTTAAAAGAATGTGAAACACCAGACAGTAATATAGCAGAAGACAATGGAAGCATCCAGTAAGCCTGTGGCATTCAATAACTCCAAGGCACTATACAGGTGGATATATATTCAAATACTATATGTATATGTATATGTATATAAAAAAACTACTTAGAAATTTCCCCTCTCTCTCAGGACAACAGTTACTTTGATAATGAGTTGGATAGGGATATTTCCCATATCCCTCTTAGCTGATAAAAAGGGGGTTCTTCTGGACAAGAGCAAGAAAGAAGACCCTAGAACCAGGTTTTATAGAAATAATAGTTGTGGTTTCGTAGTGCAGCATTTCTAAATAGAAATAATATTTGGGGTTTCAAGGGGGTCTGTCTCTAGCTATGTATATAACCAGTCTCCAAGTAGACCTATTGAAAAAAGGAACCCTTGAGGTCAGTGGATTGCCATTTGAGGAAATGCGAAATTCATAGCATTTCAAAATGGATGACTTCTGACAAATTAACAAAAATTTAGGATAGCACTTTTAAAAATATATGATTTAATTTTATAATATTTTTTATGGATTAATTTCAATATTATTTAATTTGTCCATGGAAGCTGGCCATTTCTGCATTATATATTAAGTAAACAAACTTGCTAAAACCACAGTCATCAGGATGTACTTATTTTGATATTTGCTGCATCACTACTTAGTCACTGGTGATGTTGTATGTGCGCAAGACCGGCTTAGTTTCAAAGGCTGAAAAGCTCAATGTTAAAATGAAGAAGTGATTTTAAGATTCTTTTGCAACAAAAGTGACTCAGAATTACTTGATCACATTATATTGAGGGGTAGACTAGTGCAATAAAACAGTTATTGTCCTGGATCCTTATTGTTTACCTGTTCTGAGATTAGCTCATGACTCCCAGTGGTTGTATTTAAAGCACAACGTTTGTAACTTCTCACCTGTTTGGTGCATGTTGGAAATTTTCTGCTTAGAGCTGTAACACATGAGTTTTTGTGGCCAGACTTCTACCCAAGTTAAAGAACACACTTCAAAGCCTCACAGAATAAAGCTAATCCCCTCTTTTTCAGGTGTGCAGGAATTCAGACAGCCTTCAGGAGAAACGCAGAGGCTAACAAAGAATATCACAACCCTCTGTGTTTTGGCCACATCACAAAACGTGTCCTTTGTGTTTGCAGACTCCTGATGTGGAACGAGCTGCTGTGCTCCTGTACCAGTGCAGAGGGTGCTGCTCCTGGCTTGGCCCCCTACAGGGTATCCAGTGCAATTCCAGCTCCGCTAGAGTTGCATCGCTAGGTGGGGGCATTGCTCACACAACTCTGCTGCTTTCAGGATGCCAGAAGTGTTTTTCGATAGGTAATACCGCTAAGTGCTAATTACCAAATGGCAGGGGGCCAAGTCCTAAACAGCTCACTGCCTCTGATTCTAATGTAATTAAATCTACGTAAATAGTTTAGGATTGAACTTTTTGTTAGCGGTGTGCTTACTACTGGAATGGAAAAATGTATGATCCAGCACTTACTATATTCTATTGAGGTATCTGCTTTGGCCCAATTTCCCCCCTCCACACCAGCCACCCTATTCCTCTGCAAGGTACTGTAATCAACTGCCTGTGGAAAAAAACCTTCAAACTTTATGCTGGGTGACATGTTACAGAGCTGAGATTTGTTTCAACAAATGTAAATCTTTCCTCACGATAAAGAACTTTCTTTGCAATCTACAACCACTTCCATGTTACGGTTCTTGAAATGGTTTCACTCGGGTCGTTCTCCACACAGTGCTTAGCAAATAAAAGCAAATTAAAAAAACATGGTATTTCTTGAGTCACGCCAGAATTTTCCACAAAAGCACCCACTTCCTCTTGAAAACATTTAATGTTTTTTCCCCAAGCTCCTTCTCTGTAATGCACAAGGCAGCATATATGTAGCTGTAACACATTCATAAATGTTTGAGTCCTTCACCTGTGCTCCCTTCATCATGACTGTGGTCACATTTTATCTGGAATACAGAATCTACATAAGATGTACTACTTTATTCCCTTAGCTCTGCAAATCTTTAGCTCTGCCTTCGGTCTATGGACCAGAGCAGAAGGTAAAGTACATTTTTATACCTTTATGTGTGATTGAAGATTAGAAAACAGTCTCTGTCATCCCTTGCTGAAGATGAGAATGATAAACAAAATTTTTTTGTAAAATACATGGAGGCATTTGAAAGCATAATAATTAATGAATATCACTAGCCAAATACAGTATATAGTGTAAGAATATGGAAAATAGTTATGACAATGAAGGAAAAAGGGAATTCATATATTAGTATAATCCAACATTTTTAATTCCCAATTTCCTAATTATCTGTTGGGCCATTTTCAGTAGTTGTTTATAGGAGAGATTTTATACAGAGTTTACAAACCAAGAAAACTAATGAATAAGTCTTTTTCTATTACTACAGAGAAATGAAAGGAATTTTGGAAAGTTCTGCATCAGTTTAACTTTGTTGACTGTTACATGATATATTTCATGAGATACTTGAGATAGAATCATGGAATCATAGAATCAGCTGGGTTGGAAGGGACCTCCGAGATCATCAAGTCCAACCCTTGATCCACTACTGCTGCGGTTACTAGACCATGGCACTAAGTGCCACATCCAGTCTCTCACAACCCTAAAAAGTCTCCAGTGATGGATAATCCACTAATTCCCTGGGCAGCCCATTGCAATGTCTGACCACCCTCTCTGTAAAGAAATTCTTTCTAATATCTAACCTAAACCTCCCCTGGCACAACTTGAGACCATGCCCTGTTGTCTCGAAGGTCTTGATGGTACAGCCTAGATCAGTTCCCACAGTTTGCAGAGCAGGGCTGGTTTCAGCCAGGTCTCCTTGTTGGTCATAGCTGAACCACAGTGCTCCTCACTCCCTCAGGGTGGTGGCACACAACACACCACCTAAAGTGTTAGTCTTCTAAGCAATTTACAAAAAAAATGTCCTCAAGCAGCAACTTCCTAAACTTCTAGGAAGGAAACACCCTCAGATTTGGACTATGAATATGTATTTGCAGGCTCTGTAAGGAATTCATATTTCTAAGAAAGATCCAAATTCATAGCATTTCAATGCCCTGACACAATACTAGGTCTTAAAAGCATCAACTAACATTTCTATAATATCAGAATTAAAATTTATTTTTATAACTCAATGCTCAAGTATTGCTAAATAAGAAAATCTATTACTTTCTAATCTAGTTTTCTAATTCTGAGACATAAATGTGAGAAAATGTCCTAATTCCACCTCTTTCTTTTAGAATTTGTGATCTGAAGATTCTTCTGCTTCTTTCTGTTACAGATGAGTGCAATACGTGCATAATGTGATATGCACAAGAGATACACAGCACAGATTTCTTAAACCAATCTGCGCAGTTTGTTAGTCAGACTCCACACCAGTTTATCACTAGACCTTTTTTTCCAAATTATGGGTCATATATTGTTTCAATTTTACCCGTCTGGGGATTACTGTCACCATAGTTTGATGTGAAAAAGAAGATGTGGAATTCAAAATAGCAGTGGAAAGTACAAATAAAAATTATTGTTCAGTGGGTAGGTAAGTTGCATCCCTTTGCATCCATTCAAAATTTCTTCTAGGAGTAATTATTATTTCAGGGATTAGTATCTTTCTCTTTTGGAAATAATTTTATTTAGAAGCTATGCAACATACATTCACAGGTAGCAAAGAATAGAGCAAGTGTGATTTTCTTTTAGAAACCAAGGAATATAAACACTGTCCTTGACAAATCTACTCAAGAAGTATGTCAAAATTTACAATATAGCAACATAGAGACCCATTTTTCCCTACCTCCTTCTTATGAAAGTATAAAAGGTGGCCTTTATCAGAAATACTTCTTAGCTCCATGATAGAAATGAAGGTTTTTTTCTAAGTGTGGCATTTTCCTGGTGTTAGTTTGTCTACTAATAGTGAACGTTGAAATTTAGCTTCCTTGGCATAAAGTCTTGCATCTAATAATATTTTAATTGAGTTTATCAGTTTCCATACGTGTTTTTTAATGCTTACTAAAGTACTACATCCCATTTCACAGAGTATTTTAATTTGTAGTTTGCTGAAAGGTTTGTTTACGTTATCTGATTAAATCCTATTGATTCGGTGTGAAATGTCTTTTTCAAAATGCCCTTTTAGTGCAAGCAGTATTATAATTACCATTACCATATATTCATGAAAATACACCAATTAAACTTGTAAATAGGTCATCTGACATTACTATGGTGCTTCACAGTTGAAGGGGAGACAATCCTAGTTTCTGTAGAGCTGCGTTGTCTGCTGTTGAATGCCCAGGTAAATTAAATGTTTTAAAATGATGCCTCTCATGTAGCCATTGATGGTTATTATTATTATTATTATTTTAATATTAGAACACTTTTGTTTCTGAAAGAACAATAACAAAGCCTCTGGAAAGACAAGACTGTGAGAATGGAACAGAGTTGTTGCAAATTTTCTGACTACAGAGAACAATGAAAAGCAGGTAATAATGAATTGTTATTTTTTTTTTCCATATTGGTGCAGGACCGCTGGTTTATGTTGTTCATGGAAAGGTAACTTTTGAAAGTTAAATCCAGTAAGTCCTAATGTTGAAAAGACCAGATGAGGAAATTCGCTGTAAGTTTTTTGTTGCTCTTGAGGAATGTAAATCATCTGGGTATGAGGAAAAAGGTTTTTTTCTGTTTATTATCCAGTTATATGAAAGATGGAAAAAAAGAGCTGCAGGATATGTTTGCAAAAGCTTAAAAGAAATCTTTATATGAATCTAGGTTTGTATGTTATTGAACTGTATGTTATTGAAGTCAACGTCTTCTCAAAGCATAAGATATGATTTAACCAGTAGTCTTGCAATTTCAACTTTTCATTTTAACAGCTAAATATTTTCTGAGAGCCTTTCATTGAAATCCTAGATTCAGTCCACAAGCAGAATAGTGTTCTGTTTATACCTGCAAGTAAGAAATTAGTAATTGTTCTAATTTATGGAACAACAAAGGACAATTTAAATTTGTTCACCATCCACTTTTTTTTTTAAGACAGCTCAAAATGGACACATCATGGACAGTTTCCTCTTTACCAACAGAATTTCAGTCATTACAATTTGAACAAAGTGGGCCACATAAAAAATTGGATTGAAAAAAGATTATTTCAAGAGCTTGAGGACAGACTGAAACATGAGTAATTTCTCCTAAAAACTGTACCAGACACTGTTTGATAATTCCAGTGTAATTCTTTTCAATATATTTATTTGAATATAATTGAAATAAAATTACATAGTTACTGGATATAGGTGTAAAACTATACAGAAAACAGTGAGTAATAGCCATTATACAAGTTACCCATAGTATTAAGGTATTACGAAGCGAGTTTTCAGGGCTTGTAATGTGAATGATAGGATTATAATACACCTATTTTCACAGGAAGAATACAGAGCTGGCTGAAATATTTGGAATATTTGGAATAATGTTGTTTGAGAAATGTACTTGAAAATGTATTTGATGTAAATACAAATATTTTCTGGTATCCATTAAATTTCAACCAATTTTGAAAGTAATTAATTCACTATCTGTGCTTTGTTGAGATATTAATAGTTTCTCTAAATTGAAATAAAAGTAACGCATTCAATCATTGATAGTGTTTGTTCACTTATTCTATTTCATAGACAACACATTATTGCTGCAATTTGGAATAAGATGTTTAATTTAATGATATAAAGAAAAAAAAAAAGAAGGAATATTGAAGTGTGTAACCCTTCAAGAAACAAGAATTTTGCTTTTGTCTCCAGATTAAGTCAGAGAAGCTAAAATTAGAATAGGTCAAGCTAAAGTCTTTTAGCAGCTTATGAAGAGTTTCAGAGCTATAGAACAGCAAGAAGTGTTGCACTTTTTTAACTGGCATTTACCATGAAAAAATGGGAAATAAAATAATCGGTTAATGTCTACGTGGTGATCCTGTAAGAGGAAGACATACGGTTCTGTGTAGACACAGCTTTATCTTTTCAAAAACATGAAGTGTCCATGATGAATTTTAAAAGTTTGGATTTGTTAAGGGGACTGTAGAAATATAAGAGTATTTTCAATCTCTCTGACAAGTTTCAAGCAACGATTTGGGCATTTTGCATTACTGTAGCCCTAAATTATTTTCTCTGACAAATTATTAGGTAGTCTGTCTCATGTACAAGCTCTCAAGTCCAAAGTTATTATCATACAGGAAGTTAAATTAGCTAAATAAGTCAACTATTAAATATTAATATTTTTTCTTCAAGGAATTCTAGAGTCCAAGTGAAAAGTGTATTTTTTAGTTAGGTCAGATCCAATAAACCCTTTGCAAGTATTTGGCATATTTCTCTCTATATTACTCTTTCCTTTATAGGTTATTGTCCTCAACAAGACTTTACAATTACTATGCCTTACCTAACTGTTATGTGAACTGATCCCATAGTAATTTCCTGAATCAACTGAGCTGCTTTAATGCTATTTCTTTATTGCATGTACAAAATTCACAGTAATAATGCAATTTTCTAATAATAGGAAGCCGTATAATGTTGCACATTGCTACGCAGTCACAAGCTGGCCAAAAATTCCTTTGAATATAGTTAGAATTAATCCTTTCAAAGAAGGAAGTGTAGTTATAAACACCTTGTATATCTGTGTTTCTTGGTTTTTACTGTTTGGTACTGCGTTAAGGTTGCTTTGCAACGTCAGTATTTTGATTTAACAACATAAGTAAGCATTTACGTATAGCTTACAAATCCTCACAGCTGCTTAAAGAGCTAGAATATTTTTCACTACCAATTTCCAAAACTACAAGTACTCTGATAAACACAGGCGTGATTGTGTCTGCAATAGCCTTTTTACTGTGTCATATGTCAGTGATGCAAACAGGGAATCTTGAATCTGATGACAATCAGATTAGATGGGGACTAACTAGGGACCACTTAATATCTGTTAACTTTGCTGGATAAGTATCCAGTCAATAGTCCTGTAACTAATTAACTAAAGCAGCAGCTTACACATGCAGAAATCAAGAAGTGTAATTAACTTTTACTTATCAAAGTCAGGACAGTTTATCTGTACCAGGGACTGGAACATGAGGTGCAATAGGGCACAGAGGCCTGTCCTCTGAGGAGGGATTCAGTATATGTTTTCTTAATTTGGATGTTCACTTTTGAGCAGGGTGTAAGTATGTAATTTAACACAGTAATCTCTTAGTGACTGTATAAGTCACTTTCATCAGCTTTATATCAACCTAGCTGTTACTTTTATTTTATTATAACAATATAATCTTTTCTTCAATACTACAAATAAAGGAGCACTAATGAATCACTCAAAAATTCTATCTTAACCAATTCTATTTTAACTTGTTATAGAATCATAGAATCAACCGGGTTGGAAAAGACCTCTCAGGCCACCAAGTCCAACTCTTGATCCAACACCGCCGTGGTTACTAGACCATGGCACTAAGTGCCACATCCAGTCTCATTTTAAAAACGTCCAGGGACGGTGAATCCACCACCTTCCTGAGCAGCCCATTCCAATGTCTGATTACTCCCTCTGTAAAAAATTTCCTCCTAATATCCAACCTAAACCTCCCCTGGAACTTAAGACCATGCCCTCTTGTCTTACTGATAGCTGCCTGGGAGAAGAGACCAACCCTCACCTGGCTACAACCTCCTTTCAGGGAGTTGTAGAGAGTGATGAGGTCTCCCCTGAGCCTTCTCTTCTCCAGGCTAAACAACCCCAGCTCCCTCAGCCTCTCCTCGTAGGACTTGTGCTCGAGTCCCTTCACCAGCCTCTTTGTTGTTCTTTCAGCAATAAAAGAGAACAACATGATATTCTGCTAGGAAAGTATCTTCTTTATTTCAATTTGCAAGCAATTTTCTTCTATCAAGCTCATCTTCTAGGCTTGATTTTTCTGAGTTTGTATTTAAAAGAAGCTAAAACCCTTCCCAAGGCGGAGACAGAACAAAACCTCCATGAGGTTGAGGAAGGAGGAATTATTCATAAGATATATTTATTTTTTTTAAATGAAAAAATAATCCCTAGTGCTCCAGCAATTCAGAAATCTTTTTGTCACAGTCTGTGACAGAAATTGTCAGTATGAAGAAAAGGCTCAGTTATGTTAAAAATATGTAAGAGCTCTTTATAGAAACTCTTATCCATGTATTGCTTATACCATAACTGGCATTATGGACCTAATAAACAAGAAATCAAATTATAAAATCTATTAAAGAAAACAAGTGCCTTAGAGGAAGCACCTCTACAAAAATAATACATGGAAAAGCGAATGACCTTGATATCACAGATGTCACCTCTTACCAAGGGGATTGCTTTTGAGGGGAAGCTGGAAGACTAAAGATGTACTTCCCTCCAAATGAGACAAAATAGAAGTAGAGAGACTACTTTCATTTCATTCACAGTAGATGAGAAAAGGCACTTAGGCAAATGAAAGATGATGGCTACCATGAATGGAAATATCCATGAATAGTTTCATAAATATGAAATGATTTTTTCTACCAGCAGCTAGAAATGAAGTCAAGAGAAAGAGTTTTCTACTGTGTTATTCAAAGCACTTTATTTTATTTTTAAAAAGTCACAGCTTTTTCTGGGTGATTGTAGACAGACCACTTCCTGTCAGTTCCACAAAGGGAATTGTTCAATTTGTTATCTTCAATTTTTAATATTGTTCAGAGCCAAATAATAGTTTTTATTCATGCATGAGGATTAAACAAACAAGGTGAGGTTTGAGACAGACCCACTCAAAAATCCATGATGACTAAATTATGACATTATCTTGGGAGTCAAGACATTTTCATCCATGTTCCTTTAGGGATAGCTGGAATTTATACCACAGTTGTCCTTCAATCCTGAAAAAAGTACAGGTATGGCATTACTGTCACCCTACTTGACTGCAGATTGTGCAGATGTGAGCTATCCATATCTCCCATATATATTTTAGGGCATGTGAGATTGTTAGATTAGCTTTTCAGGAATCTGGAAAAATAACATATTTTGATTTCTAGTAGGGTTTAGGCACAGAACTCCCCATCAGTGTCAG
This sequence comes from Lepidothrix coronata, assembly GCF_001604755.1. Lineage (NCBI taxonomy): Eukaryota > Metazoa > Chordata > Aves > Passeriformes > Pipridae > Lepidothrix > Lepidothrix coronata. Next base: position 5,296,752 of record NW_016690217.1, read on the forward strand.
AAAGTGGGCTGATGTGGTGGCATGATGAAAATATTTTAATAAAAGGTAGTGAGTGGATATGCAAATGTGTGGTAAAGCTCTAGCCTTCAAAGAGACAAGAGTAGCAGTGCCTTGTTTTTTAGGACATGAATTTGAACTATAGGCCCTCAACCCTATTTGTGAATCTAGCAAAATTTTGTTTCTCTATCCATATCAGTATGTCATGTCATGTTGTATCATGTTTATGAAGAAGATGAATGTATTAATACTTGGAAGAATTTGGTAGGTGCGATGGGTTGACCCTGGCTGGATGCCAGGTACCCACTAAAACCACTCTCTCCCTCTGCAAATGGACAGAGGAGAGAAAAAAAAACAGCTAAGGATTCATGAGTTGAGATAACAGCTGGGAGAGGTCACTTACTGATTACCTTCATGGGCAAAACAAGACTCAAAGTGGGGATAGTACTTAAATTTATTACTAATATGATAAGAGCCAAAGAGTGAGAAATAAAACAGTCTTAAAAACATCTTCCCCTCACCCCTCCTTCCATGTTCTCCCTCCTCCCCCCCAGCGGAGCAGGGGGACAGGGAATGGAAGTTATAGCCAGTTGTTGTTTCTGCCGCTGCTCAGACAGAGGAGTCCTTCCCCTGCTCCCACCGGGTCCCTCCCACGGGAGACAGTCCTTGATGGACCTCTCCGATTTGAGTCCATCCCTTGGGCAGCAGTCCTTCCCAAACTGCTGTCCCGTGGGTCTCTCCTCCATGGGGTGCAGTCCTTCACCAATGAGCTGTACCGATGTGGGTCCCCCACAGGGGTCACAAGTCCTACCCGGGAAAAACCTGCTCCAGCATGGGTTTCCCTTTCCACGGGCTGCAGGTCTCCAGCAGGACCCTGCTCCATCTTGGGCATCCCACGGGGTCACAGCCTCCTTCATGCATCCACCTGCTCCAGCATGGGCTCCTCCATGGCCTGCAGGTGGGTCTCTGCACCCCGATGGTGCTCCATGGGCTGCAGGGGCACAGCTGCTCCACCATGGTCTGCACCACGGGCTGCAGGGGTCTCAGCTCTGGCACCTGGAGCACCTCCTGCCCCTCCTTCTGCACTGCCCCTGGTGTGTACCTTGTTGTTCCGATGTTCTCACTCCACTCTTCCCTGGCTGGAATTCTTTCTGCACAACAACCTTCTGTTCTTAAATATGTTATCACAGAGGTGTTACTATTACTCCTAATTGGCTCGGCCTTGGCCAGCGGCAGGAAGTCCATCCTGGAGCCGGCTGGCATTGGCTCCAGGGGACAGGGGAAGCTTCTAGCAGCTTCTGACAGAAGCCACCCCTTTAGCTTCCCTCCGCTACCAAAACCCAGCCACAGAAACCCACTACAGTAGGTCATATGCCAAAGAGTACATGAAGAAATGCTTATAAATAGACATAAAACAGTCAATGTATTTGTTGATGATTGTATTTGTATTGTGTTCCAAAGTGAAACAGCTGCTTCCTTGAGACAAGAGCAGTGGGACAAATGGGGGTTTCCCATGGGAAACTGGAGCTGAGCTGGACAGAGGGCCATCTGAGGGCACCTCCAGCCCAGTAAATCAGACAGCTCCTCAAGGATGAGGTCTAGGCAGGAGTGCAAGCTATCGAGTCAGAGTGAGGATAATCAACATCTTTGAACTGTCTTGTTAATTTCACTGAGCAGCCATACACTTTCTGACAGTGAGTGATTTGGTGCACCAATCTATGCTGCGTAAATATAGACTGAGACTGAGGACCACAATTTTGTAGTCTAGAGAAGCTACATCCTATCTTTGTACTGAATTGTCTTATATCTTTAGAAGACAAATAATTGCTCTTGGGGTGGCTACTGCCACGTCTACCGTCAGTGACAAGAGAGTGATGAGCTAAAGGCATTTCTTCTGAACAGATATTTGTATAAACTTCTTAGTTAATATGCATGTATTGGCATAAAATGAATGGTTCAGTAGCTGGTGGCACCTTATTCTGAAAGATACATGTTGACTCATCGATGAAAACAACGGAGAGTTTCACTTCTTGCTAGATCAGTGGTTGTACATCAGTTAGGCAAGCAGGCATACTGGAACAATTCTCTTGAATGCTAAAACGCAGAGTCACATTAATAATAAACTGAAGAAAGGGATGTGAATTTTGGAACCATGCTGCAATATTATCTTGACTCATAAACTTCCTAACATCATTCTTTTTCCTGTTTGTCCACTGAGGTAAATGGTCCTCTTCATGTTCTCCACATAGTATTTGAATGTAAATAACTTGTTTAATAATCTATTGAATTCTTTTACTGATTAAATAAGTTTTGCTTGTTCACATAACTTGCCGAGGAAGTTTTAACAGATTAGTCAATGAGGACTGATTTAGGCTAGTGGCTTTACCTCCTGTGGCTAGCATATGAAGTTATTTATGAGATGAGAGACAAAAGAGAAAGCAATCAGTTTCCACTAAAAGAGATAAGAAAGACTGGATAACTGCGTGACAGAACTGGGCTGTGTTACTTAAATACAGTAAAAGTATAAAAGAATTGTGTAAGTAGAAAATCATGGACATTTCTGAAACTGCAGCATATTTTTCTTTTGAGGTTCAGAGGGAGTTTTGCCAAAGTGTTTACCTATGCTTGGGGGAAAAATTGTAATATGCAGGGAACCTCATACTTGTTTCAAAAAGAAAAAAATATGTATGCATATACATGCATATAAGATACAACTGAATCTCTGAATAGTGATTTTCTTTGATTACTGGAGGCATGACAGGAACTTTGCCATGATATATTCATTGCTTAAATTAAGGTATGTTAAGTTTAACCATTTAGGGTGTAATGGCAAGATAATAACTAATCAATAATACATTCATTTTTCCTGCTCCCCTGTTAGTGAGGATGTGTAGTGCTTGTTCTTTGACCAATAAGGACTGATCCTATCTTGTGTTTACATTTGTGAGGAAAAAAAAATGCAATTTGTAACATGATACTTTAGATAAAGTTAGTTATTTGTTGTTTATGGTAATAACAGCTCAGGTAATACCCTTTTGAACCGGAGGAAATATTTGCTGGCACCAAAGTAGTTGTACACCATAACTGCTATAGCATCCTATGACACCTGCCATATAACTAGTTTGCAATGGATTTCCAGAAGAAATATGAGTCATTCATAAAGCCTGACTAAATTAAGGGGAATTACTTCCCTTTCCTGGTGTCGAAGTCCAGAGTCTTACCCAGAATCTGTAAAAGCACTGAGGTCACTGGTGGCAGAGAAGCATGATGGATCTTGACCATATAAAGAACTTTCAGGGTAATGATAAAAAAATCTATGGAATTCACAGAGCCATGGAGGGAAGGAGTAGAATGTATCCCTTGCTGCCTCTGCAAATGAATGAAGCCAGGCTAAGTATTGAGTTCTGAAAACTGTCACTTCAAATAAATTAATGGTACTAAAAACACCCAGTGAGGAATGTAAAACATACAACACAGAATTTTACATTTATCTACAGAAGTGTGTACATGCATGTGCACATGTATTTGACCTGGCGAACTTACATTGCTGCTCACATAAAACTGCATTAAGTGAAAGCTATTGGAACAGATTCTGGTCTGTTTTAATAAATAGAACTCATGAAGTTTCCTTTTTGGTTTTATACCATGTTCAGTTTTGGTGTTTGTTTGTGATTTTGTTTTTTCTGGACCAGAAACAAACAAAACTGAGTCTTCAATTTTGTGTCACCTGACTTGCAACCCTCACCAGTCAACTTTCATGTGGTTTTACTCTTTTGGAATATTTGCTTTCAGTCCTCAATCATCTTTGCTTTCAAATAGTTTGCCTGAGAGCAGACAGTTCCAGGTCTCTCAGCCTTTCCTCATAGGAGAGGTGTTCCAGTCCCTTCATCATCTTAGCAGCCCTTCACTGGACTTTCTCCAGTATGTCCATATCTCTCTTGTAATGGGGAGCCCAAAACCCCACAGTACACTGTGTGTGGCCTCACCATTTCCAAGTAGAGGGGAAGAATAACCTCTGCTGACCTCCTAGCAATACTTTAGCTAATGCAACCAGTACACGATTCACCTTCTTTCAGTAAGGCCATATTGTAGGCTCATATTCAGCCTGGAGTCCACCATGATTCCAAGATCCTTTTCTGTAAAGCTGCTTTTCAGCTGCCTCCAGCGTATTTTGGTGTCAGGGTTTGTTATTCCCAAGACTTTGCTCTTCTCTGGCTGAAATTCATAGGGTTCCTGTCAGCCTGCTTCTCCAGACTGTCATGGTCTCTCTGAATGGCAGAATAACCTTCTGTATCAGCCCCATCTGTCAGTTTCGTGTCAAAAGCAATCTTGCTGAAGGTACCCTCTGCCCCCTCATCTAGCTTATTAATGAAGATGTTAAAAAAGACTGGACTCAGTAGTGACCCAGTGAGCACATCACTCATTGGCCCCCAAAGAGACTTTGTGCTGCTGATCACCACCATCAGCGCCCAGATGTTCCAGCCAGTTTTCAGCCCAACTCACTGTCTGCTCCTCCAACCCATACTTCAGCAGCTTCTCTATCATAAAGGAAACAGTGCCATATTTGTGCTTACACTGCTTACTGAAGTCCAGGTGTTTTCTGAAAACTTATGAAACTGTAAAAGCATACACAACAGATAGTACTTTGTTACTTTAATGACAGAAGGAAGACATTTACTTTCACAGAAGAAAAACTTTATTTCAGCTTTCAGTACTTTTTGTAAGAAATCCATGAAACAAACTTTTTCTCGATACAAAAGAATATTTTTAGATTAATTTTGTTTCATGTATTCTAAGCAATCATTTTGAGCACATAAAGTGATTTAATTAACTTGCCATGTTAACTTCAGGAATCTATCCGTAAATGCGTTGTGAATGTTTACTATCAGAAACTGCATTTATCTGTAACAAAGTGAGTTTTTCTTTGATCACAGTCAGAAAAAAGAGGAAATGAAAGTCTAGTAATGATGGAAGATTTAAACTCAGAGGTTCAGAAATCAGATATTCTAGTATGGGAAGAAGCATATAGAGAAATTAGGTGCATGCACAAACTAAACATAAGATATTTGAGTCATGTATGCAGAATATATGTTTTGAAGAGTACATCACCATGTGACTGAAACAACAGTGAGGGAAAGTAACTTGCAACAAAAAGCAATGCAGGAGCATAGTCTTTGTAACAGGTGTTCCACAGAAGAACGTAACCCAAAAGAATGTACAAGTGCAAAGTATTATGACATCTGTCATGCTATTGCTTTTCCTTAAAATTTAGCTGTAGTCTTATAATACCTGTCAAGTGTTGTTAAATTACTGAGATCCAAGTCCAAATACAGCTTTTAACTGGGTCGGTTATTGCCTTCTCTGTTCTAGAATATCTGTTCAATTTCTGTCAATAAAAAGTCAGCCCAAGTTTCAAGGGTAATTGGTCCATTGTTTACTTTCCTGCTCAGACGTGCAGTCACATTTTTCCTTTAAAAAAACACCTCTATACCACCTGCCATTTCTGTTTGTCTTTTCTTAAGACCTATTTCCTGTCAGGACTGATTCCGTTATATGAAGTCAGCAGCTGGGATTTTTCAGAAATTAAGTTTTAAAATCCATGACATGTTTCACTGCTCATGTTTCATGAGTTAAATGAGGCATGTCGAGTTAGAAACTAAATACAACCTTTAAAAAGTAGCATTTTGTAAAAGAATATTGGGCTGTGTGATTCAGCTTTGAGTAACTAGCTCTGCTTTTCAGGATAACACAGAGTACTACTGACAAAATGCTGTCAGTTTCTTATCAGCTGTTGATTTTATTTTGAGCCAATAGTTACTGCTGGAGAATAACCAAGAAACTACTTTAAAGTGTATTTCAGGTTGAAGGTTTCTCCAATTCTTTCATTAGAAAAGAAATATGAAAGACATTTTTATTAAATTTCTCAATCATTTCAACTAAAATCTAAATTCCATTCTCAAAAAGAAAATCAGTTGGGCCTCAACCCTCTCCTACTGTGCTGGGGAAAAAAAGTGTTTTTCCCACTGGAGTTAAAAAAAATGGTAAGCCCTGAGGGGGTGGTGTCACTTGATGTTGACCCAATCAGCACCCCTGCAAAATTTAAACATATCACACCAGACCGGAAAAGAAGGATGATGATGTAGTTGGAGGAGAAGTGGTCATGTTTTAGGCCACAAGGGGAGAAGAGCCAGGAGCCCTGCTTGGGGCTGGGCCCCCCCAGCCCACGGCTGGGGGGTTGCAGGAACTTGGAACAGTGTTAGACTGGGCCAAATATCTGTAGCTAAGAGCTGGGGGAAGTTTCCTTGCTGTGAGTGGACAGTCAGAGATGCTGAAAGTGGCGGCGGAGCAGCAGCGAATGCAGAACTGTGGCAGAAGGCCAAGAAGATAAGAAACAAGCAGCAAAGATGGCATGCAGCTAAGCTGAGAGACACGGAGCTATCTGAGGGAGAGAGAGAGGACTAAGCTCAACAAAGACAGTTTTGGGGTAAGAACTGAATCAAACTCCCCCAAAACCCCTTTGAGACCCCTCCTAGGAGGAGGGGGTGGACTTCTACTGGATGGAAGTGCTGAAACGCAGCATGCACCAGAGAAAGAGGAGCTGAGAAGCTCAAGACATCCTGGAAGCTGGACCGGGACGGATGGATGGAATGCAGGGGAAGTGGCCTTGCGACCCCATTGCTGCTGCCAAGCTGGCAGCTAAGGCAGAGCACAGGAGTTCTGGTAGAAGGCTTGAGGCAAAAGACTAAACTGAAAGCTACCCTAAACGTTCTGACGCAGGGGGTAAATCCCCTAAGGAAGGGACTGTCACAAAGACCCCTGCCCTTTGTGATATGACATGGCAAGGCGAACCTTGTCCCTGCTTTGCAGTCCATGGGAGAGAGACCTTTGATTGGAGTTGAAGGGCTGAGGAGTGAGAGGAGACCCCCTTGTGTGTAATGGAAAGAGATCCAGCTACAACAATCCAGCTACAACTGCTGCATTGAGGAGGAGACACTGCTGCCCTAAACGTGGAAGGGGTCTTTTCTTCTTCCCTTCTGAACTTTTATTGGAGGGAGAGGAGATTTGATCCAATGTAAATACCAGGGGCCCCTGGTGGTCTAGTGGTTAGGGTGCAGGACTCTCACTGCTGCGACCCAGGTTTGATTCCCAGCCCCCCGGGCAGATGGAGCTCGTTAGCCCTGTAAGGCAATCCATCTAAGAGAAGGTCACTCTAAACAAACCTACGTCCTGGGGACCTCACTGCCACTGTCCAAGTTTGCTTGGCCCTGGCAGATGAACCTCAGGATTAAAGGGTGGGCTCAGTTCAGCGCACGCTGTGTCTCACCTAAAAAATCCACTGCGCAGGCTCAAAGGGTTAATGACCTTTCCCAAATCTTCGCTCGCGAAGACTGGCCATTAAATACTGCTTTATCATAGGAGACAGAGTTAGGACTGTGTATATAATGTATTATAATATTTATTTGTGTAATAATTGTAATATAATTCCCTTCCCCCCATATTGAGTCTTGTGTTGCGTCTGGAAAACCCCTCTCACACTGGGTTGAGTTGTGGGAGGGGGGCTTGGACTTGGAAATTGGATTTCTGGGGGTCTCCAACCACCACACCAACTCTCCACTCTATGGTATTGAACTAAGCACATAAGCCTTGACATGGTACTTTCTAGGCTGATAACACCAGTTAGAGCTTGAATGTGCTGAGTCAGATGCAGAGAGTGGATAAAAAAATCTAACTTCTTGGCCCAGCTACTGCCACATTAAAATACTTGTCAATATTCTCAACAATATCTTATTTCTGAAGTCCCACTTTATCAGAGTAAGACTATTTATTAAGATTTTATTCTGGAAATAAAATGGTGTTACCACAGTTTGGGCCAACCTCAGATGAAGCTGACAGAGAAACTGATCTTTTTATGTCAAGTATACATTATTTTATTGACATTTACTTTTGTACTTTTCTCAGTCGTCTAAGTTTGGGGCATAGTGCTTATAAATGAATGAAAGGGATAAAAATTTATTATCAGTATTTATGAAAATACTACCTTTATAAATAGTTAACTTTGCTCAATGGAGTACTAGCAAGTATTCACCTGTAAATAAAAATATATTTAAAAGAATAAAGTGATAGTAGACTTTTAAGGAATGAATGTTCATATCCTCAAGGCTTCAGTGAAAGATGATAGTCTCATCACCTTTCTGGGCAGTGATACTTTTGAAACACTTCAGTAGGAAACATATACAATTTAACTCATACAGTTGATGAGGTTTTAAAAGTGGTATTGTCATTTCAAGGCAATGTAAAAAACCTATACTTTGCATTATCACTTAAATTTGTCATCTCCAATATTTATGTACTGGTACATTTTTCCTCTGATTAGCAGGTGTATATATACACTACTTCCACAGAGATATAATTTTTTTTTTAATAAATCCTGGGGCAAAAGAGCAAAGAAGTATTGAATTTCTCAAATGCTCAAGTGGGGTTGGAACTAGATGCCCTTTAAGCTGCCTTCCAACCCAAACTATACTGTGACTATACAACTCTATGATTCTTCTCCATTAACAGAATAAAACCATTGTGGCACTGGAAGGAAAAGGTATTATTGCATGTTAACTATACTAGTGGTATGCAAATGCTCTGTAAGTTTGTTCTTTCTTTTCCCTTAATCAGAAGTATCTCTATATTTATATCTCTATCTCTATATTTTGCCTTAATCAGAAATATATCTCCATCTCTATATTATAATATCTATATTTTATATTGCAAAATTATTATAAGTTTTTTTTGCCCTGTTTCTGTGCAGCCATTTAAATTCCATGAAAACTACTACTTATGTAGTGGTTTTTCTAATATTTTAAGTCAATTCATCACACTGAAGCAAATAAATAAGCACTATTTCTTAAAAATCTCTTGATCTATGGGTTTAGGTAGATGTTTTAAATTTGATACATGCTTTTATCCTTTTACATAAGATGCTGAATTGCATATTCTAGGTTTCCATCTCTGTGCTTATAAAGGTTACTCACACTTCTTATTAATTGCTCTCATAATCAGGTACTAGAAATTCACTTCATCAGTTACTGAAATTACTACAGTGCTTTAAACTAATAGGTGGCAAAAGCAAAGATTAGACTGTGAGGATGGGAAAGATCCGTTTGTTTGGAAAGAAATTCTTGGAAAGGAACCAGGTTAATGTTACATATGAAATGCTGTGAATAGCCTATCAGAAAGAAAAACTGTCTCCAATTGCCTATAAGGTTAGGAATTTAACAAAGAGAGTAGTTTACTTCTCATTCAGTATCTTTCCCAAAACTGTAAATCCAAGATGAAAGGACAACCATCAATTCCTAGTTCCTTTTGTCTCCCCTACCCTCATAAGAACCAGCTGAGAACTTCTGTGTCCCTCAGAATTTTTTCCTTTCTCTCCTGAGGCTGAAGTTGGGGGTAGAGATCTGAATCTCTCCAGGATCTGAATCTTTTCCAGACTATTCAGCAAAAGTTTATTATGCCCAGGAGAAGATTACAACTTCCTTTGTTTTCAGTCCACATATTGTGTGGGAATTACTTAAGGCACTATATTGTAGGCAACCATTGCAGTCTATTTTTGTCATTATTTTCTTCATATGTATGGGTAATCTGTTTTATTTGCCACACCATCATTGCCATATTTTCCTCATATGTATGGGTAATCTGTTTTATTTGCCACACCATCGTTGCCTTAAATTGTTTGCCAATTCTGCTGTAGTTTGAGTCATTATCTTTTCTGCCCAGAAATTCTTTTCTTGTTACCTTGCTTCAACTGTAACACCATCACTCAGTTAACTCCTTCAAAAATATATGTAAGCAGTGTATCTCAGACACATGGTGTGATTCTTCAGGCTGTTCTCTGCAGAGTCAGGAGCTGGACTTTGATGATCCTCATGCGTCCCTTCCAACTCAAGATATTCTGTGATCTTCAAAAATATTTTGTAGTCTAGGTTAAACAGAAGCTGTTCATTCTTGTTTTTTGTGGGGTGTTTATGTTTGTTTGTTTGGGATTTTTTATTGTTTTGTGGTATTTTTCATACTGCTTTCCCAAGTCTTATACCAAGAGATACCTGATGCTGGGTAGCAAAATAACTAATTTCCAGGACACTGTGCAAATTCTGTCAGTTCTATGGACTAGAAGGATACAGACTCCAAAGTAATCCAACACTCCTCAAATTACCATAGAGACATTGGGGATGAAAGCTATAGCAAAAGTTCCTTTATAGATTTTGGATATTAATCTGTATTACTCCTCTACTATGACATAGACATGAGTTCTTAAGCCTTCCTTCTTTTGGTGTGTTTGTGAGAGAAGATCTGCTAATATAGAGAAGTCAGATATATAATCTTTCCCTACATTCTTTCTTTAAAACCGTTTAATTTAGATCCAAGGAAAAACTTCCTTTCTTGTCATCACTTCTTTATGAAACATATTTCTTGATTTCATTTCAGTATGACTTGAGAATTTTAATTTTTTTTTTTGTCTCTGTTTTCTGAAAAGTGCCTCCTGGAAAACTGTATTGAGATGAAAAACTTAGAAAGACTACTTTTCCTCTATATTATCTACATTTTTCTTTTTTTTTTTAACAGACTATTTTTTATATTGAATTATATGAAAACTACAAATAGCTAGGAACAAACATTTGTTTTCAAGAGCCTTAGAAAGCTCTTTTTATAAAAATCTTTGACAGACAACTTTAGCAATGTTTATAAAATGTACACCAATTATCTGAAGCAACTTGTAAACTGTCAGAAAAAGTATTTGGTACATGAAGCCATGTCTGAAACTTTAAAAATATGTGTATTCTATATAAAAACCCCAGTAGTTTAGGTATAAATCTCAAAATACTTAGAATTCAGAAAAATATTATTTTCTGTTTTGATCTGGCCCCAGCCTGTTTATCTGAAGAAGAGTCAAATGAATTCTGTGCTGTATCCAAGAACAGAACGTAAAACAAGGGGATTTTTCTCCTCACTGAGTTTTCATTTAAACCTGGATTCTCTCCTGTTGTAGCTGCCTCTCCTTGAGCAGAAGGGTGGAGTACACAGTGTCCAGAGGTCTCTGCCAGCTGCAGTCACTCTGTGATTCTGTCTGGGATCTGAATTTTGAAATATGACAATCATCTGTTAATTGAGATCTGAATGTTCAGCACTGATGAAAAGTAGTACAAACTGGTTTGTAAATACATAAGGTATATTTAATAGTGTAAAGCCAATGAGTGCCTCTAGCCCTACTTTATTTGGCTTCATTTTCCTTCATTTATCTTAAAAATTTTATGCAATTTTCATATTAAATATGTAAATTACCTGATATTATTTTTATCATTTCACAGTAAAAGATAGCAACTCATCAGAATTAATCAAACATGCACAGATATTACATAATACTTACTAGAAAAAATGCATTATAGTTTCCTTAGACTATCAGACTCACTTGAAAAAAAAGGAAACCAACAGTTCATAATATTTAGTGCAAATAAACTTCTTAATGTTTTATGTATAGTGGAATTGAATTATCCCAGTTAAAAGAATAAAACTAAATGTAGACTTTTTAAAGATATGAAACAGAGATGAAATGGAGAGTGGAGGCATGTAAAACAGAGCAGAATGAGGGGAAAGAGAGACCAACAAGATTAAACAATCCAACTTAATGGCACTCAAGTGAGTGTAAAAAGGCCCATCAGGTCCATATGGTCATCTCCCATGGAGCTTGGATCAGAGGAAAGGCCCTCTGGAAAAGCACAGGGACAGGCACCATGCAACCTTGCTCAAGAGAAGGGGGCCCTGCATGAACAGAGGGGCCAAGACTCATGGAGCTCTGCTCTGCATGCAGATGGAGAGACCAACGATACATCTTGATCCTAAACAATGAAAGGATATTTCTGTCATATTGTGTGGCCCTTCTTCTTGCTTACAAAGGAATTGGGGGGGCACATTGTTATTCAGGAGTTAAAAATAGGTCTATTTATGGACTACATGGCATCTGAAAGATGAGCATGGCCCTAATTATTTCTCTTTTTCCAGGTTCTTTATTTTAGTCAGATATTTTAATGTAAGTTCACTCATTTCATCAAGAAAAATACAGAGAAAAAACCAAATGCATCCCATTATTAAAAGCCATCCTCTAATTTTATGGCATGTTTATAAGTTGTGCAACATGGCCACAAAACAATCAAGAGAAGCGAGAAAACCAAACAAGCAAAGGAGAGGCCAAGGAAGCAACACATCAATGACTTTTTCCCTCCAGTCCTCTACCTATTAATCTAAGCAAAAAAAAACCATAACAAGTAGTGTAGTCTTGCCAAAATCAAAGAAATTCCTTGGACTGTATGAAAGAAGAGGAATTCAGAACAGTTTATGCACCAGAAGGAAAGTTTTGAGGTCAAAGTGGCTTTTGTGACCCTGTGAGCTAAAAGGAAAGGATATTCAATTTTTTTTTTTGTCTTTTCCTTAATTTGCCCAGAGCTCCCCTGAAACAGTGTCGTCATTGAAATTGGCCTTACAAGGGATTCCCAGGGGAATTAGGAGCACTTTTACCATTAATTTTTAAACCTACAATTCTTTGGGAGCACATGTTTCTTTGTAATGTGATGGCTTCTATCTTAATCTGTGTCTTCTTAGGCAGCCACTCAGTTTTAATGCTTTGATCAAAGAAGAAATGTTTCTTTCTTTTCTCCCAGAAAATTTGTTCTCTGAAGCAAATGAAATTGAATTAATTTTTGCTAATTTGATCTTAATCTCTTTTTAAGTTTTAGTGGAAGGGTTTTTTTTCCTTAAATCTATTTAATGTGTTTATTTCCTTAGCAATTCTTGCTTTCATTTAAAACTTATTTATTTATCAACGAAAGTACCTTCAGCTGAAGTACTGCAGGAATCATAATATTTGACATTCAATTTAATCTTAATGAGGACTTTTATTTTTATTACACTTCCCAGAAGTCTTTAATTACTCATGCAGGTATCTTCCCTTTGCGTTATTAATGAAAAGCCTTGTTTTCCTCTTCCACTTGCCAAAGACTATAGCATTGCTTTGAGAGTTTATCTATTTTTTTTTTAATTTGTGTAGTTAGATAAAAAACAGGCTGACTTTCATCCCATAAATGTTTATGCAATGCTTCCTTTGTCAATTAAATGTAGATTTTGATAATTTAAAAGGTATCAGGAAGGGCCACATTTAGTAACAAACCACAGAGAACTTTTTAGATTCTTTATTTTTCTAGATGATATATTTATTTCTATTTTTTCATTAAATTATACCCCCCTCAAGGTTATTTAAAATTAAATGAAAGGTAGGAGGTAAAGGGTGAAATTTGTGTTGCTAGCAGTACCTCAGCAATGATAACAATCACCTTACATATAAAAAATTTACCCTGAGGAGACTTATTTGAATCATCCTCAAAAAATTCTGTCGTTAAAAACTATGGGCATTTCAGTAGATAGATCTTAGTAGTACTATGCTTTAGTAACTGAATGTTGAATGGAATAGATGACAGAATTGAGGCATATCAGCTCCTTCATGTGTCTTACCAGTAGAATAGAGAATTAGCTTTCAGATTATCTGGATCAATTAAGTACTTTATGTGTGGTTATTGGTGGAAGGAAAGGTTCTCCAAATGTTTTGTTGCTGTTTTGTTTTCTTTGATTTGGGTTGGCGGGTTTTTTTGTGCCTAGGTCTTTTATTTGTTGGTTTGGGTTTTGTTGGTTTCAGTTTTTTTCATTAAGTAAATGGAAGTTCAAACTATTTTTCCTTTTTGGCACAACTGCAAATTTTTCTACTGAAGTGAGGCTTTTTTCTGCTGTCTGTTTCTTGGGATACTAGATAGTGATGCCTTATATCTCTGAAAGAAAGATCTACTCTGACATTATCTCTGAAGTGTGTGCTTTGATAATTATTAGAGTTCACATTGGTTTGCTATTTGCAGCTTTCAATTTCCTGCTTCTAAGCACATGTCAGAGTGCCCAAATGTGATTGAAGAAATATGCCAAACCAAAAGTAATACACTGTAGGGGGCGCGTCTAAGGTAGGAGGGGAGGTACCAGGTGTGGTAGTTTCACTCTGGGCCTTCCTGGAGACCGGCTCGTGACCAGGAAGGAACTAGGAAGGTGATCACGGAAGTATTCCATGCTATCCCTTTACGTAACTTGAGGTATAAATAAGGCCAGCAGGAGGGACCTCGCTCTCTTCCTTTCCGGCGAGGTTCGAGAACGGCGGGTCCCTGTTTCAGTCTGGCTTATCTGGAGCCGAGGCCTACAGTGACTGCTGTTATCTGCCACGCGTGAGGGGAGAGCCTTGGGCCATGTCTAGCCATCCTGCCTGTTCGAAGGGAAGTGGTGAGATTTTTGCTAGCTTGCCTTCGGTTGGCTGGTTGACTTGTTCGATCCTTGCCCCTTTTTGTCCTTCTCCCTTTCCCCCCCTCCCCCTCTCCCCCCGGTGTGTGGTATTCCCCTTTTGTGTATCTGTCTCATATGTAAAATATATATATATATATATATATATTTGCTATAGCTTTGGCTGTTTTGGTTCTTTCTTTTCTCTTCCTCTTCTGGGAAACGGGTCCTTGTTGTCGGGTTTCGGGGGCATGGCGGGAAACCAGCTCGAAACTTACACACCAGGGCAGGAATGCCCAGGGAAGTATGCATGGAAATAGACAACCCTATTGGTTAAGGAGGTCACATGGTTCTAGGGGATAAAAGGAAGTGCCAAATTTGAAATAAACCTCTTTGTTCTCCACCTCAGAAAAGTGTGCTCATCCTTCTTTATTATATAAAGGTTACAGCGACACATACTCCCTACAATACACTATAAAAAAGGTCTGTTTCATGAGCAAGGTTTTAAGAAATGGGAATAAATATTTATTAAGAGAGAAAGAGAAAACCAAAATTAAGAAAAATCCTTAAGATGAAGCAAATTGTTAAAGCTACCAACCCAGAACTTATTTGAATCTATTCAGGATGTTCCAGCTATCAGTTCCGTTGCTGTCTGTTCTGCTTAATGTCTTGCTATTTTAACTTTTTACACTTTGCGTACTGTGTTCTTTGGTTCATGCCTTTACAGTAATCATAGACTCACAGAGTGGTTTGGGTTGCCAGGGATCTTAACTATCATCTACTTCCAACCTCCATGCAATGGACATGGATGCCACCCATTAGACGAAATTATTTGGGGCCCCATCCAGCCTGGCACCGTAATCTTTCATCTGATTTCTGAAGTCAAGTGTGTGTTGGCCCTAGATCTTCATAGAGCTCTCCAGAGAGATTCCTAGCTGATTTTTCTTGATTATGCTGCACAGAATCATAGAATCAGAATATTCTGAGTTGGAAGGGATCCACAAGGATCACAGAGTCCTCTTAAGTGAGTGTCCCATATAAAAATAGAACCCACGACCTTGGTATTATTAGCACTGTACAATGAATTTGTATTAGTAGTTCAATATTTTCCTCATCTGTGGAGTATTTAGTATTTTTTATTTTTAATTTCTCTTGCAATATAATGCCTTGAAACCTACTTTTAAATCCTTACAATGCTCCTTGTAAAACTTCCTGAGATGAATCAGTCAGAACTGTTTGATGCTGTTGTTAGACTTGGTTATGTTGTCTCTTTAACTGCCCCCACAAAAGCTGTCTTTTACTGTGAATAGTCTCCTATGGATAATGAGAACTGAAAATCTGAGCATTTCCTGGGCAGCATTTAGAGAAATTGTTAAACTTTTTGAAGATGTGTAAGGATATTAACAAGGATGGTAATCAAACATGGACAAATAAATGAAACTAGTTGGGTCTTGCACAGGGATGTGACTTACAGGTTCCCTGAACACATTATTTAGTAAACATTCAATAACATTTATTTTGATCTTCAGCAGCAACAAATTTTTGTTGGTATAATACAGTTATATCCTGCTGGAATTTTCTAATTCATTCACAGCTTCAGGTTATCTCAGCAAGTCCTATAAAACTGTCTGGAACTTCAACAACATGACCAGTAAGACCATTCTCCTTCTGATCATTTGCAGGTGTTCCCCAAAAATTGTTGCTGGTAACTGTTCTGACTACAGTTAATAGCGTCAAAGTAACACTATAGGAAACATTACAGTATTTATCACAGAAAAAGTCAACAGAGATGAAACATCCAATTGTCTCAAGCAGACTCTAATCTTACATACCTGTTGACATCTATTTCTGAGAAACTGAAAACAAACCCACTATATTTTGAGTGTTTTGCGAAGTAAGAAATTTTCTAGGGCTGAAAGCTTAGTAAAGTTTAGATGACTTCAGGATTTTCTTTTAGTAAATTTATCCATCTGGAGAGTAAAGCCCCATTAAAAAAAGGGCAGGATACTTTCTGAGAGACAAGCATGTTCAGACCTCATTATTATTAGAAAAGACAAACACACAGAGGCAATGTAGAATGTATCCAGCGTAACTGGTTCAGCAAAGGGATATGTGAAAATGTGCAGGCAGACTCTGGTTTGCAAAAAGGGTTGTTCAGCTGGACCTTTTTTCTTAGCACATTGAAAGAACTATGTGGTGACATTTTAAGCTCTCATTCACTGGGGCTGGATCCATGGGATGGTGTAGCTCTGCAAGTGTCATCCAGTCTATCAGGTAGATTCAATCTCAGAAAGGTAGCACTGCTAGTGCCTGATCTGAAGTTGCTCAGACTGTTGGAAGTCTATCTGGCAATGTTCTGTGAGCCAGAGGCGTGAGCTTGAAGGGTTTAGTCTGAAGTTTTAGAGGTATTTAGATTTTCATCTGCATAATGGATGTTCTGGCAGTTAACCAGTGCTTAGAAACTCAGAAAACACTCTTCCTCAATTGACAAATTATGAAAAGACATAGAAAAAACCTAGAAATTTAGAATACTACAAGCTGAAAACCATGGGTTTCCACCTTCCTGACAGTTTATGGGTCCTAGACCTGATGGGGTCCTAGCAGTTTACCAGGAGGGCAGAAAATTGTCACATTTAAAAATCAGGTTTCCTCCACAAAACATTTCTGTATTGACAAAGTAGCACTCCTCAGAAGAGTTGTATTTGCACCTGAAGCTGCAGGCATTAGTCTCCTGCAGGTACTGTTTGACAGGAAGAAATAATTGAAAATGAGATGACTGCTAGGTCAGACACTTTTCCTACAATAGTTGGCTTTGTTTTAGGTATGGTATGTTGCTTGTCATTATGATGACTATGTCTCTAAAGAGTTCTGTTCACAGCATAGCAAATTTAGAGATTCTTAACCAGCTCAGTGACATGAGGCTGATAAACAACCAAAACAAAATTAAGAGCTGCATGGTCGCATGCAACAGAATTTGGCTGAAATGTCACCTTTTGGCAGTTTGCATATACATTGTTATCACTTAGTACTGAAAAGTCATTGTACATTTTAGAAGAAGACACAGCAAGGTTAGATTTTTTTTTATATCTGAGCTAAAATTTGAATCTTGTAATGCTGTTTCTTGGATGAAAATGGAATTCTAATACTGCTTTTCTAGGAAAAAAATGTTTTCTTATATATCTTATCTCCTGGGAGTTTTAAGACTCTTCTTCTATAGCTCTTTACTATCAAGCCTACACAGGTAATAAATAACAGTGATGCCATTAATATAATATAAAGAAGAAAAATAATTAACAATAGTTATATGATTCCTAGGAAAGCTGCGTTTTTCCTCTTCTGATTTAAGAAGAACTACCTTTTTGAAAAATGTCGGTATAGACATCAGATATCTATTTACCTTTCAGGTAGCTATATACTTCTTTCCAGAAGTCATTTGTAGTTAGTGGACATCATAAACCCAAGTGTTAAGAAATATCTTTCTTAATCCTGTTAATATAATTTTGTTTATTTCACATGGTTTTGGATATTATGATAAATAATTTTTATTTTCTAAATAAAATAAGGGTTTCTTTGCACAACAAATAAAGCTTTTCCACTGCTTCATACAGATGTATTGAAAACACTTGAAATTTGTTTCTTTTTTTAAATTTGAAGTTACACAGAAATTTAGAACTAGGTCCTGGCCTAGGCAAATTACAAAAAAAAAGTGTCAGATTTTTTCAGGTCTTGTCATGTTGTTATTTAGTACACAGAGAGTTCATGTTTCTTAAAAGCAGGACTTTCTCTCTTTGTGCCCCAAAGTTATTTGAGGCCCAAAGGCAGTAGTTATGTAGGTCTAGCCATATATTTACATTGTGACTAAAATTTTCATCACATGCTTTTTCCTATAGTAGACATACATCCTCTATGGTAAAAGATCTGTGTCTATGGAGCTACTACGTTGTGTGATTCTATTTAAAAAACAATATCAGCTTAAAACGACTCACCAAATCCCTTGACATATCATGAACATTGTCACAGTTTGGTTACCTAAGGGTTTTCTGAGGTGAACTTGTGGGCACTGGTATTTGAATTTATGCAGTTAAATTTCTTGTGGTGATGAATATAAATTTTTTTTAAGTTTAGTTCATGTGTAGTTGCAGTATGTTCCAACAGCATTTTAAATGCTGGGAAAGACTTACAGTTAAAATCTGTTAGTCAAGTATAAAAGTGGTTTTTTGGCACCATGGCACTGGTTCATTTCAACCGGTGCAATAAACTACTGGCAGTGCAAAAAAAGGGGAAATACTTTCATCTGTGTTGAGAAGTATATGGAGATTTTGTGTGCATTTTTGGGATCTGGTGAGCTGAGTCATGTAATTGCTTCAGACTTATCTGTGTTTCTAATTTTATTGTTTATCTTTAGCTGTCAAGAGTTTTCATCTTCATAACAGATTTCTTCCTAAGACCTTATTGAAATTACTTTTATTTCTGTCTTCTTAAACATCTGAAGTCTGCGAAAACTCCGTTCTGTCACTTTTACTCATAGCTCTGAATCTGACTCATGATAATATCCCCTAAAATTAGCTTTTAATGTAGGTCAACAGCCTTGACTTTTTGTTTGATACTTTCTGCTCCACATAATGAAAGCAAATCCTACAGATGAGCTGATATTTCCAACCACTGGTGAGACTGCCTTAAGATCTAAGACTAGTCAATTTTACACTTTTATCTGTGTGATCCCTTTACATCATCTATTCCCAGACTGACCTGTCTTGACTTCTGTATCCTTATGAGATCTGTAAAGTCTTTGTTCTGTCTCTATTTAATTCTTTCTCGGTATGGTTGAAGATACCTCTTAAAGAGAACTCCTTATTCTGATAGACACTCCTGACACTTCTCCCTTGAATTTAACACTTCCCAGATACTGTTCCTGCCTGTCAGTGCAGTTTATTGCTTTGGACCAATGCCTTTTATTCTTTCATTGTTTGATTAACCAGTGCAAGCAGTCCAATCCAAGCCTTCTATTTGTTAGAGGGACGTTCACACTGGAGAAAATTTTAACAGCTAGTGAATCGAATGAGTTTATTTCACTGGAGTGAATGCTCAAGTTTATCTTTATTCAATGAACTTAGTATCCAACTCGTGCTGTGGGTAAACAAGTTAATTCATAACATAGTCTACTTTAATATGCTTATGCAGTTTTCAATTTCCCTTTTTCTCAACTATCATAGATTCATATCTGGAAATTTCTCTCTCACTGAAGCACACAATGGCAGAGATGGACTAGTGGTGGTGTGAGTCACTACCAATATGATTACAATTGTGGTGTGGGACCCAGAAGAAGGAGAAGCATTAATTATTCCTTTTTATATTTGTCAGTCATTGCATGCTGGACCTGTATTTTGTTCAATGGGGGAGATATAAAATGCATACAATATATAAGGAAAAGCATGATTGGACAACTTTTTTTTTTTTACAGTAGAACCATCTCACATAGTGAGTGATAGAGCTTGGTCTGAAGAATTTTCTTACCTTTCTATCCAACACCATTTATTTTTTTTTTTACAGCTTCTTAGATGGTACATGGCTAAGGTTCTAGTTTCTGTGTTACCTTTTTCATTCTTTCAGACAGTTAATGATTTAGAGGTTTTCTTCACACAAATTCTGCTAAGCTTATTTTTTTCTTTCCACGTTCTAGTTCCACCAGTCTTCTCTTCAAAACTCTGTGGAGAGCATCTCAGCTCTTTCCTGCATTCCCTTCCTGTGTTTATTCTCAGATCTGTTCTTCAGAGAGTCTTGTCCCTGAGCACAATGTCAGAGCACAGGAATAACCTGGTACTGCCTCCAATCCGACTAAATAGGGAAGACTACTGGAACACAAGAAGCATGTAGTGATGCCCTTCCAAAAAATACTGTCCCAGCCTATTGCTGTGGAGATTTTCTAACCAGAGTTGCTTTTTGTAGGTGACAGATTTCTATTTTATGGACTTTTCAGTCTCCCTTTGAATTCTCATGACAGTTGGGTGTCTACAGCACCTTTTGACAAGCAGTGTTACAGATTAATTAGAAACTGAGTGAGCAATCTTCTTTTCTCTTTGGAATTTCACTGGGTCATTCATTCTCTGGTGGTTCCTGTTTAAAGACAATCTTCCAGAAACTCTGCATCACTGGAGTTCAACTATCTTCAACTATATTTTTTTTAAAGCAACAACAACTGAGGAAAAAATACAGGAGACAAGTCCTATCACAATTGGCAGAAGCAAAAGCATGGTTATTCATACAACAAATTGCAGTTGTATCATAAATTAGACATTGCATTGTAGCAGCTATACAGAAAGCCTAAGAAGGCTAGATTTTTCTCTGTCATGTAGTGCATATGTTTCATATAACTTGAAAAGAAAAGGCTGAACTGTTCAAAGAATTGTTAAACAGTTATAAAAATGACAATTTCACAAGAGAAAATAAAAATCTGTACAATGTCTGACTTTATTTTCCCCATGGTTGCTACAGAACTTGATTGTTAGACATGAATTCCACCAGTGCAGCTATCGTAGTTCAGCTTTCATGTCATCCCATTTTGCTTATTAGTTTGTCTACTGAGTCTTCTGTTTTCCCAGTAATATGTTCATACTCTTATGAGTCTAGGTAATTTTCCCCTTCCCTTTCTATGAACCCTCCAAGCTGCATTTAATTTTCAGAACATTTCCAGAACATTTCTAATGGTGAGAAACCTGTTTATTTCTACTCTTGCTTCTGCTTACAATGTCCCCTACTATTGTAAGATATTTCAGGCCTGCTTTCTAGTGTATGCTGTTTCTCATTTCTTAAAGCCTCTAATTAATCAACTGTCTTGCCATTTTCTCCACTGGGAAAAATCTTACTTCCATTATTACCAAACTAATTAGGAATCATTAAAAAAACTAAGCTTTGAATTCCAACTAAGACTATTCCTGTGCATTTTTTAAGATGGCAATAGAAGAATCAAATCTATTATAAAAAAAAAAAGGAGCAAACAATCAACAAGACAACAAAAACCATAACAAACAAACATGCAAAACCACTAGTGCATCAGACTTCACATAACAGATTAATTTATAGGAAGGTACTTAATGAAGAGGTTTTTCAAATAAGTATAAAAAAAAGTATAAGAAAATCAGTGATTTCATACTGACTAGTTTGACTCTGTACTTAATTCTTTCACAACAGATTCCTCTTTTCATGGTCCTTAATTCAGTCTCTCTTTCAAGTCATCTTTTCAATCATATAAAAAAATTCCCTTCTCAGTCCCAAAAAGTGTCTCTACAATGCACAAATACACAGATACAACATGCAAAATTTGAAAAAGTATGGAGTAATAGGGGAAACATAAGGGAAGTGCAGTTCACAGATGAAAAGGACAGCGTTTAATTCCTTGCATTTTAATGTTTGGATCCCCTATGTGTATAGACAGAATGGAATAGTTAGAGACAATCTCATTTGGAGTTTTTCTTTGAATCCCTTCAGCTGAAGAACTATATTCTAAAATGGCAGGCATAACAGAAGGATTATTCTAAGCTGTTTTAGCAGAGGGATTATATAAACAATAAGAGCTCTCTCTGTACTGTCTAAACACAGAGGTTCTCAGGGGCTTAGTTTTTAATTTGAACTCACATTACAAACCCAATGAAGCAGACTAAATATTGCTGCTGTTACATATTAGCAGTCACTTTGTTTTATAGTATGAGACATAGCAGGGAGCTATAATTACATGCTCACTAGAGGGGTCAATGTGTACCATAGTAGTTAAATTGAAGTCAGAAAATTTAAACCTTCATGAGAGTCTTCAGTTGGCAGAAGATATGGCTATTACATGTTTTCTGTAGGGTTATATTCCAGTGGTATTCCAGTGGAGTTTGTATCTCTGAGCTTGGAATTTTGGCTGTAATTATTAATATCTCTTGCAATACCTTATATAGATAGATATATAGATATATATATCTCATATATATATATGTATATATCTTATAGTTTGCTTTTGTAATCAGCGCTGTACAGAGTACTACACTGTAGTTTGTCTTCAGGTACTTGGTGAAAAAGAATTTTTTTTTTCCTCAATACAGACTAGTTTGAAATATTTGCTTTGATGTAAAAGGAAACAATCGATAATATGTGTTTGGTTTAAAAGGACAACATTGCTGGGTGGCTCATTATTGACTACTTCCTCTAGTATGATAAGGCTTTCTGAGGATGCAATAACATTTTATCTTTTTATCCAGCTTCTCAGTATCAACTATTTTACTCTATGCACAATCCATTTGGGACTTAGTCATTTAATCCCTATGACAGAAGTGGAACAGACATTTTATGAGATGGAAGACTGTGGACCTTCATTTGTTTTCTTCAACTTCTTAGACAGTGTGAATCACAAAATATGCCAGTTAAAACCTTCAAAAACACAGCCTTTGTACAAGAAACTTGTTAATATCAATATACAAAGAGGCAACTGGCAGGATTTAATTACGTTACTCTTATCAGGTAGCCATCATTTTCACTCTATTTTGGCAATTATATCAAAATCCTTGTATGAGCTAGTATAAAAAAATGTTTCAACAAGTTATATATTAAAAAAAATTCCTAAACTTACATATCCTAATTGTCACCCTGCTAATTTTCTGTTTCCTCACTATGAAGAAAGGCTAGTGTGAAATGGCTGCCACTTTGCTCTCAAAACTTCATGTATGGTGAAACAGAAAGGAAATATCACACAACCTTACTCCTGACTGTTTTCTTTGTTGGCTTTCCAAAGGAATATATAGGAAAAAATTTACTTCCTGAGTATGAGCTTTGTCTGTATTTGGATCTGTCTATGTACTGATGACAAACTTGCTAAAGTACCACATGCATTAAATCAAAAGCATTAAATGCAAGGGTTTACCCATAAAGGAATCATGAGTGTGAGCAACTAATCAGTTCTGGGGAGGTTCTTGGTTACTTTTGTCATTAGATAATTTCAAGGTAGATCAGTAAAATACTATGAGGATTCTTGATCATGGGAAGAGAAAAGACTTGCTGTTAACATAGCATAAATAAACTTTCAAACACAATCTAATTTAGTAAATCCAGGAATACTTTACCATATGCTGAGAGACATATGCACAGGCTCACTACTGAGAAACCGTAGGTTACAGCTTCCAAGCACTGCACCAGAAGCTGCTGGTGATGATGCTTTTCCCTCCAGAGTCTTCAGAAGTGTTTCGAAACACCTATTGGATAAACCCCCATACACCAGTGTATGAACAGATATTATCATGACAGCTATTAATGGTATTTAGCTTTCCATGTTCTTTAAAAGTTTGTTCATATAGTTTACCTAAGTTCCACAGTCAAGATACCGTGAGGAGGATATGAAGATGCATGTTTAGTAACCACTTTTAGTATACAATCTTAACTCTAACTGCTTTTATTTCTTTTCTAAGTATAAAAATACTTTTATCTCTATTTATAACAAAAATAAATTGGCAGGGGTATTTTTCCACATGTCAAAATTGAGCTCCTCTGCGATGTTTTAGAAGTCATGTTCTGCTCTAGAGACCTGACTTCATATTTAATAATATTTTTTTAATTACTTTATAAAACTCAAATTCTTTGGTCAACAGCTTTTCTCGGTTTTTTGTTTGTTTGTTTTTGTTTTGTTTTGTTGATTTTATTTGTTTGTTTATTTGACTGTTTAATTATTGTTGTTCAAAAATAATATTACTTTACCCATAGTATGCATTTTCCTTATAATTCAATGCAGAAGAGGCTGCACAGATAATAAATATAGAGATATATTTGCCCCTTATAACTATTATTATCATCTTATATTTGTGTAGATATAGCTTATGTTTACTTACTTTTTCAATCTCCACATTGATATTCTAAAGCTTTCATAGTTTCTGTGGCCTGTGAGCTTACATTCATATCACATGAATGAAAAAAATACTGCTGGTATTCAAGTAGATCACCTGTAGCAGAGAGATTTACAACCTCACCACTCTGAAGAAAAGTCACTGTTTCTTTGCCATGTAGACTCAAATTGTTAAATAAGGACAGTGCACATTCTTTTGTGATGTTTCAATTATTAAATTACTATAAAATGGAAATCTAAACTAGATTGTGTCAAAATATAATGAGTTATGTGAAAAGACATCGTATTAATTTATGACACTAATTTGTATTATTAAAGAGTTATGAAAACAATGGTGACTTGGATTGAATTACCTCACTAACATTTTATATCCAAGATGTTAATACAAAATTTAGCCTAAGGGCAAATTAAAATGCAGTAGTTGGAATTTAGGCTCCTTCTTCACTAAACTCTGCATATTTTTTGTCATAACTGTCTCTAAACTGAGAAAATGCATGTAATTGTTTGGAAACCTTGACTAATTAACATTGTAAATAAATCGGGACTAGTGTTTTACCATTTGAAAACATAATTCTAAATTATAGAAAATTTTATTTTTAAAGGCACTGTTAAGAAGAGTTGCTTTTTGTATTTAGGTATCTGCATTGTTACATAAATTGGACAGAGCAGGAACTTGAATCTGACTGTTTGAAAGGTTCATGTCAGCAGTTGGATCTGCCATCAACCTTGATAATTAGATAGTCAGCTGATACAACCATTATCTGCAGATTTTTTTTAGAATATTTCCAGAAGCATCTTTCACTGAAGACTGCTTTCCCATGTTCAGTAACATCAGCTTGATGTGATGCACATCCTAAGAGTTTTCATGGACAATTCATTGGGTTGAAGAATTCCACTTCTAGCATATAATATTTTAAACTGGTCAGTTATCTGTGGTGTTCCTTCACTTAAATTTACAATCAGAGATCTAGTCAGTGTATATATGCGAAAAGGGAAATTATTACTAACTCCAGTCACTAGATTTGAGTACAGAAATATTTAATATGTGCCAGGTCTGTTTCATTACATATTACAATATGTGCCAGGTCTGTTTCATTTTTGTTCTAATGTTTTAGTCATTTCACGGTGAATTTCACAGTCATGAGAATAGTATTCATGTATAATCAAACAAGCATATGACAAACTGCATTGGCGTTTCTGAGAGGATATTTATCTACTGTTTGAAAAAGGGCAAATACAAGTAGTTTATTCCAAATTAGATGCTATATAATTGATCTCTGCTGTATGCCTGATGTATGTTTCTACTATTGAGACTTCTATGGTTGCTACCTGCTGTTCTGGTCCCTAATTATGAGCACCGGTTTCTTTTCAGTTCAGCATTTTACTAAAAGGTTTGAGTTCTCAGTTTTCATCTGATCTGATCTAATCTGATCTGATCTGATCTCATCTCATCTCATCATCTAATCTCATTTGCATACAGTACTTTTAAATCAGTATCTGAATTAGGTAATTAGTGCAGGATCACAGTCCCTTAGATTCTTATTTTTCTAAGAATCATCCACACTAGGCCCTTTTCATTCAGGGTGACTTCTTATTTGTTCTAGAAGAGTGCCCAGGTAGATAGTTTTCAACAAATGAACAGTTAGTTTTATCATCAGGACTACCATGGTCTTCAAGATGACTATTTATATTGTTTAATTATTCCAACTTTTGCCCCTCTATATACTGCTACATGGCCACTTAGCCATCTTCCTTGAACATTTATCTGTGTTGGTCCAGGCCTTCATGCCTAATCATAAGGTCTTCCTGGATGGCCCTCACTGCTGCCTCTGTGGGACAGTGATCTGCCTCTAGTACAGAAGTTTGCTCTTCACTGACTCAGGAAATCAGTTTAGTTTACCAGAGAATATGCTAAAACACATCATGAATATGCATTTCTCAAGAATGAACTTGCAGTTTCTTGATTCATGACTTATGATCAACAGGATTACATATGGTTAGCCAGAATTCTTGGTCTGAATCTATATTGACATTCCTTAAGATGCATCTGTAATACCTATCACTCAGCTTTTGTCCTGATCTGAACCCCAAACAGAACCTGTGATCCAAAGAAGTAAATGTATGTGTATGCTTTCCAAGTTCACAATATCGAAAATTATTTCTGAGTCAGTCCATTGCAGTTGAGTTTACACACTCTGAAACAAGAAGTATACCAGTTTCTGTGGGTATTCTAGTCTGTATATGACAGTAAAGTGCATTGTAGTCTGAGAGTTGAAAAGTTTACCATTGTGCTGGAGGTAATTATAGTGGTAGCAATGTTGGAGTCAGGCTCATATTCCCGCTATAGACAGTTCCCATGTTCCTTGTCTGGATAGTGGTCCTGTGAATACTCTCAGTTACAGACAAAAATAGAATGAGGAAATGTGGAATTCAGTGTGGATGATCAGTGCTACAGAGTTGTCACTCTGGCTTTATTTTCTTTACATGTACAGGCATCTGTATAGGCATACCTTTAAAGATCATTGTTTTATAGGCCTATAAGGATAGGACATTGATAAAATATAGGATAAGTATTTGGTAATAAAATTGAAAACAAATAAATAGAATGGAAATTAAACAAAAAACACTAGTAAGATCTGTCATTATTAAAATAAAAAAAAACTTAGCTGTGCAAAATTTAAGATCTTTTTTTTGTTAACATCTAAAAATAATTGATGCTGAGGGTACCATTTCAGCATCAATTCACTGAGTCAGTTGTTTTGAAAAATTTGCCTTCCAGTTTCTAGTTCTAAGTTGCTTTATTGTGTAACAATTAATTGAAATTGAGATCAACCTTGAATCCTGTTTTGTTTTCCTTCCCTGTTTTACTATCATTCTACATCGGTTTTATGTACAACTAAGATGTGATTAAAGCATTTTTTAAGCTTGTCCAAACACAAAATGCAAAAAAGTCTCTTTGAAATTCAAGTTTGATATCCAAATTACTCCTCCACTTACACTTCCGTTGTGCTTTTTCACTAGTTTCTTCTTTCTTGCTTAGACAACTCTCTGTCTCTGTCCAGCTTATTGAGTGTTATATGATATCTTGTTGTCCTAGTTAGGACAGCTGAGACCAGTTCATCACTGGATGGGTGTAACCCAAAACTGTGTATTCTATAGCCTTCCATGCCATTTCCCAGAAACTGGTATCAATGAACCATTTACACCATCTGCACATAGAGCCTGACTCCTCAGGCTATAAACTAGGTGCTAAGAGGCCTGCCAGATGGGAGTTGCTCTTGTCCTCACATCCATTAAGGAACCCCCCACCCTGAGGGAGGTACTGAGCATTCCTGCCTGAACTGGAGGATATATAATCTTGGAGTCTTGGGACTTTTTTAACCACTCCTGGGATCCAGGGGAAGACTGCAGATCACCACTCTCAACCAGACTGCAACCACCACTTTTCAACCAGACTGCAACCATCACTCTCGACTGGACTGCAATCACCACTCTTAACCAGACTGCAACAGCACTCTCACCAACAGGTTTTCCCCTCTCCTTTTCCTTTGGACTCAGGGGGGCCAAAAAACACCACTCTGTTCATGCCCCAGGGTGCTGGGTTATACATTTGGGCTTTGTGGGTTAAAACCAATTGTTTGTCTGTATAATCGTACTTATTGTATTATTTTATTAAATTGTTATTGTGACTTATAATCTCTCTTTTGGGTTGAGTTCATTTCCCCTGCTGGTTTACCTTTAAACCAGCAAACCTGTATAATATCAAAAATGACTGCAGTAAAAACATCTTATTAACCTTAAAATTTTCAGTTCCTCTGGCATTTTACAGACATATTTGACTCAGCAATATAAACTAAAAATGTTAGAATGACTCAATAAACTTCTTCCTCTTTCTTTTGCAGATTATTGTATTGGCTTACTAATGTCAGAGTGTGGAAACGTTAGGTTACAGTGCTAAAAAATTTGACTGTCAAAACATTTTCGTGAGTCAGAAGTTCTTTTCTTAGAGCACAGTTTTTTCAGTTCTAACTACAGCCAAAATAGGCACTATGCATATCCAGTAGTTTTGCTAGTTAAAATCAATAATATATAGCTCTAATCTACTTAGAGGGAATCTGAAGTAATCATATGTGGATAATACTTTAAATATAATGGAGCTATTTTAAGCCCTTGGATCAGGTAATACTACCATCCTATTAATGTGAGATGATGAAGTAAAAATAGATTTAAAACATCCTTCTTAATGGAAACAAATCCAGCAGCATGTCTTTTATCTATTTTTAATCTCTCTTTTCCCCTACTAAGTTGACTGATCTTAACCCAGCTCAAACTCATTGTTTGTATTAACTGTCTCTTTCAAGACCATGGAATAGGGTGCGTGGCCAGAATTTTTACCTGGATTGGTGAAACTCATCTCTTTTTTTCCAAAATAGAAGAATGAAACTGTTGTAATACATTTTTATCTGTTATCACAACTGCAAACTCTGATCACAAGGGGTTTTCTTTATGTGCAATATGAGAAGAAAAAAAGGAAACTGTAAACTATAAGGTTCAAATTTATCATAAAGTTGTGACCAGAAGGTTAATACAAAATCTTCATAGTTATTGATTTCTTTTGGGATTTTTTTTATTTAAAGAAAGAGCATTTTTGAAACTGTGGAAACAATTTGGTTTTATGTGGCTAGAAATTCCACATTTTCTAGAACTTTTAGGTTAGGTTTTTGTACTGCTGTATCGTTCAGCATAAGCTCCCATCCTGAACATGCTTTGTATGCAAGCCTCTGTTCACACTATTATAAGCAGGCAGACAGAGACAGGTTTATAACACGTTGAAATGGCAGACTTTTTGTTCAAGCTATAACACAGACAGAAACACACTTATTTCTTTGATGCATACTACAGAAAGAAGCCTTGTTTATGTGCACATGCACATTCAGTACTTTAAATAGAGCTAAACAGGTATTTAATTAACTGAAAAAGTAATTATGTGCTTCAAACTCCCTGCAGAAAAGGAATGTCTGCTATAGTCTACCCTAAAAATTGACTTTTTGAGACACAGGGGCACATGCTTGACTCTCAATTATAGGTGTCTTCTGACTGTTAGTCCTCTTTTGATGACAAATTAGCTTCTTGGATTTTGTTCTCTTTTTCCTTCGTCCCTTCCAACTCCCCAGAGCTATTTAGTCTGGGTGTACAGGGCAGAAGGTAGCAAAGGTTTTGATATTAGATACCTCTGCAATATTTGAGATGACTAAAGTCTCCTTCCACTGTGTTCAGTTTGATTCTAAATATGATGTGACATCCTGAAACAGAGATGTCATTAGAACAGTTCTACTGAAAATAAGTAAAAAGTAATGAAAGTAATTCTATGATCATTATTCCATGATCACTGTAACTTCAGCAGTTAGCTGATGGGAGTATCTAATTTTTCTCATTGCTAGAGAACAATACTCTATGTGTATCTCTAAGCGAAGTATTTTTTTCTATTTATCAATGTGCTTTGTAATTCATAGTCATATAGAATCTAAGTTTTGTCTATAATGAAAGAATTGAACATGACACCTATAAGACAAGAACGGCATGCTAAATTCTCTGTGTACTCTTTCACTGAAGCTACATGCAAACTTTGAGTTAGATCTCCCAGGCAGTGGCTGATTTTTCATTAAGATTAATTTGAAAACAGTACCTTACTACTTTTACCACTATATAAATACCTAGAAAGATATTCTCATTGCTGTAAAAAAATTACAATTTAATGACAGATAGAGATGAAGTAGATAAGGCTATGAACAAGAGGATGACTGAATTGGGAGGGGTATATTTAACAAGATTACTTATTCCACAGTTTATGTTTATTGAAAGCTGAGAACCAGTCATTTAAGGATTTTTAGAAACAGGATTTTTAGAATCAGGATCACTAATGTGTGCGTTTCTGTGAGATTTTACATGAGTGAAAAGCAATAGATATTCTAGTCTTAGGAGTTACAGTGGAAAGGAAGGTCACAAAATCTTTCCCCTGCTTTTTTTGGAAGTTTTGGATAGTGGATTCTTAATAATATTTTATTTTCATGACATGGAAATTCTGAGCTATGAAAATAATATATCAACTTGAAGAAAAGGATGAGTGAACTACTCTCCCCAAGTCCTGGAGAGGCTGTTTTACTTGAAGATTTTGCTGTATATGCCTTCTTGTTTATCTAAGCCTGTACAATGCCATGAGTCTTTGTCTTAGTTCTGTCTAATCACTAGAATCTTCTTATACTGTATAAAGTATAAGTATGAGTATACTATTTATACTGAATGAGTATACTATTTAAAATTTATAATTCTCTGGAAACAAGAAAAAAACTTAAAAAAATATCTGAAATATGTTCCTCTTTTGTTTTATATGACTCATACAATCATTTTCCCTCCCGGTAGGCTAGGGAAAAAATGTAAAATTTGGTTGCTAGATAGAAACCCAAAACAGTAAAAAAATAGATTTTATCCTCTGACAATATATTATATCTCTGAAAATATCTAGTGCTGAAAATATCTGAGTACATCTGCAGGTTGTCTTTGATACTGGAAAATCAATTTGGAAAGGTGCTCAACATTTCTACAATTGGAACATCAAATCTGAACAGCTGTTGATTCTCTCAGAGATTAGACTATCACTCCAAAATGAGAAAACCATTTTTGTCTTTCCAAGTCCCATAGTTATTTGGTGTCCCCTTGCAACAACCCAGAATGCTCTCTAGGGATTTGGTACTGGGCTAGCCATGATAGCTCTGATATCTGGCACAGAGGACAAGTCTTCCAAGAGTTTTTAATAAATTTAAAGATATGTGGGGTTAGCATTTCTTTTTGTTTGTTTGGGGTGGGGTTTTTTTGTTTGGGTGTGGGGGTTCCTTGGGGGGGTTGTTTGGAGGGGGTTTTTTTAATTTTTTTTCCTCTTTTTTTTGGGGGGTGGTGGTGTTTTTTTTCCCATTTGAAAATTTTATTTAAAGGAAAAAGAAAGCATATAATTTAGTTTTGATCCACTTGCTAATCTTAATGTAATATGTTAGCTAGTTAGTATGATGATAGTTACTTTTGTCAGTAAGTATACACATGAAAAAAGTCCCACAGTACTGTTTGACTATTCTGCGCTCAGCATGTCTCTTTTAGAAGTGACCTTGAACAAAACCAATATCTCTGATGTACCTTTGTGTAAAAGCATCAATGCAGATAAAACATGGAAATAATAAGCAAAAAAATAGCCAGTAATACAGATTAAAAAATCAATAATAAGAATCTGCATTTTGTCTATTATTTGTCTGTCTCTGTATAATCTACTCACAATTAAATAGCTGGAGGATTCTAACATTCCTTTTATTTTTTTCTCTATTTTTACTTGATAATCAGTTATTGCTTGGATTTTCTATGTTATTAAATAGTATTGATATAATTGAATGTAAATAGTCAACAGACTAACATAAAGCAAATGATTTGATATTTAGCTTAAAGTATAAAAAGTCCTACTCATTTAGAAATATTGAGTTGATCGATCTAACTTGCTGCGTGTGAGAAGTCAAACATAGACAAACCTATTTTCTTTGCTGCTATCTAGTAGGCAAATGTTAGAGTTAATGCATTTCATACAGATTTCCCAGCAAATACATTTTATCTCAGTGCTAAATTTTAGAAGTGTACTTTGGGTAAACACATCACTTTTAGTGATAGTACCATTTTATGGCTCAGTTTGGATGTGATAGAACCTTTCTTTCATAGAGGAACTATGATTTACAGCATTTTCATGCATTTATTTTAATGACTACTTTTTAAATGTTGCAACATATTTTGTATTCATGAATATTTTGCATGGATTTATGTAGATTAACACTAGTATAGGAGAAATAAATATGTTTTATTTATTTATAATTTACACATCACACTGTAAAATTGTTGAGGCAAGATAGTTCTGTGTTTTGCTAAGCAGAGCAGCTTAGGCATTCCTATCTGTAACTTGACTTATCAGGGATTTTTAAGACACTAAAAATAACTAGGTGTTGGATCAGATGACCCACAGCGGTCCCTTCCAACTTTACCTATTCTATGATTCTGTGAATTTTAAGATACTAATTAACCTTGCCATTTTTATTTCAATGTGCTGAAATTCTTTCTTAAAACATTTCAGTCATCCAAGGCTTTTAGCTCACTGAAGTGGAAATTTTTGAGTTTATGATCATAGGGATATTTTCAAAGTCAAGCAACAAGTAAAATTTGAAATTGAATTCTTTATTTACATTTGCATTTTTTGTTAGTGGTATTCAGCAAAACTGAAGAATAAATATTAGGAAGGATAAATTGAATCCACTGTGTGATTTTTCCTCAAAGTTTAAATGCTAAATACAGACTTTCATTATTTATCTCTGGCTTTGACGGCTCCAAGTGATTTTAAGTTTGAAATTCTGGTGTTTAAAGTAATGTTACTGGCTAACAACATTTTGTTGCTAAAGGATAAGCCTCCAGTATTGTGTGCATGGACTTACTATAACAGCATTCTGCTTGATAGAAAAACACTTATAATGAAATCAGAGACAATAGAAGTATGTTATGTCATGGTGCTTCTGCCCTTGCTACTAAATAGACAGCTTTAACAATCAGCAAACAATGCAGTGCGTGATACTGGCCTTAGTATTGTTCTTATCTTTAAAAGTATTTACTAAACTTTTATGAGTTCCTTGAGTAAATGTGTCTGGTGACTTCTGTTAAATTCTGTACATGGCTGTGCCATTCAAAGCTGTTCCTGCCTCATAGCTCCTGGTTTCCCCCTATCATCAGGATGTTAACATGGCCCATGTAACTACACTTTAGCCACTTTGAAACAACTACTATTAACTACTCAGCTGCTTAATCTAATATGGCCAACTTCACAGGAACCAGATAAATGGTGACTGCATAGTGCTTCTTGTGTGCCCTCTTTGCAGCTGATTCCTGCTTGCAACCGATTCTGAAGTGAATATTTGGCAATTGTCCAAGATATTTGCTAACTCCACTAGTTGTGATTTAATCTTTGCTTTTAGCTGGGTTCTTAGCACTTGCTTACAGATAGGAATATATTAGGTAGATAGAGTTCTGATTTAGAAAATAATATGATGTCTTATTAAATTAATATGAATAGTTAAAACATTTTCAGAACACTTAAACAGTTTCTCTTGTCCTGTAATTCAATTTTGCTACTTAAAAAAAAGTCACCTAAGAGTTTAATCGTGATGAGATCAAAGCTGATCATCCAAGTAGTGGAGCAAGCTGATGTCACATTTCTATGCATAAAAAATCTGAGGTTGTGTGATATGGTTTGAAGCTGGCTCCCTGCCAAGTCTCCAAACCTTACCACAAGAAGTCCCCCCCTCAGACCTCAGGGAGAAGAGGGAAAAAAACAACCAAGAAAACCGAAACAAGAGAGAGACAGCTAAAGCAATATATATAAATATATTTACACTTATATTACAGTTTATACAATTGAAATATATATACAATTTCACAAGGAAAAGGGAAAGGGAAGGGGGAAAGGAAAAAAAGGAACAAAATCAAAATAAAACATATATATATCTCGATCAATAGCCCAAGATCTAGCAATTAAAAGAATTAGCAAAGAATATCTTACTGCTCTCCTTGGGACAACAGAAAGTCGCTCTGGAATGATCACCGGCAACCTCCGTCTCCCAAGGTCAGCAAGGCCTTACCAGGCCTTACCAGGCCTTGCTCCCCAATCCGACAGACTCAACAGCAGGGAAAACTCCCACCTCCAAAGCTGCCGGAAGGAAAGAGACCGAAGGCCTTCCCTCCTTTCTTCTTATACCCCGGCTTACGTAAAAATCGTAGGGAATACTGGGGAAATCCAGGCACTTCCTTGGTTACAAACTGGTCAGCAAGGAAGGCCTAGACCAAACTAACACAGTGTGTGATTAATATTGCAGGTATTAGAGAAAGGCAGAAGTGAATTAAATTTTGAAACTAATGAGGAATAGACAAAAACCCAAACCACTTTCTGAGTAGAAAATTGAGGGAATTTTAGCTCGCTTGAAACTTCAGAAGAAACAGTCAGATGAATGGGTAAAATACTGTAAATCCTTTCTCTAAAGAATTCTGTGGGCTATAAAAAGAAAGGATCACATTTTGGAAGGAAGACTAGGAAAAATAAAGCACGACTGAAGATTCTGTAAGGCAGATATTTAAGAGAAGATATCTTAGAGATCTTATTTATTTGTGTAGTTTTTTTGATAGAGCCTTTAGAAAAGATTTTTGCTTATGTATGTTAAACCTAAACAGTTCCCTTACGCTTGTTACTTAATAGCTGACTTTGAAAAAAAGCCCATTAGAAATTAAATAATCATGCATATTGTCATATGTGATTGGAACTGGAAGTGTTCCCTGAACCTCTGTGTTCCCTCAGAGGTTGAATAAAAGAGGTCCTCTTCCTCTGAATTTAAGGTCCGACTTAACTCTGAGAAGTATGGCAGACCTAGAATAAAACTTTATGTAGCAGTCTTGTACAAATCAAGAGCTCCCCAGAATTTAAAGTTTTGTAAGTGGAGGGCAGTAGTAAGTCTGGATCAATTATCCACCTGCGCTGAATTATGTTGGAAGATGGTTTTGCAGGAAAAGAAAATCAGTATTTTAAGTGAATTGAGTCTATACAATATTGAACAAAGAAACTCAGAAGGTGTTTGCAATTCTTTGGACTTTTCCATTGAAGATCAAGGATCACATTGCTTCAGAATGTGGAACTGGACAAGTAAACTACGTGATATGTCCATAATCATTCTCATCAATATACATAGTAGACTTAGAAAAGCTAAATACCATTCTAATAATTCCTAATGTGTCTGCTTTATTCAGTTTTTCTTCCAAGTAAGTAAATCCTGCATGCAAGGTGAGAGTAAGAAAGCAGGATGTTCCTGTACAAACACTTTTCCGAAACTACTGTTCACTGGAGAAAGAAAACAAAGAAATTACTTGATCTGATTCCCTACCTGTGAACACAGTACAGATTAGAAAACACAGGCATGTAGTGAAGTGTGTGAGGTCTTTAGGAAGTCACTAGTTCTGTCGTCCAGTGAGATAAATGAAACTTGGGGATTTTTGATTAGGTTATGCTCTGGTAGAAGCTGGAAGAATTCACTATGATGCACACTACCTAGTAGTAGGTTTCACAATACTGAATAATTCTGATAAGCATCCAGTAAATATCCAAAATGTTATTACTAAACAAATATTAATTCTGATGCTGGCAAAAATGTGGAACATCCTCATTTATTTCAATTTTATCCGATGTTCTACCAGGAAAATACGTGGGGTTTTCATCATCTTTTTCTACCCTGAACCCTGAACTAAAAGAAGACATCTGTCTTCTTTTAGTATTAAGGCCTGGCAAATACCAGAAGAAGTAATTCTTTTTGAAAGTTGTAAACTTAAAGTAAAAGCAAATCTGTTTTGTTAAACTTTGCATTATTTTGCACCATAAAATCAATGATATGGTCACTTTTTTTTTTGGCAGAAGACTAACAAAATCATTTAATAGAATCATAGAATATCCTGAATTGGAAGGGACCTACAAGGATCATTGAGTTCAACTCCTGGCCCTGGCACAGGACAACCTCAAGAGTCACACCATGTGCCTCAGAGCCTTGTCCAGATGCTTCTCCAACTGTGTCAGTCTTGGTGCTGTGACCACTTCCCTGGGGAGCCTGTTCCAGTGCCCAGCCACCCCCTGGGTGAAAAACCCTTCTTACACATTTAAATTTTATCATATAGTTATTATGATACTACTGCAAAACACTGTGCAGATAAAGATTTTCTATGTAAAGATAAAATGTAGAGGGTTTACTACATGATCTGGAGTGAAAACATTCATCTCTAGGAAAAAAAAAAAAGTGAGGTTTTAGAAAAATGATGCAACCTTTCTTTTAGCTACCTGTCTTTTTAAATCTAGTAATGAAGGAGTTTTTCCCGTTGAATCAAGACTTTAGCATAGCACATTAGAAGATGTCTATCCCTGTTTGTTAAGTAGGGTAAACCAGAAGGGTTTGTATTATGCATATTTCTCTTCATGTGCAAAGAGGATCAAAGACATTTTTTTGAAAATGTTGCTTTTAGAAAATGCTGACTTGCAGTAAGCAAATCAGTATCTTTTCCTTGGGAAGTTGAACTTCTAGCTTAGAAAAAAAACAAACCAACAAACCAAACCAAACCAAATAAACAAACAAAAAAAACCAGCTCAGCTTTTCACTTTGCAACTTCAACATTTGGGAAAATTTATTTCGAAGTGAACAGTAACCCGTTGTGTTTCTGCTGAGATACACTCTACACTTGTCACCTGCAAAACAGCTGCATTGTTAGAAATACAATGTAGAATTTTACTGTTGTTCTTCACCTGGAGAAAACGTTAGGAAGCCCTTAATCAACATTCATAAGTGAAGATGAGACTTTTAAATTGGGCTTTCTTGCCTTGCCAGATATATTGTTTATCAAGTAAGGAATAGCAAGTGCCATCAGAATGAGCTGCAGCACTGCATGGGACGAATGGTATGAAGGTCATTAATTTCAAGCCTGCCATAAAAACTCTTCTATAAACACTGTTTATATTTCAGAAGCACCTATTATTTTTTTTTCTTTATTCATGAAAGCTCTAACACTAAAAAATGCTCTCTTCTTTCACAAGTTTTTAGAGCATTTTCTGAGTCAAGAGCCTGTCCAGAAGAATATCTTTGTAGGACTGGGGATTTCATCACCTGTATTTTCATCCTGTGTATTACACAAGTTGATGAATGACACTGGAAGGGTGACTGCAGCCCTGGGTGAGCTCTCCAAAGAGCTTACAGAAGGTTATTCGTTGAGAACAGGTGTACTGGATCTCATTGGGATGTAGATAATTTTCTTCATAGCAGCCTATGGGGTGCTGTGTTTTGGATCTCTGACCAAAACAACACTGGTAACACACCAGTGTTTTAGCTACTGCTGAACAGTACTTGGGCAACTTCAAGGACTTCTCTGTTTCTCACTGTGGCCCCACCAGTGAGCAGGCTGGGTGCGATGAGCCTGGAAGGTGACAAAACAGGGACAGCTGACCCAAGTTTACCACAGAAATAGTCTGTAATATATAAGGTCTTGCTCAGCAATGAAATTGGAGTGGGAAGTTTTTGCAAAATAGCCATTTGCTTGAGGACTAGTCAGCATCAGTCTGCTGGTGGTAAGTGATTGCTTTTGCGTCATCTGAGTTTTTTTTCTTTTTTCCCTTTTATATATTAAACAGTATCTTGACCCACAAGTTCTCTCATGTTTGCCTTTCTCATTCTCTCCTCGACACTCTGAGTGAGTGAGAGAGTGAATTCATGGCTGAGGGGGGACTTATTTGCTCCTCTACCTCTTATTCAGCGTATTTTCTTTTAGCACTAGGATTATGCCTGTCTTTCTGTGAAGTGGCACAAAGAGTTGGAGAATTATTTTGCATTTTAGAGGACTCTTCTGCAACTGGTAGTGGATTGAGATTCATGTTCAAGTGAACCTAAAAGTCAAATTCTTACATGTAAAATAATAGCTTTGTTATTATAAAATATGTGTGTTTGTTTTTCATGCATGGTTTGACCTGAACTCTGCATTATCTGAATTTATTAAATAATCTTAGATAACTAAGTTAAGCAGGGATTTAGATGGAGTTTCTATCTGAGCAGTGAATTGAAACAGCTGTGAGTCTGCACTGGGCGTGTGCAAAAGACTGAGGTCCAACACTTGTATTTTATACATGAGAGCTGTCTTGGTTTAGATAACTGAAATAGTTCTCAGGGCCTGAGTTTTTAGCCTCCAGAAGTGGGAAGTGTGAAGTCACTCGTTACAGCCTAACACCATTTAATCCACCTGAATAATGATTCAATATCTCCAGTTTAGTTTTATTTGGCTTTTTATAAAATATATATTAATCTGATATTTCAAAAAAAAAAATCTTGATATCTCATTCACTTGTGAAACAATTATCCAGACATCTTATGAAATCAGAGTCCTGAAACTGGCTCCCACACTGTGCGTGGTGCTGGCTACTAGCTAGCTAGCACATCATGGTTGTGTCACAAGAAGTGTTTTCCTCTTG
The DNA here is from genome assembly GCF_001604755.1 of Lepidothrix coronata. NCBI lineage: Eukaryota > Metazoa > Chordata > Aves > Passeriformes > Pipridae > Lepidothrix > Lepidothrix coronata. Next base: position 5,335,079 of record NW_016690217.1, read on the forward strand.
AATAAACAGCTAATGTCAAGCAATTTGTGCTGAGTGAGGTATGTCTATGGATAAATCATCTTACTGTGCTGACTGACCTCTAGTCCCTGTTATAGCAGCAAGTGTCAATCTTCCTAGTCTTTCTAAGACTAGAAAGACTAGACCTTTTTGTCAGGTTCATTTCTAAACAATTTTATGTTGCATTCATCTGAGGGTTTTTTTATCTAAGCAACTAGTCTCTGGAATTGACTTAGGGATCTAAGTATGGATAGCCCTATCTTAGGTGAGAAGATGGACTCTTCCAAGCATCTTACTGTTTATATAACTTTGGAAGTTTAATAGAAAAAGTCTCAATATTACTTCTGAGTTTCAGCCAGTGGCAGTCACTGTGTAAATTTCATTCAATCTACACCTCTACAGATGTCTATTACTGATCACTACTGTGTAACATCTAGTTATACACAAAACAAAACTCATTTGATAATTTAATTTCTAATGATCCTTTACGCTGATCCTGTATTATTTCCATTTCATTGTAAAGTATTCTTTTATCAGTGGGTGAATGTTTACATTCTCACCAAAAAAACAATTTGAAAATTCTGGTGATTTTGTGTTAGTAGTAAATAAGGTTCTTCCAGATTTGATGGCACTTTTGAATGAATGCCACTTAAGAAAGTATTATGGTATTCTTTCTAGTTCAACGCACTAGAAAAAACCAAACCACACAAAAACTTCCTTAAATGGACATGGAAAATATGGGTTTTATCCTTCAATTATGTCAACAGCTGCTCTGAAGTAGGGTTTCCTACTGAGGAAAATCTAGTTTAGGAACATCCATGTTCTAGAATGTAAGGAGTTAATGGGAAACATTATTTAAGAAATATCGTTGTTTATGTTAGTATTCTCCTTGGCAATGTTCATAATGCCAGTTAAGATTCCCATATAATGTGCCTTATAAGTTAACATATATGACTTATTCATAAAACGATAAATCCAAAAAATATCTTTTCTATCAGAAGATGTTTAGTCTTATTATTAAAAATATTTGAGACTAGTATTTTTTAACTTCTTCTGTTTGTTCCTTTTATTTAAGCTGACACATTTTATTTAATCTTTGCTAATTATCTAGAATTCTTTTCTTTTTTATTGAGTTCTTATGTCTATTTCAAGATTTTAATTTTTCTGAGTATTGATTACCAGCATATTATTATAACAGAAAATTTATGCCTGGCCAAAATATGTAACATTCAAGTACCTCATAAGCTATTAAAATATTTGAATCTATGAAATGAGTCCTTCACTTATTTTACTACAAAGATCATATCTTTTCTTTTCCTTTTTCTCTTCTCTTTGATCTTTTGGAGTTTCATATCCTACACCATAAGATACAACAAAGATGTTAATGTTCCTATTATAAAGATATTTTACTTTCACATATTCTCAAGAGACTGGATACATTCCATATATATAACTCTATCTGTGAATTGCTTGATTCAAAGCCTGTGAGTTTTTAATGAAGTTATACAATAGCAAGGCCATGATAAAGCCTTCTCACACTGGGGCTCAGGACAGAATTTTTCAAAGTTTTTTGCTAGCTTACACCTGTTTAAACTTAGCATCATATTTCTATTGCAAGTCCAACAAGGCTAAATGAGAGTTTTTCTAAAATCCCTGTTGTTCTTTAACTCCAGATGACACTAAACCCCACACAGCTCATGACTCACTCTCTCCCATGAGATGCAGGAGAAAATCAGAAGAGTAAAAGTGAGAAAAGTTGTGGGTTGAGATGAGAACAATTTAACAACTGAACTGAAATAAAATAATAATATTAATAATAGCAATGAGGAGGAAAAAACAGAAAGAGGGAGAGAAATAAACCCCAAGAAAAACAAGTGGTGAAAATAAAAATTTACATCAATTGTTCACTAGAAATCAAGCTATGCCCAGCCTTCTCCTGAACAGTGGACCCTTAGACAACGTTCCTCCTAGTCTACATACTGAGCATGACACCCTATGGTATGGAATATCCCTTTGAACAGTTCAGATGCACTGTCCTAGCCATGTTCCCTCACAGCTTCTTGTGCTTCCCTTGCCTGCTCACTGTCAGGGCAGCATTGGAAGCAGAAAATTTCTCCACTTAACATAAGCACTGCTCAGCAACAGCTGAAATATCAGTGTGTTATCAACACTAATCTCATTCTAAGTCCAAAACACGGCAATGTACCAGCTGCTCGGAAGAAAATTAGCTCTATCCCAGCCAAAACCAAGAAAATTCAAATATAAACTTTCTTTTTAAAAATTAATTGTTTCTAGAAATTGTGGTTGCAGATAGAAACAGGAAAACACAAAATTAATATTTCCAAGTCAATCTACAATTTTTTTTGTAATCGGACCACTATATTTACACCATTAATAAAGCGCATAATTTTTTTTAAATTGTTGCTCCCAAGATTGAACATTGTAGCCTCTTTGGAGAAATCATAAAAATGGTTTAACTTCCTTGTAGCAAATCACATCACCTTTCATCATCTCCTAGCAAAATCTTTATAACCAATCAAAGCATTAAAGCTTTTTTCTCCACCTAATTTTCTTTAAGTTAGGGTAGATTTGTTTCCCAAAAGGCCTTTCTCTTTAACACTAAGACAGCTCATGTCCTCTAGACGTGTCAAAGAATATATTCTATTTTAATGTAATAATTTTTAATCTGACCAAACATTGTTCTAGCTAGCTAGTATGATGTTTCCATTAGTATTTTGGGGTTTTTTTTTGCTTTGTGATATCTGATTTTCTGCAGTGTATTTCCTTGTAATGTTTTATCTACTAATTTTGAAGTGTTAATGGAAATTCCTCAATGTCCTATAACTTAGAAATTCCATTTGGCCAAATTTTTCTCCAAGTTTTAGTTTTATTCCACAGTGAATTTATTGCCTGCTCTGGCAAATAACTGAACACAAGAATACTTGGGTTTTTTCCCTTTTCTTAGGTTATTCACTGCATTCCTTTTTTAACTTATATAGAATACAAAATAGTTGTGAATTGGGATAGAAGTAAGAGACAAATTTCAAGCCCTAGTCTCATAGCAGCTAAGTAAAAATTTCATTCTATGGGTGTTTGTGTTATCTTCTCTTCTGACTTTGAATTGCATATTGTGTGATTGAGGCTTATCTCTTCCCTCTCAAAAAAAAAAAATCAAAGACATACTAAATAATGTTTTAATATTAAAACTTGGCGGGGGGGCGGCTCCCGTCCCTGGCCGCCACACTGGGCAGGCTCCCGGTGGCCCGCCCCGGAGGAGGGGAGAAGTGAGGAGGTACTTCAGAGAGCAGAGAGGTTTGCCAGTCCAATCTAGGGGAAGGGGAGGGGGTCTGGCAGGCTGTGGGGTCTCAGTGGGGAGGAAGTCTGTGTATCCCTATGAGGTTCCAAGCTGTGCTGGTGATAGTACATGCCATCGGCAGGGTCTCCCATGCCAGACAGGTCAAAACCGAAGGGTCAGATATAATATGTCCATGGGCCCAATGGGCTCACTAGCCTTCAGGTAACCGTCCTAGGAGAAGGACAACTCTAATTTCCAAACCTGGGCAGATGGAGCTCGCTTAGCCCTGTAAGGCCATCCATCTAAGAGAAGGTCACTGTAATTAAACCTACATCCTGAGGACCTCGCTGCCACCGTCCAAGCTTGCTTGGCCCTGGCAGATGAACCTCAGGATTAAAGGGTGGGTTCAGTTCCGCGCATACTGCATCTCACCTAAAAAATCCATTGCGCAGGCTTGAAGGCTTTACTCACACTCACAAAGCCCTGTAGCGATGGGTGAGGGTTGAAACGGCAGGTGAAAGGTGCATTGGAAGCCACAGACCCAACCCTGCATGCAGGCGGTTCAGGATATTGGTCATTAGAGACCGACCAGAGATGACAGTCTCTTGGGGCAGCACCCTGAACAACCAAGCAGCCTTTTCAAAGACAGGACTGCCTGTCTCCACTTGGAGAGGGACCTAGAAAAGGTGACCTAAACAAAGCTCATCTCCACTTTCACCCGGTTGGTTAACCGCAGGCCAACGGGTGTCTTCTTCCAATGCGGTCACACAAAGATCAAAAGACAAAGGCATGTACCTGCCTCCAAAGGTGTACCTAAATTAACTCTAGAAGGCTGGAACATCAGAACCATGCTCGATTCTGCGGATCGCAGACGTCCTAAGTGTCATTCTGCCCTAATTGCCCATGAACTGGCACGTCTCAACATCAACATAGCTGCTCTCAGTGAAGTCCACCTCCATGAGGAAGGCAGCCTTAGAGAACAGGGTGCCGGTTACACACTCTTTTGGTCAGGTAAACCAAGAACCGAAAGGCATCTCTCAGGAGTTGGCTTCATGATCAAAAACTCTATTCTTCTCAAACTCGAAAATCTGCCGACAGGTCACTCTGACCGCATTATCTCCCTATGCCTTCCACTCCACAACAAGCAACACGTTGTCCTCTTTAGTATATATGCCCCAACTCTCCAAGCTGACCCTGCTGAAAAAGATAAATTCTACACTGACCTGTGCCGCCTTACCCAAAACGTGCCTGCAGATGGTAAGATCATTATCCTTGGTGATTTCAACGCCAGAGTAGGTAAGAATTTTGAGGCCTAGAAAGGAATATTAGGCAAGCATGGTGTTGGAAACTGCAATGATAATGGTTGACTTCTGCTAGAATTCTGTGCGGAGCAACAGCTCACTGTCACTATCTTTCAGCAGAAAAATAGTCTGAAGACAACCTGGATGCACCCCAGATCTAAGCATTGGCACCTCATTGATTATGTCTTGGTGTGACGGAGAGATGTTCGCGATGTCCACCATACCCGCATGATGCCCAGTGCAGAATGCCAAACAGACCATCGGCCTGTGCGCTGTAAACTCAACTTCAACCTTAAATTCAAAACTAAAAGGGGCAGTATCCCAAGGAGAAGACTCCAGGTTAACAATCTCGAGTCAACCACAGTGAGACACAAATTCCAGGCTAATCTTCAAACTAGGTTCAAAAACCATTCCACAGATTCTGCAGATTCCTCCCCTGAATCAACTTGGCACCATATGAAAAACAGCATCCTGCAGTCCTCTGAAGAATCCTTAGGGTTCTCCTTCAAGAAGAACAAGGACTGTTTTTTTGATGAAAACAATCAAGAGATCCAGGAATTGCTGAAGAAGAAGAGAACCGCCCACCAAGCACACCTTGCACTGCCATCCTGTCACGCAAGAAAAACAGCCTTTCATCTTGCATGCAGCAAGCTCCAACAGAAACTTCCTGACATCCAGAACAAGTGGTGGATCGATCTAGCTGAAAAAACTCAATTATGCGCAGATACAGGTGATCATAGAGGACTCTATCAGGCCTTGAAAAAAGCATACGGGCCTACATACCAAGTCCAAAGCCCTCTACTCAGCGCTGATGGTCAAACAGATAAAACCTCCATTCTGAATCAGTGGTCTGAACACTTTCAGACTCTTTTCAGTATCAACCATGTAGTCCAAGACACAGCCATTCAGTCCATCACACAACAACCAGTGAAGTACGAATTGGATACTGCCCCCATTTTAGGAGAAACCCTCAAGGCCATACAGCAGGTGAAAATTGGCAAAGCAGCTGGGGTTGATGGAATTCCACCTGAAATCTGGAAGCATGGGGGCCTCGCACTCCATGCTAAATTTCACAAGTTTGTGGTGCGCTGTTGGGAACTAGATGAACTACCATCAGACCTTCGAGATGCAGTCAAAATCACTTTGTATAAGAAGTAAGGAATTAAATCAGACTGCTCAAATTACCGTGGTATTACTCTGCTCTCCATTGCTTGTAAAATCCTGGCAAGGATACTCTTGAACAGACTAATACCTGCCATAGCAGAAGGAATTCTACCTGACAGTCAATGTGGTTTCAGAGCCAACAGGAGCACCACAGACGTGGTGTTTGTTCTCAGACAACTGTAAGACAAGTATAGGGAACAGAACAAAGGTCTCTATGTAACCTTTGTTGACTTCACCAAGGCTTTCGATACTGTGAGCAGAAAAGGTCTGTGGCAGATTTTGGAACAATTAGGTTGTCCCCCCAAGTTCCTTAAAATAATCATCTCACTCCACAAGAATCAGCACGGCCAAGTCAGATATGGCAATGCACTTTCTGAGCCCTTTCTAATAACTAGTGGAGTGAAACAAGGCTGCATTCTCACATCAACTCTATTCACAGTCTTTTTCAGCATGATGCTCCAAAGGGCCATGGCAGACCTCGAGGATCAGGACGGTATCTACATTCGATACCATACTGACGGAAGCCTATTCAACCTAAGGCGACTGAAGGCCCACACCAAGACCTTAAACCATCTTGTTCAGGAGCTACTTTAGGCTGATGTCCTAGTTAGGACAGCTGAG
>NW_016690217.1:5341562-5444943 GCF_001604755.1 Lepidothrix coronata
CTTGTTAAGATCCTCATAGAGAAGCTATTGGCAAATAGGCTCAGTGAGTAGACTGTGAGGTGGATTGAAAACTGGCTAAATAACTGGGCCCAGAGGGTGGATGGTTCAAAGTCTATTTGGAGGCCAGTGACTAGCAGTTTACCTCAGAGATCAATACTGGCTTCAGTCCTGTTCAACATCTTGAAGAATATTCTTGATGACGAGGCAGAGAGCACCCTCAGATGACATCAAATTGGGAGGAGAGGCTGATATGCCAGAGGCAACTCAAGATGGAGAAGTTTTGAATCTTCTGAGATTCAAAAAGGAGAAATGCAAAGTCCTGCACATAAGAAGGTACAATCCCAGGCGCTAGTAAATGTCTGGGGCCCACCCAACTGGGAAGCAGCTTTGCAGTAAAGTACCTGTGGATCATACCAGTGGACACCAGGATGAACACGAGCCAGCAATGGGCCCCAGCCACAGAGAAGGCTAATAGTATCCTCAGTTGCATTAGGAGTATTGCTAGCAGCTCAGTGCAGGCAGTTATTCCTCTCAGCCATGGCCACACCTGACGAACTCTGTTCAGTTCTGAGCTCCTCAGTACAGGTGACATGGACATACCGGAGTGAGCCCAGCAAAGAAAGGGCTACTAAGATGATGAAGGGACTGCAGCATCACTCCAGTGAGGAAAAGCTGAGAGACCTGGGACTGTTCAGACTGGAGAAGAGAAGGCTCAGGGGACAAACACCTAAAGGGAGGGTGCAAAGAAGAGTGAGACAGGCTTTTTTTCAGTACTGCCCAATGACAGGACTACAGGCAATGGGGACAAACTGAAATGCAGTTTTCTTTTAAACATCATGAAGTTCTTTTTCACTGGGAGGATGACTGAGCACCAGCATGGGTTGCTCAACTGGGTTGGATGACTTGGACTCGATGAATATGATCTCACAGAAAGAAAAATTTGACCATAGGTGTCTAAAGTTAGGTATATTGAAACAATAAAGCAAGAGTTTTACCTTATAGAATCACACAGACTTTAGAGTGGTGTTAACACTGCAGAATTCTGCAACTTATATATTGTTGTTTGCTAAAGTGGAGAGTTATGTAGTAGTCTGTTTATATTTCAAATCTTCACAGTAAACTTTAAACTGAGTTTTTGCTTTTAAGCAAATAGCTTATCTGGAATGGTGAAATTAATAATGTGCACAGATATACTCATTTAAGGGAAATGACTTTACATAAGTACTTTGAGTTTTAAAGCAGCATTTATTTAAATTACAGTTTCTACACATAGAATTTTAGAACTTTTTGTAATAATTTCTTCCTTTTTTTACTTTTGCTTTTCTTTTTTTAAATTTTCCTCCTCGTTTAAGTTTTATTCTGAATTTGTCATGGTTTTTTGCTTTGTTATGATGTGAATGTTTTCTTTAGCAATTATTGTACTGCATTTATAGTACTGTATATAATTCAACACAGAGCTTGACTTGGAGGATTTCATGTAGTTCTTTAATATATAAAGAAATTTTGAATTTATTCCAGCAATTTTGGCTGAGTCATCAACGTCTCAACAATTTCCTTCCTCATTATTTTCTTTCTTTAGGAAGAATTGGCACAAGTTTAGGATATTTATGTTATCAAGATTTCTACACCAGTACTCTTTGGCTTCAGCTAGCTAAGTATAGATAGTTGCTTTGGTTAAATGGTTTTTCTTTATTTCCACAAAATTACTTTTGACTACCAAAAAAAATGTGACAGATTCTCATAACAGATAGAAAGGAAGGGAAAATTATATATGATTTGCAGATGAGGACACTGGGAAAAGTCCGGATCTGCAATGCATTGCACCTTAGTCCCAAAGTATTTTTGTCTCTGTGTTTTGAAATTTCCTTAAATTTTTTTTTTTTTTTGGTCCTTGCATGGAATCCTCCCAAAGTAGGATAGCCAGACTGGACTTACCTTTGCTTCAGAAATCACAGTCTGAAAAAATATTATTCAACTGCCTTCAGGTACCTTGGTCCAGGAGAGGTGTCATTTGCTGCTATGGAGAGGCAAAGCTACAGACTCAGAAGTTTCCCTACAGAACTAGCTTGTACAGAAGAGACTAATTCATGCTATGCTAAGCCTTCTTTAAAAGTCTTACGAAGTAGTCCAGTCTCTGCACAGATAAATATTGTACCAAGTTTGAGGCCTCCATAGCTCAGATTTTTCGTTTAGATGTAAGAGATTTGAAGTATTTCAATCAGATGAGTCTACCAAAGGGAGACCTCATAAATTATTTAGTGCAACTGGGATAAACTTAACATTTTAAAAAATCTATCAAATAAGCAAGACAAACTTATTTTGTCTAAGCTTTATTATTCTTCCTGCATGCCATATGGAGATATGGGATACAGAAGCGGCAGTAAAAAAGAAGGAGCATAAATAAAGATAATGAAGAACAATGCCCTAATTTGGGCAAAGACTAAAGATTAAAAGTAAAAGCATGTGAAGACACTCATTTAAGGGAATGAAGAAAAACATACATAAACAACTGAAACAGATAAACACAGCAAGCAAAAAATAGCTTAGGTCAGGAAAGATGTGAGATGAGTGAAATTCAAAGCTAAAAATGTATGAAACTAATTTTAGATAGAAAGGAAAAAAGAGAGAAAAAAACCTGATTATTCTATTTAGAAATATGTTTCCTTCCCACATAGTCTAAGAAATGTTGCATATTTTTATTTTAAATTTTATTTAATTTCATTTTCTTCTTAAAAAAATGTTGTAAATTCAGCATCTAATCTGCTGAGTCAGTCAACAGAGAGTGATAAAGCTGTTGAGATGGGATGCTGTTGCCATTAGTCCAGCTTTGCTCAGAGCGAAATTTGTTCTGAAATTTATGTACAATCTTATGCCACTAGAAGATGTTCCATATGGTGGCAAACAACATCTGAAAAGGTGAAAAACAATCATTAATGCTTGATAGAGATTTTTACAGCAAGAATTAGGCAAAGCTGAAAATACCAACAGATCTTGTTACAAAGGCATACAGGGAAATGTGATGAAAATCAGTCAGACACTGTGATTTATTTGCAAAAATGTATGGAAAACTGCATTTCTGTTTCCTGTTATGCTTTTTTTCATGATGACCAGGTAAGAGAAGAGGGACTGAATGGAAGGAGCATCCAGAGGTGTGTTATCGAGATGAACAATAAAAATCTGGAGCTGCACATATGGTAAGGTTATGAAGATATATGGGAAAAAATAGCAAATGTTAGGCATCTTTCAAAGGAGATGAGGAAAATGATTTTTACTGATCAAGCAACCATGTTGGTAGTAAACCTGCTGAAGATTGCAAACTTTGAGATAAACCCTGCAGCCTCACTCATACAGTGTCTCTTCCAGAGAAGTATGAGCATTAATATTCTACTCTGGTTTTGTTTTCCTCTGCAGTAGTCATCTAGAGGAAGGTAAAGATAGAAAATACTGCCTGGAAGAGATGTAAAATGAAAGCCACACAATTTCTTTTTTGTATTTTCAAGTTCAGTATCACTGCTGTTTTTCTTTCCTCTGTTGAAAGGGCTGATTAGTCCTTATGATGATTCAAACTGTAGAGGGGCATGTTCTTGTAACATAAAAATCATCTGAATTAATAAATTGTTTTGTACCAACTGATAGTCCAGTCCTAGTAGTTGTTTAATAAGAGATTAGGAGAGGTAAGTAAGTCAGAGAAAAAGGATAATCTTTGACAAAAGTTGTCCAGAGAACATTCAGAAAAGATAAAGAAGTCTGTTCCCTTTTCTACTGTTACTGAAGTGAAATTTGTGTTTAACCCTGCACTTCATCCCCTGTCCTTGAGTTAAGAACTGAATCTTCTCTCTCCACTCTGACCATTACCAATTTTTTCCTCAAGTAGTTTATTCTTTAAAAACACGATGGACCAAAACTATCTTAACTAAAAAGGAAGAATCAGTCTTAATCAATATGCAAGAACAGTTAAAATATATGATATACCTTCATTAACCATTTTTTTAAAAAATAGAGTAGCATATTTGCTTTAAACCCTAAATCTCATAATATGCTCTGATTAACAACACTGATGAAATATTAAAACGTGTGAAAATCCCACTACTTGCCCTAAGAAACTGGTTAGCGTTGGTTTTGGAGTTAAACATTTTCTTTATGAACAATTTCTTTCCAGAAAAATATCACATCCAAAACAGCTATTACCCGCACCAATTACACCACAAACACCACATATTTAGTTCATTCTAAATATATATATTTATATATATATGTAGCTATCTATATACACTAAAATACAGCTTTTTTTTTTTTTGTGAGCTCAAAAGACATTGCAATGTTTCTTTTTCTCTGGATATAGCAGCTGAAACCTTGACTGCTACTAACTAGTGGTTAATATAACCTCTGCAGATGTTTTATCTTTCCCTCACCTTTCTGAGGAGATACTGTTATTTTCCACTGTGCAAGATTTTTTTTCTGAGCATAACATAGGTGTATCTTATTTTACCTCAACTAGAGAAGAATTTTCCTGCTTTTTAGAAGGAAAAGATATCAAATCTCTCAAATCCATTTTCAAAGTCATTGTTGTATTCAACATCTAACCTGCACTGCTAGAAGGTTCTGTAAATTATTAAAATTATTGAAATAATTGCTGATTCTTCATAGGTATTAAACACAATTCAGTGCATCATTTATAGCATCTAAAGCCAGAAGGCAGTAATATATCATTTAGCCTGGCATTTTCAGTAGCATTCACCATAGGATTTCAAATATACCTCAGTCTACTAAATAATTTAATAAAAGCAATGTTGTGCATGAATAGTTTGAGATTATAAATATTTGGTTTTGATAAATGATGACATTGTTGACCCTTTTTTAATGCTGCTTATTTCTCTTGTATTGAAAGGACTAAATCAAAACCAATGAAAACTTGATGGAAACTCAGGTGAAAATTGCTTGTGTGGGCAGTCTTTTTTGGAGTAAATGTACATAGGTTAAGCAATGGGATAGGAAGCAGATTATTAAAATACAAGAATTGGGGAACAGGGAGCCTTGAGGAAGAGGAAAACAGGCCTTATGTCAAGACCAGTGAAGCTTTTGAGAACTACTTTTTTTTGTAGGCATAAAAACAGCAGCAGGCATTCTGTCTTAAGGTGAAACCTTAACAAGAGCTGGGAGGGTAGAGAATGAAATTTGATTGTGATAATCATCTCTTACTTAAGGGCATTGGTCTCATATGTGACTTAAGGTAGCATGGGAAAAGATGCAGCCCTTCATAGGGACTTTTCCTGCACTGGGTCAAATTTTCTGCTGACATCTGATGAAATTATGGGATCATTGGATAAGATTTCACCACTGATCATGTGAAGATGTGAATATAGAGCAATGTGTGGAAATATGGTGAAATATTTCAAGTTTCCAAGAAAACAATGTAAGAAGGAAGTCTTAATGGTCTTCTTTGATCTGACAATCAGGGAAAGAAAGTATTCGTCAATGTGAATTAAGGTGGGGCCAGAAAGGAAGATTAGATTTTTCAGTGTTGCAGTCAGAAAGAGGGTGAGTTTGACCAAATATGTACTCTGAAGCAAACAATTAAGCATGCTAAAGAAATGAATGGGGGGAAAAAAAAAGGAAGATGTTAGTAATTCAGATAAAAGAGAAGTATGAAAAAAACACCGAGGGAAAGGAAAATATCAGGGAAAATAATGCCAGAAATAAATACTGTGAGAAACAGTTTTTTTAACTAAATATACTAGGAGACTAAAAATACTTTCAGAACAGTCCCACTTAGCCGGATAATTGAAGTCTAGAAACAACCAACCACTGGCTTCTTTCATTACGATCTACCACAGGTTAATGATCCTAGCTTCTGAAAAGAATCCATTTCTTTTTTTCTCATATAGATGTATCTGACTCTGATACATAACCATTAGCTCTCAACAAGAGTTATATCATCAAGCATCTAAGATTTTCCATCTTTGAAGACACTACAGTTTATTATCATATTTCAGTCTTCTCTTTGGTAAACATATTCACAAGCTTAGTTTATTAAGCCATTAGAGATTTTTGCTATAAGGCCTTTCTCAACCCACAAATCATTTCTCTATCTCTTTTTTACACCCTCTGCAATTGTGAAATATTTTTTTAAAAGTATGAACAACAGAATGCCTCATCATGGTGATATAATGGGGTAAAACCTGTGCCGTTTATATAGTTGGAAAATGCTTTAGCAAACCACACTGCAGCATAGTATTGAGACATGCATGTCCACTGTCATTTATAAATCTTTTTAGAATTGCTTCTTCCTTAGGTCTATTCCTTCAGCAATTTCTATAGCTTGCCTCCGTTAACCACAAGCTAATTACTGTGATCCAATTTTTATAAGGTCCACAGTTTGCTGTATTTTAAACCACTGTTGAATGCACCCTGTATAGTTTCATAAGACACAGAATGAGAATCTCTGGAAAGGGATGCATCTTGCCCATTTGAATCATCTAATTTAGGATAGAATGAGCTGAAATATTGAAAAATCTTTATGTCAGCTAAATATATACAATTATATATTTAGTCTTCTGGTAATTGGAAGGGTTTAGCTACAACTTTCTCTAAGGCAGGAAAGAGCAAGCTTGAGAACTCAAGCTGGCAATATGATGATGAGTTTGAGTGAGGATAATATTTACATCAAACACGAGGGCACTAATTAACTTGAACATATGACGTGTCAAGGGTACTGTTTACACTCCCTTACAGGGAGCAAGAAATAATATTAAATTGTTGTTACTGCAGTCTGATCTAATAACTTCTACAGGCCATTACTACATCCTTAGTCTGTTGTTCCTTCAGTTATTTCCCTTGTTGGATCTCTATAAATTAATACTCTGCTTAAAACTATGCAGGGTACATAGTTTTAAGGCAGAGAGAAGAGCTGCCTAAATACGACACACGCAAAGGAATTATATGTACTAAACGTAGGATTTCTGCCGGTACATTACTCAGATACAGACATGAGAGTTTCTGAGCATAAGCCCAATAAAATATAATTCTGTTTTAATAACGCACTAAAGTACTGTTGTTAATATGGGTAGTGCATAAAGATATTACTGAACTCTTTTCTATCTGAAATGGGTATTTCAAGAGTTACTGTTTCTGAGGTGAGACACTCCATAATTAAAAAAGTCTAATGATATTTTGACATTCATTCAGTTTTAGACAGTATAGAGTTAATCCTACTAATCACTGGTCCTGCCTCACACCAATTTCTAAGTAGTTAAAAGGTGCATGCATAGAAATTTTTTATGTATTTGTCATGGAAATAAGCTCAGGCTTGCACATTTAGGCTCAACAGTTATATACAATAGACACAAGCACCTGACCCCACCAGTTATGTTTTTTCTGAATACTGTATTTCTTTATACATTTTCCATTTTATATGCCTTTGACATATGACTGTTGAAATGATTGTGGGTTTCTTTTCCAGATTATGAAAGAGATCATTATACATTCAATGTGATGGAAACTGCTATCAACCTAGAAGGTTTACCATGTGATAAACCCATGTTTTAAGGCATAAATTAGATTCTGAATACAGAATATGGAAAATACGTCATAGATTACATTTCTCTGTCTTCCACAGAAGCTATTTTCAACTGTTCTCAAAGACAAGATGAAATAATATCTAAAGACAATGGTAATATTAAATTCAGGTTTTTTTGATCTTTAATATTCACTGCCTTGATCTATGTGGTTAATAAAATATCAGTCACAGTAAAATATCTTGATTTCCTCATGAAAGAGGAAATTCAGTGGGATTCTTGAACACTAGGAAGCATTCAACTACTCTTTTAAAAGAATTCTTTAACAAGTACATATGCAAGGTTTTAACTATAGAAGATGCCTTTTCCTTATAAACATAAGTATTCCAAGCTTGCCAAAGTCTTTTAATACAACTCTGGGGTTTTTAGTTTAAATTTTACTAATTTTTTCAATATGTATACTAAGTCCTCCATCCTTATCAGTGCCTTTAAAGGACTGTCCATGAAATATCCTCGGAAAGATTTCTTGTAGTAAAATATTAAGAAACAACAGAGTGGAAGTAACTAAGTCTGGTATATTAGGTTTCCAAGTTTTCTCCTTATTCTACTCAGTATGGAATATATACCTCAAATAATCTATTCATGTGATCAAATATGTCAAGATAAAAATCTTTGATAATTGTTGCTGTTCAACATCGAATCATAGTTTTCTTGATTTCACATTAAACCTTGAAACCTCTGTCTTATAGACACTCTCACAAATCAGTAATTTCTGTCTTTTTGTTTGTTTGATTGATCCAGTGATTAACATGGTTTGATTGGACACAGGACAGGCAGAGAATGCTCATTGTTTTTGTTTGTAATGCATTTTACTTTTTGTGGAGATCTTGAGTTGTCCAGGCAAAAGGTTTGTGTGGTTTGTGCATCATATAGTTACTGTTTCTCAAATTTTGCTCTGTGGTCTCCTAGATTATTTAAAAAATATTTTAAGTGCCATATGCAGATGTTTGAAACAATGCTTGAGAAACCAGTATTAAATATAAACCACCATGAACTTTCTGATTAAGTACTTGACAGTAAGACTAGCTGGTTTATTCCTGTTTGGACACTAATAATTTCTTGAAACCAGTTGTGAATTCCATGAATTTTCTTCTGTGAGATATCATTTCTGTAAATTTATCTGTCATGAAAATCAACAATTATATACAATTTACCACATTGAAAAGATTACCCTTGTCTACGAAACTGTAAGACTAAAAATCCCAAACCTATTGTACCTTCAAGATCACTACCAAAATTACATAAATACATTCAGTTTGAAATAAACTGAATTTTGAAGACATAAATAATTGTTCTCCTAATTCTTGACAGACTCTTCATGACAGAATTATAACTGAACAATGTTGCCAAGTCTCTTTAAAATGTATGTCCTGGATTACTGAATTACAGTTTGATAGCAGATGCTGATAATACTTGTGCAAAATAACACAGTCCATTTTGCCATCTGGCCAAAATTATTAACTGCTTTGGGGGAAAAACTGTGAAAACTAAGACTTTATTTTTTTAATCCCTAAACACCAATATTTTAAACTGTCATTTAGATGCAGAACAGCTATGCAAATAGTTGATTTAGCTTTTGGTAGAAACAAAGAGGCAATTGAAACACAAAGGGAGTATGTGGTGTTTAGGCAAACACTAGAAGCTGGAATAAATAAGAAGAGAAACCCAAAGAGTAAAATTCAGTAAAAACTGATAAGCTGGTTCCCACTGAAGCTTTTAATACCAGGAATGTGGTACTTGTTGCATCCAAACATAGCAGTGATCGGGAATTACAGCTCTTCTCTGGAATTATAGCATGCTTCATTTACAAAATGTCACAATGTAATACTTTGAAGAACAAGTAATCTGTTTCACATTTTAGGTAGCTACAACCTTTAATACTTTAACATTTTTTTAAATTGATAGCTGGTTTTAAGGATGTTCAACTTCACAGAAAGAGAAAAAGGTGCCTTTTTTTTCTCTCTGGAACACACGAGTCAGAATGTCATAAACCTTCACATAGGATAAAACACAAACCTATTCGGTAATAATGAACCAGTGGGTGTACACTGTATGTCAGTACTTCCAAATTCACACTTCAGTGAGCTAAAAAACAGATGACTTAAACTGTATAAAATTTATTCTTAAATATTCTTTAAACGTATTTTAAAGTAATATAATTTCTTTAAAATTATTCAGATTGCACAATTATTTTCTCCATTAATTCTGTGCTGCAAGCAACAAAACTGTGCACAATCCTTTTTACTTATGTTACATCTTACTTCTGCTTCCTGTCCTCAACTAATGTGACAGATCCGCAAACTGATATTCCTAATATAATATAAATGCAAATATGAAGCTCCAAAACATTTGTATCTGAAGCTTTAAAATCTGATTGATGGAATTTGTTTCATCAATTACTTGAAGTGAGAATTGTAGCTAAAACCAATATCAAACTCAAAGTAAATAATAGGCAGAAACTTTTACTTAATGAATCTATATGATACTTGGCATGCATCTTCTTAGTACCTATGCATTGAGACATGAAAATTTTTGCTGATGATCCGCTTTATTGAAGATAATAATGCAACTATTATTGTCTTTAGTGGAGTTTGGATTTAGTTTTCCATACAATAATGAAAGAAAGTAATGAAACTGCCATCAGAGTTCTTCATTGCAGAAACATAGAGGTTGACCACTCTACCTTATCATCCTTCGTTTTGAAACTATTTATGCTGACCTAGACAAGGCTCTGGAGATGTTCATTACTCTGATCTAAAAGCCTGGATGAATCTGTGATTCCACATATTCCTGAACACAGAAAATATGAGTTGAAATAGCAACATGGATGACGTACAAGTGGTCTTTTTTGTCTAATGTCTCTAAAATGTAGAAATCCTGTTTTGCTAATACTCTGTTTGGGGCAGAGGTAATATTTAGGCAAGGGGACTGTTACTATATTCACTTTACTCCCACAAGTGATTTCAAGAATTACCAGCTAGAATATTAGAGGCTAGAGTTCAGCTAAAGCAATAAAAATCTTCTATGCTTTTTCATCCAAGAATATTACAAATTCCTTACTTACATTAATAAAATGAGTCATGTAACATTGCAGTAATTCTAGCATTATTATATCACTTTACAAACTGGGAATATTGAGAGGATAAGGTAGAACACAAGTTTTTTGACATAATCTTGAGTGAAAGCTCACATATCCTGACTTTATCCTATGGATAAAAATGCTGCTGTTTATCCATAGAATCATCAGTAACACAAATGAAACTACTATTTTAAGCTAGCAATATATTCACGAAATACAGTCCATTTTTTACTAAAGGCTTTTCTTTCCAATATATTCTATTTTAAAAAGTCTTTTTTATCTGGGATTATAGCAAGAGTGATAGATACAAAATTTTGCAGACTAGATCTTGGGCTTTTCAGGCTAGGTAAATGGTAACTCTTTCTTCCAGTATGTGTATTTCTACACTAGTGTGACCTTTTCTGTTTGTAATGTTCATGTTACTAAAGGTTTCTGACCTCAAAGAAATTCCTTATCGTCCTGAAACAAGAAAAGCAAAACTTCTGTCAAGTATTTTGAACTGTTTGTTTGCAATACAGGAGGTCTGAATTTCCTGTTTTACCTTATAAATACGCTCAATATACAACCTCTCTTTATATATTTACATGCTGTTTTTTATTCATAACTTCTAATAGTAGTCCATTCCCTGTATATTGTTTTACTGCTACTTACCATTAAATCCCCTGTAGGAATATCTACCATGCTGTTGTAACAACCAGATAATATAGAAATGCCAAAAGTAACATTTTGCCATTGTTTCTGCATGTCAAAAGTTCTTACCAAAAACTCTCTATCAGCTTTCCTGCCAGACACCTTTACCAGAGTTTCTTGCTGGAGTTTTCCTGCCAAAAGATCCTGCTATGGTTATCGTTTCTCTTAGAACACCTGAACAGGGCTACATGCCAAAAAACCACATACAGCCTCCTTTAAACTCTATAAAAGTTGAGGAAAAATTTTGGAAAATAAGGAAGAGGAAAAGGACAGAGAGAGAGAATGGGTTACCCCAGCCGAGCATCTCTCCCCACCTCCTCCCCACCTTTTCTCTGCCACCACATGCTCCCTGCCTGCCACCATAGAATGAAATTCTGCCGGCTAGAGAAGAACTGACACCCACCATGCCACATGTGTGAGTTACACCTTATCCTTCTACCCTTACTGCGGGACGAAAGATGCTACTGATGGAGCATCGGAACCCTGCAAGGCCTGGGACACGGTCAATCGTAAGCGGCAAAGCCTAACATTCCAGCTGCATTCCATAGAACTAAGCTGCAAGACCCCCGGCGGCTAAAGAGATAACATCGAAAAGCGGCAGAGAAAAAAAAAGACAGGAAACTGTTCCTTATCCCGCCCCTCCCCCCCCCCCCCCCCCCCCCAATCGGCAGAAAGGTAGTTATGCTTCTAAAAGTAATCTTAGCTTTTTCCAACTTTTTCTTAATTTTTCCTCCTTCTCTTTGCATCTCAGCAATTAATAAAATAAAAATATGGGGTTTTGGTATCAACAGACAACTTTGTTTGAGTTTTAATTTTGCTTGGGGGAATATTCGAATCTGAAGTTCTTTCTGCAAAGTTTAAGCAGATTGTCACAGCTGTAACAGAAACAAGGATAATGTTTCCAGTGTGGTTTTGTTCTTGTTGTAGTTGATATTTTTCCATCAACAGATGAAGTAGTAGGAACAGGGGATGCTCAGACACCTTGCTTCAAATTTCATCATTGGTATTTCTCATGTTCTGGACTTGCAGGTCATTGTAATGATGACGATAGAGTTGCCCAGTTTGTATACTGCATGACCTCTCTTCTACATCTGCCAGGACAGTTTTGTATCTTCAGCTTCAGCAGGTTTGCATTCATATTTGGACAGGCATTTTGGTGCTAAGAAGTGTGTTTCTTTGATTGTTTAATGTTACTTTCCATATATTGTTTTTTATTTTATTTTATTATTTCTACTCTTGAGAAAATCAGAGATTCCAAATTTTGTTCCCTGGGCTTTCAGAGATATTCTGCAAACTGAAACTGCTGCAAATTAAAAAAAAAACCAACAACAGAACAAACAAACAACAAATATGATCAGGTAATATTAATCCTATTTCTTTATTAATATGAGATTGGCCCACACCAATAAAAATGATCTTTACTTAAAATGAGGAGAAATTTTAAAAATATTTTTTTCTGGGACAAACTCGTGAGAAAATATCATGCTACATCTTTAAAATCAAAAAAATAAAGGCTGCATTTTCTACTGAATTCACAGCTGGCATTCCATCATGTATGTTAAATATATGGTAAGTATCATGAAAGAAAAATAGTCTGGGATATCTGAATTTGTAACAGATTTTTAGATAAACTATGAGAATAATTTCAGCCATAGAATTGGAATGATGAATCTGTTCATATGTTGATACCAGTTCTAATGCTTTTAATTTTTTTATGTGTCTATTTCCACTCCTGGATATGAATTTTTAACTGCTGCATAGTAGCTGTAGACAATTGCAATGTATGTGATTTTAGAAAAATTTAGGATTCTCTTGTTTTTAAAAATGAAACCCTTGAATGGAAAATAATATATTTTGACTATTGCAGTAGTGTCTATATATATGTGTGTGTGTGTATATATATATGTGTATGTGTATATATATATGTATATATATATATGTATATATATATGTATATATATATATATGTAAGCTACATATTTTTGCTAATTGTAGAGCCATATAAGGTTTTATCAACATATCTATGATATTTATGAAGTCATCCTGGCAGTGTTGCAGTACCAGAGTGAAGTTATTCTCACAATACTCCCACAGCTGAACAATTTTCTTCTTGTTGTGGTTAATGAACTGAAACACAGAAGTTTTGGAGGTCAGATCTACCTTTTCAAGCACAGAATTAACACATTTTGGGGGAGGGTTGGCTGAACATCCCAAGATACTTGCATAACTAAGTTGAGAATATTTACCAACACTTACTCTCTGCTGTCACTTCAGAGAAGCCATGAAAAGGCAAAGTAGTTGCACTCAATAGCTCTTCTGTTATCAGCAGAGCCTAACCAGTTCCCTAGCTAGTTGGTAATAGTGACATTGCAGTAGATACATTTTAAATATACATATATTTATCCATAACACTGTCTCATCGTGTGTTGTTGTTAGTACTACTTGATGTATAACTGTAATTAATCACTTTTACAGTGGTCCTTTGCTGTTATTGTCAATGTTTGTGTCATATGAATTGTCTCTACAAAATTCTGACAACCCTGTTTGAAGTGCAGAATTATACTTTCTCTAGGTACCACTCAGAAAAGTATCTGTATGTTCTGGAAGCATTTGTGGGTTTGTAAGTGTCTGTTAAAGAAAGAACGAGAGATGTTTCTTTATATTTTGATTTTTTTCTTTAATGCTTGTGCATTTCTCAGCTCTAAATTGCAATTCTTACCAGCTAACTGACTAATCATAATGTTTACTAGGTTATTACCATTCACCGTATGTGTTGTGTCTCTCAGTTAACCTACTGATAGAAGGACAGTCTGGCTCTTGCCAGTAGTGCATTAGGACATCTGAATTAGTAAGGTAGCAGCTGGAAACACAGATTCCCAGGGCTATGCTCATTATGATAAATAATGAGTGCTGCCCCTGTAATATTTTTCATTTTTGGTATGTTTTTATAAAATGTTTGAATATTCAGCAAGGTGCCTGCCCTCTGCTATTCAGAATATTGTTCCCAGAACCATTTATTCGGGCATTTCTGACCTGACTGAATTTTGCAATCTTCCTTAATTACTGCTGGAGCTACTTGGGGAAAATGTAACTCCCCATTATGAAGCACACCTTACAGATTAAACAGAATGACAATTGTAATGTTGCAGGGTTCCTGCTTCTTTGTGGCAAAAAATTTCATGGCGAGACCTTATTCCATTGTAAAAACTTTGTAAAATTTAGGTTTATTATATCTTTAGCATTTGGGTTTGGATACAAGTTAAATACCTCTGGCTAGAGCAAAGTAGTTTTGTGGGCTGTATATACTTTTGATTTTTGATCCATTCACCCCAGTCAATAAGTACATTATTTTCTGTTAGGGTTTCACCAAGAATCCAGACTGCCTGGGTACTTAACAGGTAAATTTATCTTTGTTTCTAATTAGCCTGCTTTCTAAGTATCCTATACACCATGTAGACACTTCATACTGTGCTTTAGGGCTAGTAGGCCAGAAGAGACTAATAATGTGACCTAGTACTGACTCTGGCTGGGATGAAGTTAACTTTCTTCATAGCAGCCAATATGGTGCTGTGCTTTTGATTTGTGACTAAACCAATATTGATAACGCTGATGTTGTGACTATTCCTAAACAGTCCTTCCGCAGCATCAGGGCTATCTCTACATAAAAGCGTTTTCTACACTGCTCTCATCACCAGACTTCTCCAGCAAGTGAAATGGGGTGGGCAAGGAGATGGGAAAGGACATAGTTGGGACAGCTGACCCAAAGGGGTTCTGTGCCATATAATGTCACACTCATCATTAAAACCTGAGATGAGAAAGAGTGGAGTTTTTAGGTTCCAAGGTGGCCATGACTGAGAAACTGACTGGGCACTAATCTGATCGTGGCAGGTGGTGAGGGATTTCCTCTGTGCTGCTTGTTGTTTTCCCCTTTCCTTCTCCTATTACACTGTCTTTATCTTGATCCCCAAGTTTCCTCACTTGTGCCCTTCCTATTGTGCCTCCTTTCTTGCTGTGGGGCAGAAGAAGAATGAGCAAACAGACAATCCTGCAAATAAATATCACACAAACATTCTAATGAATATGTGAGTGCACGCAGGCATGTATGCAATTTGTAAAACTGATGATATTGGGATCATTACCATTAGAGGGTCTTTACAGGGAGGAATTGTGACATGCAATAGCAACAGAGATTGTAACTCTGATTAGTAGTAACAGCAAACAAACTAGGCAATGAATTAGAATCCATGGATACATCTATGCATCTCTGTCACTATAAGGCATTTGACAAAAATTGGCACTGGTGCTAAAATCTAAGATAAATCTCTTGAATGTATCTCAGGATGTTTAGCATCTTCGACTTATTTATGCACTGCAAGGCATTATTTGCTAGAAACAAGTGCAAATTGCAGAGCTGAAGAAACCAGACATTATATTTCCAGGTGTGTGTGTGTTCATTACCAGAGGCATATGATTTTTAACCTTTAGAAGATCTAATTAAATGAAAGTTCTCATTGCACAAATCTTCACTGCACAAATCTTCATTACACAAATTCAGTAGTTTTTATGTGCTAATTTCTGAATAAATTTTATTAATAAGTCACATCAGGTCTTCCCTGTAATTATGTACCTCTTAATTTAAGTTATATTTTTTACATTATGTTTCTACCTCCAAATTAAATAAAAGCTTAAAATAATACATAAAAATATTACGTACTTGGGGAAAAAAAGAGTCATTTAGATAGATATTTGTTAAGATCAACTGGGAAATCCACAAAAATGTTCCTTCTAAATGGTTAAACTTTTGCAATAAACTCTGACAGAAGGAATGCAATGTTTTTATTACTAAGTTGTTGTAAAATCAAATACAATATTGATCAGTTTTGGTTTGACAAACAGAAATGGCCTCTAATAACACAGTCAAAGGCCTGAGGAATTCATCTGACATAAAATGCTGCTGTAAATTTCTTAAAAATCATACTGGTATTTTCTATCAAAATACAGTGATAAATACAAGCATTTGTGTGAAGTCCAAGGAAGACCATTGCCAGCAGGTCAAGAAAAGTAATCCTGCCCCTGTTCAGACATGGTGAGGCACATCTAGAGTTCTGTGTCCAGTTCTGTGCTCCTCAGTACAAAAGACATGAAGCTCCTGGAGTGGGACCAGAGAAGGGCCATGAAGATGGCTAAGGAACTGGAGCATCTCTTTTATGATGATGAGCTAAAGGAGCCGTGTCTGTTCATTCTCAAGAAGAGATGACTGAGGAGGACCTTATCAATGTCTATAACTATCTGAAGGATGAGCGTCATGAGGATCTCCTCGATGGTGCCAAGCAATAGGACAAGAGGCAATGAGCAGAAATTGATGCTCAGGAAGTTCCACATGAATATAGGAACTTTACACCCACATTGGAACAGATTGCCAGGGAGGCTGTGAAATCTCCCTCACTGGAAATATTCAAGAACCACCTGAATGTAATCCTGTGCAATGTGCTCTGGGATGACCCAGCTTGAGCAGGGAGGTTGGACCAGGTGACCCACTGTGGTGCCTTTCCAACCTGACTCATTCTGTGGTTCTGCACTACCCTATCAACTAACACTGGGCATTTCCCAGTGGCTCACTGCAGTCTTAGTGGAAAGATTAATTCTAGTACCCTGGACTGTCTTGTACAATCAGCAGGACAAAGTTGTGTGGATTGAGCAGTTTGGATCACCTTTTGTGAATTTTGTAGTACTTCCATCTTAGTTGATGGATAAATTTATGATTCTCTTTAGTCCCCCTGTCACAGGTTTACTTGTTCTAAAAATCCAAGCAGAAATTTTCCTTTCCCTTGTCCCACTGTAAAAGAAGGACGTTGAATGGGGAGGGGGAAGGGGTAGTTGACTATACAAAAGAACTAGCTGGCTGACCTGAATTCCAGACTAAGGGCCCATCCAAAACTGCAGGGAGGGGAGAGGAGTTTTTTCTCCTCCTCTTCTTGCAAACTGGGGACACTTCACTTTCTGTCTTAATGGAGGCAAGGTGTGTGTGTGCATTGGAAAAGCTTTAAGGCTGTTTTTGCTCTCGACCTGGTCCTCTGGCTGCTCTCTGGCCTCGGCTTGCCTGTGCACTGCCCTGCCTTCAGCCTGAATCTGCTCAGAATTCATCAGAGTTTGCGCTTGTGGAGGGAAGGGGAGAGTCCCGACCGCAGCCAGCTGCAGACAACGTGAGTTTCATGGAAAAGAAACCACCCTTCTCTCCCCTTCTCCCCTTCCCCTCCTTCGTGGGGGGGTGATCTCCATTTCGGCTTCTCCCGTGATCCCGGGACCCCAAACAGTGTCTGCCAGGGCCCAACAGCGCCCCCTGCCGCCCAATACCAAGCACTGCAGGCTCTGCTCCTCCAGTGATCCAACAGCGCTCCCGCCCACCGTGATTAGAATTGCGCCAGAGGACAGAGAAGTATCGAACTGTTTCCGTTTGGGACTTCTGGGTACAGGATTATTGTTTAGTTGTTTTTGTGTTCTGTTACTGTTTTTGCCAATATACATATATCCTTTAATAAAGGGTTGTTAATTCTTCCTTTTTCCATGCTTCCTTGTTTGGAGCCTCTTAATTTCAGATTTACAGTTGCTGAGAGAGAGGAGTTTGGTCTACCGCATAACTCATCCTCCTTAGCAAAACACTCCAGTCTCTTTAAACTGAGACACCTCTTTATCTGGACAAAGAGTCTAAAATTTCACTGATGAATGCCCCAAATCAGTATCTAGATCAGATGAACCATTGGCATTAGTATATAATACTCTCTAGTATAATACTATAATTAGTATAAAATAATTTCTAATATTTTGCAGAAGTGATAGTGAACTCACTATGTAATTAAGGCGATATTATGACCCTGAAGTGCCTGTTACAAATACCTAACGAGAATAAAGAAGGGAATAATTTTTTCCAACATTCTCATTTTCTCTTCCACAAATCTTACCTTGTAAAAGTGTCTGAAATTGCTTGGTTCAGTATCATCAGCATAGCATAATTCTCCTCATAACTGATGCTGAGACAAAATTCTGATTATATTCAGGATCACGTGAGTAAAGGTCACTTACAGGAGGGAGCAGAAGCGAAAAACGCACTGTATGATGTACATTTCCTTCTCATTTACAATGTTAGTCTTACTCCCTAGGCACAACAATGCAAGCAGCAATGTGTGTTGAGTGGAGTTAATAGGGGTGAAAACTTTTTCTGTGTGGTGTGTTGTATTCCCTGTAATGTTACATGTTATTTCATCGGACATAGAATAGTGTTCACAGACTGATATGGATGAGACTAATGAGTCACTGATCCTCATTCAAGAAACCGATTAACATAATGCGTTTCCTTACGGTCTGCTGTGGCGATAAATTAGTTAATGTCTTTCATTCCACAATCCAGTGAAATTGTCAGTACATGGTGTTTTGCATTTAAGGCCATTTGTTCATACAAATTATGCTACTTTTTGTTTCTGTCCTTCTAACATTATTTAAATAATATATAACCATACCTATTTAGGTGACTTCTCCATGCTGCAAGTATAATCATTCATGATAATAAAAGCCAAATCAGCAGGAAAAGTAAACCTTTCAGTGTTCATTCATATTAGCTGGTATCTACTTTATCTGTTTTACTTCAGATTGCTGTTAGAAAATATGCTAGCAATGGTAGAAGCAGTATCTCTTTCCAAGCCAAAAGATGATCAGTTAAAAAGTCTAAAACATATGTAATACATAAAGTAAAAAAAAAAAACAAACAAGCACAAAACAAAGATTGTAAACTTTTGTAGGAAGAATAAACAGAATATACTGGAATTTTATATTTTAAAAACCAACAAAGCAAACAAACACAAACTAAAAAATAACAATGATTGTTACATCTGGCAAGTAAGATGAACTGCCTGTGTAAGTGGTTTGTACTTACATTCAGTAGATGTAGTATGACCTGTAATAGAAATGATAGTTGTAGGCCCAGTGCAATAAGGAAAATAGTGTCAGTATGGCAACATATAAATATTTTCCCCTTCTTAAGGACATGTCATTCAAGGCAGAAGTATATTCCTAGGCTTTTCAGGTATATTCTGTTCATTAAGATTTTCTTGTGAGACAAGTGTTTAAATATTTTCAGGTCAAACACTGGTTTTTTTAAAGGACATTTCATTTCCTCTAAAAATATTTAGTCTTGAGAGTAGCTATGAAGGAAAAATGTCCATAATCTTTTTTTTTTCTGAAGTCAGAACCACATTTTGGTTGAACAAGACTTGAAGCACAGATTAGGAGTTCCTGAGTTGTTGTGTCACAACCCGAGGGTAGTGGTCAAGAGCTCAGAGTCCCGAAGGACATCAGTAACAAGTGATGTCTCTCAGGTGTCTGTACTGGGACCAGTGTCGTTTAATACCTTCATTATTTACACAGATGAAGGGATTGAGCACACCCTCAGCAAATTTGCAGATGACACCAAGCTGAATAGTGCAGCTGAAGGGTGGGATGTCATCCAGAGGGACCTGGACAATCTTGAGAAGCAGACCCATGGTAATCTCATGTGATTTAACACAATCAAGTGCCAGGTGCTGCCCCCTGGTCGGGGCAATCCCCAGTATCAACACAGGTTGGGAAATGAACAGATCAAGAGCAGCTCTGATGAGGAGGATTTGGGGGAGATGGTGGGTGAGAGGCTGGACATGAGCCATCAGTGCGCACTCACAACCCAGAAAGCCAAGTGTGTCCTGGGCTGCATCCAAAGCAGTGTGGGCAGCATGTGAGGGAGAGGATTCTGCCCCTCTGCTCTGCTCTGGTGAGACCCACCTGCAGTGTTGCATCCAAATCTGGGGTCCCCAGCATAGGCAGGACATGAACCTGTTGGAGCAAGTCCAGAGGAGGGTCACCAAGATGATCAGGAGGATGGAGCCTTTCCTATGAGAAAAGGCTGAGAGAATTGGGATTGTTCAGCCTGGAAAAGAGAAGGCTTCAGGGTGGCCTAATTGTAGCCTTCCATTATCTGAAGAGGGCCTACAAGAAAGATGGAGAGGCACTAATTACAAGGGCATATAGTGACTGGACAAGGGGGAACAGTTTCAAGCCAACAGGGAGCAGGTTTAGATGAGATATTACAAAAAAGTTCTTTACTCTGAGGGTGGTGAGGCACTGGCACAGGTTTCCCAGAGAAGCTGTGGATGCCTCATCTCTGGAAACGTTCAAGTGTCAGAGACTGAAATGGTTAATGATTTATGCATTCTAGGAGACTCTTGCAGGATTTTGACTTTTCCTCTGATGAGCAGTTGGGCCCGTCCCTCTCTCTGCTAATCTTGAAAGGCGGGAACCAGGCCAGACACAAAAAAAAAAAAAAACTCTGCGCAGGCCCAAGGAGAGGTTGGAGGCTCGAGGTATGGCCCGTGACACTGACCATGGATATAATAACTCATAACTTCTTGGAGTGTAGGGGCTTCCCTCCTTCACCCCCAGCAGATCAAGGCCACCACTTCAACTGGCAGACATGGAAGCTGTAACTACTAAGTTTCATTGCTGGACCCCGTGGATGATGACTATATACTTCTGTCCACTCTCAGCTTTTCTTTCCCTTACTCTCCCTTACTCTTATCCTGTCTTTCTCTCCCCTATGCATTTCCCCCCCCCAAAGATTATATCCATGTCACATTGTTATACGACAGCACCCAAAATGCTAGCATACCTGTTGATACAAAATTGTTAAAATAAACCTTATCAATATATATTTTCAGACACCGATTATTCAGTATCGTTTCACTCTAATCCACCCCAAGGGAATTATTGATAAAAACCTAGGTTACCACCCCTCCCCTTTCCCTGGAGTGGGTTGTAATATCAAGGCTTGGTTGGATGGGGCTCTGAGCAACCTGCTGTAGTAGAAGGTGTCCCTCACCATGGCAGGGGGTTGGTATTAGATGATCCTTAAAGTCCCTTCCAACCCAGGCTGTTCTGTGATCCCCTTCTGGGATAAAACTGACTAGGCAGTCAAGAAGAGTTCTTTGAAGGAAGGAGACAAGACTGAAATGAATAAAGTAACTGAAGATGCGGTAATTATTCTTTTTGCTCTCTAACTGATGATATATATATATATGATATATAAAATATATATCATATATCTTACATGATATATAAGATATATGATATATATATATTTTAGATTCCAGGATCATACACCTCTGCAGTTTTCAGACTATTAAACAGCCTTATTGACAAGAATGGCTTTTCACTATCCATGTCTTATGCATAGGTTTCTATCATTTTGCTGTCCTGCAGCTTTTGGAAGACTATCTTCGTGGTCTTAGGTACTGTAGACGCTCAGAGAGGCATCTGCCTGTTTATCAGTAGAGATGTAGGTAGTCAGCACTAGTGCATTGGAATGTGAATGTAATTCCTGCAGATTTTCAGGATCAGTACAGATGTTGGTTTTAAGTTGTTGGGTTCTCTGTGTTTTCAGAGCTCTTTTGCTGCCTGCATGCATCATTGTCTTACAAAATGTTATAAATAGAGTTGAGAGTAATGGATTCTTTTTTTATGGGTAATATTCTGGAGAAAAAAGATGCTTACTTTGGAGGCCTTATTCATGGAAGTGTATGTTATGTCAATAGTAGTGAGAAAATCTATTCAGTAATTTATATGTAAAAAATAACCTCATTGTTTACTTTGCATGAATATAGATTAATACAGTTTTAATCTTACATACACATGGCTACTAATGTATGTTTTTTCACACTTTTCCTAGCTGTAGTAAAGAAATCAGTCAGATACATGCATATATAAATTAGAATATTTCCTTATTTGTGTTCCAGTGAGTTACAGTCCCAGCTTTAATATCTCATACAGCAGCCTATTATCGATGGAAAAAATCAGACTGCTTTTCAAGTTGTCTATTGGAGACAAGTATTCACAGGCAGAGCAAAGAGAAATAATTCCTAAAACATAAAAGAAATTTATTGCTCTTGAAAGTAAAAGGAGATTGTTGGTCATTAATATAAATTAGAAGGTAAAGCTTCTGTAAATTGACAAGGGAAATAAAATCTCAAAGATTAAATTGGCATCTGGGAATGAGAGAATATCTTCTTTCTGGAAAGTACATAAGAAACAAAGAGCTTTTGATGATACCTTAATGAGATCATCTGAGAAAAAGGTAGATCTAACAACTATGGGTTTGTTGTGTATGAAGTGAAAAGTAGCTATAGCAATGCTCTGAAAACTAATAAGAGTTTGTATGAATGTTAAGCAGCAGATTCTAAGGAAGTTTCCAAAATCTGTTTAGCTGAATCATTGATAAATCATAGAACACTGGAGTAGTCTCAGAGGGAGGGAAAAATAACCAAAAATACTCAAGTATACATTTCTAGGTGTGAAAACAGCCCTCACCAAAATACTGAGCTAACACAAAACTCAACTCAGAAAAAAAGAAAAGACAGACAATCCAGTTAAAACTTATAAATGTTTGTCAGTTTGTGGTTTTTTTTCAGTGAAAGCAGAGACCTTTAGGTTTGTTTGATATCTTACTGCTTTGGTTATCTAGGTTATCTTTGAGGATTGCTTACCAAAGAAATAAATTATAAATTAAAAAATAGGCTTCTAGGAAATAGGCTTCAGACAGCGTTTTCATAAAGACATCAATCTGGTACTAAATCTTAAACAGACTGAGTCTGGTAGATTTTAAAACACAAATACAACTGAGTAATGACTGCAAGGTGGGCATGTTTCATATGTTTTTATTCTTGCTCCAACACTATTTTCATTGGTGCCTTAGAAGAAAATATAAAATTATTATAATAATTATTATAGTAAAAGTTATACCAATATACAAAAGCTACTAAGAGAAAATTTAAATAATGAAAAATACACTAGCAGATCTGGATTACCTAGCAATCTGAAAATAAGCAAACAATATTCATTTATATATCAATATTCAATAATGATGCATCAGGAAGTAGGAAAGTAATTTTTGTTGACTTGAAGTATAGGCTTCTAAATCAGCGTGAAGTGTTCCTCAATAAAGTTGGGAGACACAAGAAAAATAAATATGAGACTTTGGTGCAACATTATGACTAAAAGTCAATGTACTTTGGATGTTGTGTCATGAACTGTGTATAAGAGCTTGAAAGATAACGGGTACAACTTATTTTGAAGTAATATGTCCAGTTCAGATGCCCAAAAATTCTACAAGGTCTCTTTCACCTGAAGAATATTCAGCAAGAATCGTGCTATTTATTAGACCAGAAGGGAACCAAATTAATTCCATCTACTTATTTTAATAATTAACATAAATGTAGCAAACAAAGTTTTCAGCCTGGCAGGCAAGGTTCAGTAAGGTACTATTATCCAAATGTAAAGCGAGAGACTTTTAAACGCTCATAAACACAGATACTGAACACATAATATCAAGTCTGTCCGTAAAATTTAAATCCTGGTTTCTTTTTGGCATATTACCATTGTTCAGCAACAATTAATTAATGAAAACCTAGAACTTCTGCTTGGTTAGAAATCATCCTAGGTGATCGCAAAAGGTCTCTTAGGAGTAACCATAGCTCAGTCTTCTGGACTAATTCTGTTCTCTATCACTGCTCTCTTGATGTCCAAAATGTTCATGCTAGATATCGCTGGCTCCACAGCTAATCCCAGCTAGGCATTCCTTGTTCTGCTTGCTCTTTTTCTCCACGTTTCTACAGTGGATGACAGTGACAAGTACTTAAACTCTTATTTCGCACACCTTTGTGCATATTATCAGGTATTTATTAAAATTCCCTCTTAATGGAAGGGCTCTATATTTAGTCTACCTTGACTGCCAGTAAGTAGAATGCAAAAGGAAGATAGATTCTGTTCTGTCTGTTCAGAATAGCACCTTGTAGAATTATTCTTAAATAAATAAGCCTTTATTACAAATGTTATAAAGAAAGATCCTACTTGTCAGTCCCCATGGGTGGATGGATTGATGGCTTAATTGGGGTGCATCCACAGCAGTGAACAAAGTATAAGCAACAAACAGAAGGAGTTAGAAGCCACTGTGCAGCTGGAGAGCAATGATTTAGTGTTGCATGACTAGGGCAGTGATGTTCCTCTGTACTTGGTATTGATGGGGCTGCACCTCGAATCCTGTGTCTAGTTTTGGGCCCTCATGACACAAAAGACATTGAGGTGCTGAAGAGAGTCCAGAGAAGGACAACAGAGCTGAGGAAGAGTTGGGAACACAAGTCTGATCATGAGTCACTGAGGAAGCTGTAAGTATTTAGCCTGGGGAAAAGGAACTTCGGGGAACTCCATTGCTCTCTAAAACTTTCTGAGAGGAGACTGTAGCGAGGTGGAGGCCTGTCTATGCTTCCAAAAGACAGGTGACAGGATGAGATGAAATGGCCTCAAATTGTGCCAGAGGAGGTTTAGATTAGACATTGAGAAAAATTTCTTTGCCAGAAGGGTTGCCAAGAGCTGGAACAGTCTTCCCAGGGGAATGGTGGAGTCAGTATCACTGAAGGTATTTAGAAGACCCTTAGATGGGGCACTGAAGGACATGGTTAAATGGTGGCCTTGGCAGTGCTGGGTTAATGGTTAGACTCAATGGATCTTAGAGGACTTTCCAACATAAACAGTTCTCTGACTCTATAACTTAAAGACAAAATCTTGTCTTGGAAAGGCAACCAAAGGGCTTGTTAAGAAAATACAACTGAAGAGAATTACCTACCTCTGCCTGAAGTTGCTCTGTGCTTCATTTTAACTTAAAATTAATTTACTGCTGTTACAAATGAACATTAAAAAGAGAGGCATTAAACACCAGTTTGCTGTAAGATGTTTAAGTATGCAAGAGGCTTTACCACATGCAGTATCTGCCTCCAGATAACTTATGCACACCAATAATTCCTCTCTGTGGCTGATCTTTTCCATATAAATACTCCTGGATAAATATATCCATATAAAGACTTCTGACATGCTATCCTTGTGGAAGCTTATACAGCTCAAATATGAAATTTCTTTCCTTTACTTCATTCTTCTGTGTAACACAGGAAAAGAATTCTGAATTTACAGAAACAGCCACTATAGGAATAACAGATAGAACTGTAAGCTATGTTTTACCTATAGTTCTAAAATATTTAAAGATTTAGCTATATTTTGTATATGTCCAGAAAGCACTTTTTGTGAGTAACAAAAATAATCCTTTTGAGGCATCAAACGCCAACCAGCATACTAAATGCACTAACTGATGTAAAAGTTAGTTTGCTGCTTCTTTCATATTGGTCCTGCTATTCTTTTTTTGTTTGGTTGGTTAGTTTTTGGTGGTAGTGGTATTTTGGATTTTGGTTTATTTGGTTGGGTTTGATTGGGGGATTTTTTTGTTTGGTTGGTTGGTTTGGTTTGGTGGGTTTTTTTGTTCTTGTTGTTGTTGCTGGTTTTTGTTTGTTTTTTTTTGGTTAGAGAAGAAGCCTGAGGTTAGTCTACAGCCCTGAACCACAGTTTCCTTTGGAAGACAACCCTTTTTTACCTCCTTTCATTTCTCAGTAACACTACATCCAGCATATAGGGCTGCCTCTGGGGGTCTGTTACTGAAACATATTAAACAAACGAAAGAAGGAAAGAAATGTCATAATTTCTCCTCTGATGAACATTATCTCATGAAGTGTGAGTCACTCACAGGCAACTTAGAGGATAGAGAAGAGTCTTTGCTGACTGCATTTTGATGATTCCAGTTCAAATTAATCTCCATGTCAATAACAAGGAAAATTAAATTGGTCAGGGAGGAAGAATACAGGAATCCCAGTAGTTAGGAACTGAAAAATAATACTGGACTTTTCATCGTCATCTAGGTAGCACACATTCTAGACTACTTTATAATAGGCTTTACCAGCAGTTTTCCTTTCCCTTCAAGTTTTACAAAATAATGACAAAATTACTTTCCTGTTTGATGTTTTTGTCAGTAAGAGCTGTAAATACTGCCTGGTTCCTACTAGTCAACGAGACAAAACAGTAGTACATTTTCTCTGACATAAACTGTGCTTCACAAAGGCATCAAATTAAGACTGCGTGTTGAAATACATTTTCTTTTATAGGTTTTATTCTTATTAAAGAAGAACATTCACATAACGTTTGCTGAAGATCCTACATTGATTCCTGTTCTGAGATCAGTAAGTAATTAAAGACCAGTTCATGGGCCTCTGGAATAGTCTTTTTTCCTCCAAGTAGATGTTTTTTTCTTTAGCATATACAGTCTCTGAACTTTTTGTAGTATTGTTGTCACACTTGATGTTAGGAAAAAATTGCCTTCAAAATCCCTGAAACCTGCATCTTCTAAATTTCTGTGCAGCAGGAATGATTGTAGTACACTTTCTGCCTTTGTCCATCACAAAAGAAGTAGGATTTCCTGAACATATAGCCATAGCTATCAAATAGTATCACAAGTATACTTTCACAGAAGAGTCAGAGAGAAGAATCTGAAAACGCATTTCAAAAAGTCAAGTGGTGATTAAAATAAACAGAGAAAAGAGCATTTCATTTTATTAATTGTATGGGCTCCAGCTTACTATTAAATAGATTATGTGGTTTTGTTGTGAACTAGATCTATCCCTCTCCTTTTATTTTACATTTATTACTTTGTATTATTGAAGACATACACATTCTTTTATTTGTCTATACTCTGAAATCAGTGCATGGTACAGACTGATGCATACTGAAATTGGAAACAATGGGCTAATCCCCACTGTCATATCTTTTAAACAGAAAATGGACCTGAGTTATTTTACAATGGCAGTTGAAGCAGTTAATGATAGTTGACATGGGGACAGGACAATATTCACTGAACTTTAAGCTTGATTTGCCTTGCTCAGTTTGGAGAGGGACAGTGGTCAAATTTCATGGGATAATTACTCTGTTTAGAGTAACTTTGCTTGAGAACTACATTTGCTTACAATTGAGAAACAGAGAACACTGAAAATATACTCCTTTCTTTCACAATTGATTTGAAAGATTCTCCTCTGTGTTACTGTGATCCTCTAAGCAACCAATGACCTGGAAGCCTGTTCTTCTAATAAAGCTAGGTTCCCACAAGAATTTATACTGTTGTAGTGATCTAAGTTCTTTTATTTTATGATATATATGCTTCTAATGTGCACTTAATGCCAGTCCTGGCTGAGGGTACCACGACATACCACCACATTGATCCAAACCATATTGTTCCAGAAGTAGATAAGTGAATGCTGAAATAGCTTCTATTAGAACTTGGAAAACAGTGCAGTATGTCACACTGCTCTAAATGTATCTGTACACACAGATGTATTCACATACACATATCCATACTACACACATTTCAGAAGAGTCTTTTTGACAGGAAAATGCTAGTAAGGACTGACAAATCAATGGGGAAATAACATCAGGAACTTCCTTTCACAGAACTTGAGGCAGCATATTACTCACTTACTTCCACTGTTACCTCCCATGATAAAATTAGAATTATCAGTTGTTTTCTTGGTAATCACAGCCAAATGTGAACATTCCATCAATATCGGTGAGGCCTCCAGATTTCTGAACCCTGGATTTACTGGAAATATTAAAAAAAACCCAAAACAGTAAAAGTTATTTGCTGAGCAGTCCATACCGTACTGTATTTACTCAGAGTAAAATGAAACTATATGGTTAGTAGTAAATTTTGTTTATAAAATTTCATCTTTTGCTGCTCATGAGGTTAGTAGCAGAGCTTTGGAGACCTTGATTTTGGGCAATGCTTATGTACTAATCTATGCAAGAATCTGTGGCCTCTGAAATGAGAGTCTAGATGCCTGTAACTAATCCAAAGCATTTTTTTAGCAAGTCACAGCATTTGTTATATTTAATTTTCTTCAACTCGGAATCAGAAATAATTATATTCATCTTCCTTAACAAAAGCAATGTTAACATTAGTCTACATGTTTTCCATGTTAGTACTTTTCTTGCATGAAAGGTATGTTAATTATACTTCATTAAATTGAATGCACTTACAGTCATAAGTTCAAACTTAACAGTGTGTTCTAGCTGTTTTGTCTTTATGTCATAATTCAAGATAACCATCCCCTTCTCTTCCTACGGATTTATGGTATTTTTTCATAAGTAGAGCAGCAAAAGCAGATGGATTGTATCTGTGAATCTTCTGCATTATTAAAGTTGCATTCAATACTCTTTCAGATGCATCACCTGGTTTATGCTGTGTTGAAATTTCAAACAAAATATGTTAAAATATGTTAAAAATGTTCACAGCAGGAAGTGTCTAATTATTGTACTTTATCCATTGCTCACAGATTCCACTGAGATTTTTCAATGGACTACTGAACTACTTTCACAGATCTTCTGCTTAAAGTATCCAAGAAAGCAGTAATAAAAAAAGATTATATTAGTCACTCTTGTCTCAAACAGTTCTTGTGGCACATGTATCACATATTACTGTTTTTATTTTATTCTCTCTAAGTATGGATGATAGATAAAGTGCTCTGTGAATAAATACCAACAACAAAAGCAATAGGTACTCTTCAGATTGAATATGGCCTATCATGTTGCCTGTTGTGACAGAAAAGGACATGATACAATCACTGTTTTTATAAGGGTGAAATAGCAGTATTTTGCTTCTGGGTGATGACAGCTCCTGAATAGGCCTGAAAAGAAAGAATATACTAATAATACAGCAAAGAAAAATCCTGCATTCTGTTGTTGGTAAGTCTCAGAAGTAATATTTAGCAAACGAGGACTTGAAGCTGAGGTGCTAACTCTATTCTTGGAAAATCTGAATCTGGAAAAAAAGGAGAGAAAGAATAGTGTGCTTTCATTTTATGCGTGAAAATTTTTGAACAGATAGTTGCCTGCCAGTTCTTCTGATCAGGATGTTAAAATACATCTTTGGGTGCTACAATACACTGAGGCACAAGTCCTTTGCATTTTCTCGACTGTACATCTACTACAGAGAACTTGGTGGTGGTAGAGACTCTCATCAGCTTTTTTATACTCCTAGGAATAGTCTTATTTAATATTTATATGGGAATATCCATAACATTAATAATGTGTAGTATCTTAGGATTTGGACATAGTAGCTGCTCCACTCCCCAGATCTCAACCACTTTCCTCTGAATTAACTAAGGAAAGTCAATGAAGGGGATTGGTACTGTATCAAAAGGAAAGCATTCCTGCAGTTATTCTGCTCAGCGAATTATACCTATAATTTATAATTTGTCTTAATTTTAATTTCCTTTTTGCAAGTGTTGTGAGCTTCCCAAAGCTTAGGTATCCCTTGATAGCTATAGACAATCTATGTTGTTTTACTGAAGAAGCATAACACATAGGCAAGATCATGTTGCAGTGCTTTGATCTCTGTGTACTATTCCAACAGAGTTGAATGAAGAAAACACTCAGTTATGGAGATGTCATCTGAATCAGTGATGTTGCATCTTCCCAGTGTGAGCTCAAGATACAGCTCAGTGGCTTTCAAGAGCTACCATTTATTTCCTGGCTTTTCTGCCTGAAGATAAAACTCAATGTTCCTTATCAAAATAAATCATATTTTTCAGCATTCTTATTAATTAAATGTTGATATGATACAATTCAAAGGAAAATTCTTTATGGTGCTAAGCTACTAATTCATAAGAGTAACTTATGCTGAATGAATACTGTAGTTGGAACTTCTTTTTTTATCTTTCCCATCCTGTCTTTTCCATGCTTCTCTCTTGTAGTGGTAAGAGTTGTGCACTATCCAAATTAAACTTTGCAAGGTGACTTGTACTTAAACATTTCACATGCCCAAAAGAGAGAAGCAGAGCTGGATCAGTCACTGTAGTGTTACCAGACTCCTGGCTGCCTACGCTTGTCTTTCTTGCTTTGCGGCTGTAATATATTTGTGATGGTATTTCACTATTACTTCTGATTATTTATGTTTTATTTCCCCATGTCATTCAGACTTCAGCACTCTACAGTGATAAGAGACTCTAAGGAATATCTTAATTTGAGAAATTCAAACCAAAGATGTGTAATAATTTGTCTTCTTCTTAACAACAATGGAAAGAGAGCAGATTACACTTTTGTCAATGGATTAAATACTTTCATTTAGTGAAATATAAAAGACAATAACAATACTGTTTTAAGATGAAAAGTAGAAGCAAAGAAATTTGCACTTTGGACACATAAACTGGCCAGAATATATTGATAGTAGTTGATACAGTACTCCTGAGAGGGTGGCATACCCCAAAAATAAGTAATAAATAATCATTCAAACAGTTTTGAATTAGTTATTTCTTGTTTACAGGAGGTAAAAGCATTCTTTTTCTTGTAGCATTCATACTGATACTTAGATGTCTTTTTGGTTACATGATGATGTAGCCTCCCTTTCAATGAAATTTCATAAACTTTGCATTGTAATATTACACATGATAAATCCTGAGGTGCTACAGGAAGAAGGACTTTCAACAACATACAAAATGGTTTACTGGTCTTCATACCTTGGAAATTACATCTTTTTGGCTTTTTCTTTTTATTTCATCAGTAAGTATGTCTTCACATTGCAGCGAAGTCTTCACTGTATGTCTCCACAGTGCAGGTCAACTATTAAATATTAATTCTCAATAGAAAAATAGAATTTTCACATTTGGGACAAGGATGCCACAGGGACAACCTATTTCGTCACATTTTAACCTGCTAATTTCTTAATTTTTCTTTCTTTCTGCAGAAGACTTTTTAGGAGAAACCTCTTAGGTCTTTAATGGTGTAACATAATATCAGTGGAAATTTAGAAGTATACCCTGACTTTTGGATAATTATCTAGGAACTTCAATAAATTCAAGATGTGTTTGTTTCTAGCACATCTAATAATAGTGTTTGGAAGTCAGATGAAATTTAAGAACCTCCAGTGTGGCAAAACAAGGAGTGATTGATACTCATGTATTTCCACTGATATATTACCATAGTGTTAAGCAATTTAGGGAAAAAGATTATGTATGATCCCACATGGGGTGTGACACACTAGCTTTTCATATTTCTGCTGGTTAGGAGTCACGATTTTTGACTTAGACATAAAGAGTAAAAGAGGTACTATAGCTAAAAGCTTTTCTAGAGGCAGAAGGTTTGTGCATTTAGTCTGTCTCATGTGAGGTGTTGGCAGCAACACCAAGAGGGCCCATCAATATTCTTTCTATCATCATTTTGCATTCATATTGCCTAGCACAATTAGATTCATGTAACCAGTGTAGGTGCTCAAGTACTGGCAGCAACTGGGGCTGTCCAGACGGTTCCAGTTTTCTGCAACAGACCCAATACAGGGCACAGCTGAGCCCCTCTGCCAAGATACTGGTACGTCTGGGAAAACACACTGAAGAAATAGAAAAAGACTGCATGAGAGCAGAGAGTGAGGAAAAAACTATGAGAAACAGCCCTCCAGTCACAAAGGTCAGTGAAGAAGAGGAAGGCGATACTCCAGATACTGGGGGGGAGATGCAGCCTGAGAGGATCATGTTAAAGCAGTTTGCCACCTACAAACTATGGAGAAGCACATTGCAACAGCAGGTGGGAATTTCACAAAAAAAGCTGCATCTCATGGAGAGGACCCACTTTGGAACATGGAAAAAGTGTGAGGGGGAAGGAGCAGCAAGGAAGAACTGTTAGGAACTGACTACAACCCTGACTCCCCAACTCTCTGTGCTCTTCAATAGAGGAAACCAGAAAGGAGTTAGGCTTGGGAAAAAAACGAGAGAGTGGATGAAAAGAGTTTTGTTTTTT
Organism: Lepidothrix coronata; assembly: GCF_001604755.1. Lineage (NCBI taxonomy): Eukaryota > Metazoa > Chordata > Aves > Passeriformes > Pipridae > Lepidothrix > Lepidothrix coronata. Next base: position 5,373,633 of record NW_016690217.1, read on the forward strand.
ACCAATCAACTCTATTTTAATTGGCAATATATAAAAATATATATAAATTAATACTCCTTAAGCTGAGTCTGTTTTGCAGAGGATCGTAACTGTTAAGGGATCTTCCCTTCTTTATATTAACCCGTGAGCTTTTTTTCATGTTGTTTTCTATCCCCATCCTCTTGAGAAGGAAGAATGAGAAAGCAAGTGGGTGGGAGTCTGATATCCCTCCAAAGCAAGGCCACCACAGTAAGCAGTATCAAATTTGGACCAGTTTATTTCTAGTTCTTTGCTTGGTTTCTGAACTGAAAAAAAAAGATGATTACAACTACTGAGGAATGAAAAATGGCAGATTTTAGAATGAATATGTGCCAGTTATTATACATCCAGGCTTCCACTTAATTTTGTAAAATGAAGTGTGTTTATATATTTAGACAGTCTGAGCAAGTTATAAGGCATGGAATAGGTCAGGAATTGATTGGAATTATAATACATTTACTAAACTGCAAACAACTGTTCAAATGAGCAGTCCCATTTGTCAGAGACCGAAATGATTAATGATTTATGCATTCTAGGATTGCCAGGAGACTTTTGCAAGCTTTTGCAGGACTTTTGTATTATGGGCCCATCTCGTCCTCCAGTGCTGCTGAAGGTGTCAAGCCCTGAAAAGGCAGGAAGAACAGAGTTTACCATGCCTTCCACATGAACTCTGTGCTGGGCTGTCCGAGATGTTGGGAGTTTGTGGCATGCCCATCCCTCCCTCCACCAATCTTAAAAGGTGGGAAAAACCCTTTTACCAGGCCCCTCACAGGAACTCTGCGCAGGCCCAGGAGATGCTGGGGATTCGTGGCATGCCCATCCCTCCCCTGCCAATCATGAAAGACAGGAAAAATGTTGGGGGTTCATGGCATGGCCCATGGCACTATTCCACGAAAAAACTGCCCTCCCCAGGGGAGGTGCAAAAAGCATGCCGGAAGTATATATCAACTGGTAACTTCTTTGGGGGGTTGAGTTTTTCTTCTCCCCCACCACTAGCGAATCGAGACCATCGCTTTTAGGATTACCAAGTTCCATCACTGGATCCAGTGGGCAGTGACTGTAAACATTTTTTTTCCACTCTCATCTTTTATTTTTCCTTACTCTCCCTTAGATTTATCCAGTCTTTCTTTATGTAATTTTCCCCAAAGGTTATCTCTATGCCATAGTGTTATAGATGATATGCTAACATACCTGTTTACCTTTGAAACAAAATTGTTCTAAAATAAACCCTAGATACATATGTTTTCAAACACCAATTATTCAGTGTCGTTTCACTCTAATCCACCCCAAGGGAATTATTGATAAGAACCTGGGTTATCCCCTCCCCCCCATTTTCTAGGGTGGGTCATAACACCATTGATATAGCTAAACTTAATTATCTATCATTTTTCAAAATTATTATTTCAATGTTTAATGCTATGCAGTAACAACTTATGTTTTGAAAATGAGTCCATGCTTACTTTTTTTTCTGGACAATATGACCAAGAATAAAGAGTTGTGAGTTATGTCTTCACTTAACTTGCAGAAGCCAATTATTTCAAATTATTTTATTGATTACAGAGAGATGTTGCTGATTGGCACTTCAGTTGTGCAACAAATCCTTTTATTGCACAGAAAGGGATAAACTCTAGCTCACTTTTTCCTGCATGTTTTGTATTGATTATGAGGGATCCTAAGAGTAAAAGAAGGAAAAAAGTATATAAATCCTTTAAAATTATAATCTCTTTACTTAACAGCTGTGTAGAAGTTAGGTGTCTAGTTTGACCTAGCTATTTGGATTTTTGCTGTAGACAGCAGACAGGCACCTCCAGAAAGTAGTGCTATTGTTTATCATGCATTCTTACTTTAGGGTGAAATCAAATACCTTCTGAAGATAAAGGAATTAGAAAAAAAAGTAGATAAGTTGAAAACTGAGAGGAGCTGTTGACTCCCTCAAAGGCAGGGCAGCCCTGCAGAGAGACCTTGACAAATTAGACGACTGGTCAATCACCAACCATATGAAGTTCCACAAGGGGAGACTGAGGGGAGACCTCATTTCAGTCTACAACTTCCTTATGGGGGGAAGAGGAGGGGCAGGCACTGATCTCTTTTCTGTGGTCACCAGTGACAGGACCCCAGAGAATGACCTGAAATTGAGAGGTTTAGGTTGGATGTTGGAAAGAGGTTCTTCACCCAGAGGGTGGTTGGGTGCTAGGAACAGGCTCCTCGGGGAAGTGGCCATAGCCTGACAGAGTTCAAGAAGCATTTGGATGATATTCTTAGGCACATGATGTGACTCTTGGGTATGGTCCTGTGCAGGGCCAGGAGTTGGACTCAGTGATCCTTGGGGGTCCCTTCCAGTTCAGCATATTCTGTGATTCTGTGATAAATTCCTATAGTGAATTTCAGAATCAATCTAAGGCACAGAAATACACCAAAAAATGTATAAATTACCTTATTAGGCAGAGAAAATTATTCAAATTTTCTGCTTTTATATGGCAGCTGCCAGTGCTCTGTTGGACTTCCCACGTTAGCTAAGAGAGTGACCATTCCTTAGCACAACAGAAATCATTTGCCACAGCCAACTAATTACTCCTCATGGATGGTTTATTCCATGAGTGTTTGTCTCAAGTAATTCTTCTGTACTCATAATTTTCTGCTGTGATAAACCATTATAATAATGGCCAGTCTTCGCGAGCGAAGATTTGGGAAAGGTCATTAACCCTTCGAGCCTGCGCAGTGGATTTTTTAGGTGAGACACAGCGTGCGCTGAACTGAGCCCACCCTTTAATCCCTCTATAGCAGAAGGAATTCTACCTGAAAGCCAATGTGGTTTCAGAGCCAACAAGAGTACCACAGACATGGTATTTGTTCTCAGACAAATGCAAGACAAATGTAGAGAACAGAACAAAGGACTTTATGTAACTTCTGTTGATTTCACCAAAGTTTTTGATACCGTGAGCAGAAAAGGTCTGTGGCAGATTTTGGAATGATTAGGATGTCCCCCTAAAGTCTTCAAAATGATCATTTTGCTTCATGAGGATCAGCATGGCCAAGTCAGATACGGCAATGCACTTTCTGAGCCCTTTCTAATAATCAATGGTGTGAAACAAAGTTATGTTCTTGCACCAACTCTATTCACAGTCTTTTTCAGCATGATGCTCCAAAGGGCCATGGCAGACCTCGATGAAGAAAACGGTATCTACATCCGATATCATACCAATAGAAGCCTATTCAACCTAAGGCGACTGAAAGCCCATACTAAGACTTTAAATCATCTTATCCGTGAGCTGCTTTATGCTGATGATGCTGCCCTCGTTGCCCACATAGAAGCAGCTCTGCAGTGTTTAACACCCTGCTTTGCACAGGCTGCTGAGATTTTTGGGCTGGAAGTCAGCTTGAAGAAGACAGAAGTTTTCTACCAACCTGCACCTCAAGAAGTCTTCCATCATCCCCACATCATCATCAGCGAATCAGAGCTCAAGTCAGTTCAGCAGTTTAATTACCTGGGAAGCATCGTCTCCTCGGACGGTGAGATTGACAAAGAGATAGACAACAGGTTAGCAAAGGCATATAGAGCTTTCAGAAAACTCTATAAAAGAGTTTGGTGTAATAAACACTGGAAGAAAAGCACAAAGATCAGTGTTTACAGAGCCACAGTACTGTCTACTCTTTCATATGGGTCTGAATCATGGGTCACTTACCACCACCACCTGCAACTCTTAGAACGCTTCCATCAACGCTGCCTCCGTACAATCCTAAACATCAACTGGACAGATTACGTGACCAATACATCTGTTCTAGAACAAGCAGCAGTTACAAGTATAAAGGCCATGTTGCTGAGAACACAGCTGTGCTGGGCAGGACACGTCTCAAGGATGAAGGACAACCGCCTCCCTAAGATCGTGCTCTATGGTGAACTTAACACCGGCTGCCCCAAGAGAGGAGCCCCGAAGAGGAGATACAAGGACTCCCTGAAACAATATCTCAACTTTGGCCATATTGATCATCATCATTGGTCTACTCTGGCCTTAAATTGGGAGACATGGAGACACACTATACATAACGCTGCTGCTTCTTTTGAGAACACGCAGAATCACACTTGAGGAGAAAAGACAACGCAGAAAGAACCCCGTCTTGCCAATATCACCTAAGGAAACTTTCCGCTGTGCCTTTTGAAACTGGACTTGTCTGTCTTGCATTGGCCTTTTTAGCCGTCAGCACACCTGTAGCAAACGTTAATAGAATCCTTCTCAAATCTTCATTCACAAAGCCTAGCCATGATGATGACAACAGTGAGCAAGTGGGAGGAGTAGCAAGCACTGTGTAGAGAAGGTGATTGAGTAATGATTATAGATAGATATATTTATGGGTAAAGATTGCAGGTAGACATATTTATTCTAGTTTTAATTGTTTTAAACTTGTATGTATGTGCACACAGATATACATGAAAACAAGTGGGTAAAGAGGTGACATACCTGAGAAATACACATGTTAACATTTCAAACTGGGAGGAGCAGAGGTGAAACTAATTGTAGTTCTTAAAACGTATAATATATGTATATTCTGTTTGGGAAAGAAAAACACAAAGTTTTTTATGGTTACTCAGACAATTGTTCTTACTTTCCCCTCACTATTTTATGTCGGTCTTTCTGCCTTATCTCCTTTCATGCCAAAGGAACTTAGATTTCAAATGACTAAGTCAATTTTGAAAACGAGACTGAGGCTTCAAAGCCTCTTACACACAAGTTTTCAAAAGTCTTTGGATTCTTGATGAGCTGACTACGTGATTAAGTTTGGTTACATAAACAACATGGGAACTAGAGCAAATTAGGTCCTCTGGGTATAAAAGTTGGCATTATGATTGATGGGAAATAGCTCACTGCTGATGGATTACTGACACAGCACTCATTGCTGCCCCTATGAAGGAACAGTGGCTCTGTGGGGCCTCACATGTTCTGTGACTCCTGTGCTAGTTTTATTTGCTCGTGTAGCAGATTCATCTGGTCATAACCAAAAGGTTCAATTTTTTAATGATTAGGTTTGCTATGTCCCCCTGTACTGACGACTCACCAAATTAGCATAGTATTTGTAGAACCATTTTTAGGTACAGAAGTAAATGGTGGCAGTGAGAAACATGCAGATATTAGTAGAAGCCCTGCATTGCAATTTTCCTTTCTCTGTGGGAAAGTAGACTTAGTTGTCTGAGGCTGACGTATTTGTCAGGTATTTAAATTTCTTCTTTTATATAACATAAGAATACAAAGGCAATAGAAAAAGTCGAGTGATTATCAGATTGTCTGATATTTTTCACTTGATAAAATATGACTTCAATTTTGTTCAGATCCAGGAGACATAGAAATTGAAAAAAAACCCATAAATTTAGCTCCAATGAAGACTTTTTTCTCTAAAAAGAGATCTTTTTTGCAGAAATATAGTAATATCAGTATTTCAGGACTATATCATTAACTATGAAGTTCATATGCATGTAAGAACTAATCACTCTAGTGCCTAGCAATATCTAACATAAGTTTTCAACATAATTTTGTCTTCTCCTCTTACTAGTACTTCATCCAGAAAGGAACAACACTATGCAAAACCAAACAAAATTCTCCTTCATTTTCAAGATACCTGAAATGGTGTGTCAAATTAATTGTTATATAATGAAACAGGAACACTGATTGATTTAGTTGGACACTCCTTGCAATTAATCTGACTCCTGATTTTAACTGTGTAAGTGTTCTAAGTCAAACTGTATGGGATAAAAGAGCTTTTCAAATGACCACTTTTTCCAGACAGGTGGTGGAAAGATCAGGTCTGGGTGAACATTTAAGATCTGCTTTGCCAGCACAGCTCTATTAATATCCAACACTGGCAAAGTGTTCCCAAGATCAATGTAGTTTTCAACAGCTTGTTCTTTCTCTGGAATAAGATATCCTGTAATCTTATTCAAAGGCAAAATGTCAACAAAATCATGATATTTTTGTGTAATTGAGGACTTTCAGCAAAGTTATGGCAGTCACAAAACAAACAAATTCTCAATTTATCTGTAGTGATTAAAATGCTACAATGTAGAGCTGGAAATTGAGCATCCCCATCTCAGAAACAGGTGATCTTTCTGAAAGAAGTATGAGGTACCTAATAGTTTAAGTCAAAGAGTAGACTGATTATGTCCATCTAATACTATGCAGAAAAAAAACCCTTCCTTGTTAGTCATTGAATTATATTACTACACAACGTTATTTTTCTATCACAAATATCTGAATTAAACTGGTATCACCTTCACCAGCTCATACTATTATTTTGCTAATCTTTCCTGCCCTCTGCTGATAATATAGTCATCCTTGATAAAGGCAGCTATGTAAACAACAAAAACTGTCTATTACAAGAAATGTTATCCCCCTGTAAGGCTGGACCGTGAGCTTCAGTTGCCAGATTGGAGACTACACAGCTAGAGGTCATTGGAAACTGCTGTGCTCTTTCAGTTGGCCATTTCTGGCAACCTAAATGAGACAACTCCTGAAGAAATATGAAGCGACAGGTTGAAACGAGAATTACTGTGTGAATTTTACCCCACAGAACTGTAATGCAGTCCTTCCCTATGTCAGGACAGAGCTGCAAATATATCAATACACTAATATATTTATTCCCAAAGGAATATATATTATTTTATGCTTGATCTCTTACATGCACTTGTTTTAGAAACCTTTTTGCTATGATTTTATCTGTTTTCTTTCAATTTTTTTTTTGTATCATTTAAGACGCAAACTTTAAAACAGATTTCTTGAAGCTTGCAAGTGCTGGGCAGTTGTGGAGAAATATTGTGATGGACTGGGCATTTACTTTGTGTATTTCTGGCTGTCACAAGGACTAGAGTTTCCATCTAGAGTACCAATGATGCAATTAAACTACTAAACTCAGTCAGGCTTTGGTCATGTCTGATTCAGCATTTGGATATCCGCATAGTGGTGCTAGCAACAAGGAAGAGGAGATTAACTTGTTTTACAGTATAACCACAATCAAAATCAAACTAATTAAGACTGAATTTGTAGCGCATAAATTCCAGTATGACGAAAGATATAGATTCATGGTTTTATAGCTGAACAATGTCAAAGATAAAGTGAAAACCTTAAGAAAAAAATAAAAAGAAAGAAGAGCTATTCTGAAGTCGAGAACTCTCTGAGATATACTTTTTCCACATCCTTTATATATATATACGCATATATTTACTCTAAGAGGTACAGAAAATATACAAAGGAATAATTTTATTATTTATATTAAAGAAATGCATAAATATCAACCATGAGCTCTGTTTAGCCTTTGAGATGCAACTTATGCAAGTAAATTTATCCTATAGCATAGATTTTTTTATTTTTCTTTCTCCCATGTAATTTCTCTAGCATTTTTAGATTCTTCTTTGTCTAGCAATACCCAGTTTAAGTTGCAGTTGTTATTAATACAATCATCACATCTCACATTGATACCTTTCCTATATCTCACTCAAATCTGGATTTTAACATGGATGGGATATTTTGTGTTCAGTGACAAGTTATGATTATTTTTTTCTGTTCTGTCTGTTTTCTTAGGCAGATACTGAAAATCAGTTCTTGTGATCTTGAAATAGTGTGGTTTGCTCAGTACTGCATTTGTGACAGATGGTGGATATGGCTCCCGAATAAGAGTACAACATAAAATATAACCCATTTCAATTCTTTTACTAGGATTGTAAGGTTTTTTTTTAAAGCCAAAGTTCATTGTTGAATGAAGTAAAGTTGAAGAATAGTGAAGTGAAATTGCCATTCTGGTTCAGTATTTATTGACTCAGTTATTCAGAGTTGGTGTTTTTCTTGATAGATTACTGTGTGACAATGGCCTGGAAGCCAATGAACAAGGTTTAAGACTATTCAACTGCTCTTCTGGTTGTTGGAAGATCTAGACTTCTGTTTATGAACAAAGTCCTATTAGACAGGATTTAGGATTACACATTTTGATTTTAAGATAGGCTTTCTCTATTCAACTGTTACCAATTGCTTTTACTTGATATAAACATTGACGTAGTTCATGGATTGCTCTATCTGTTCCCACAGACCAATTTGTTTCTCTTCTGGGATTCAAATTAAGCTTGGACATAGATGTCAATAGTAACTGTAATACATTTTTGTGCAACGTATAAAATATCCAGTCAATTTTGCAACAAGATGATGTAAAACTCAAAAGAAAACAAATGAAAAAACCTAAACAAAAAAAAATATTTGTTAAAATAAGCATTAACCTTTCCCTTCAACTCCTTTTCCACTATTGCATGAAATATAGGTTGTAGTTAAAACTACAAAGGAGGAGATTATTATAGGTACAATATATTCAATTTAACTTGGTACTAACATAAAAATCAAACGTTTCACTTAAAGCTGCTCACTGTTATTTCCCAAGAAGTGTTACACTGCTGGTAACTATGACTTTCAGATTACAAGTGGATCAAGATCGCTCCAGTGTTCCAGAGGCAAAAAGCTTTTGGGTGCTATGAAACAGCTGTCATAACTAAGAACTCTGTCTTATTATGAGCAGGCCATTACTTGAGATAAAAACCTGAATTCTGCTTGTGTTTAGTTCAAGCTTGAAGTATATGTGTAGGAAACGTGTCCCAGGGATGCCGGATGAGGCATTCTGGGGTTGGTAGTTTCCAGGTTGCACTGTGACACACGTGGGCAGAGTGAATCCTATTGTGGTTGGTCAGGCGAAGCACGTGTTGCCCGAGGGTATACAAGGAGGCTGTTTTCTTCTATTAAAGGATTTGGTTGTTGGAAATCCTAGCAGCTGGATCGGTGTCTTACTATATTACATTAATAAGCCATATATATGCTGCAGTCTAGTGTGGAGTTTTAAATGGATGAGCACAATTTTCAGCAGCTTTCCAATTGCTCATGTTGGCTGTTTGGTCCTGCTTATCTGCAGCAGTTACAGTTTATCATTACTTTTGGTACCTTTGGAGGGCATTTGTAGCCAATTCAGACACCCTAGACAACCAGTCAACACAACTCAGAAATCCTATTTTAAAGTGTACCGAAGTGCTGCTTTCACTCCTAAGGCCAACAACAGCAACTATAAACTCTTCTTCCCCTCTATTATCCTCTTGCAGCCTCCGGAGTATTTTCTTCTGACAAGTAGTTCTAGAATGCCAGCAGGTTTTGTGCTGATACTGGCAGTGTTTTCACCTCCTTTAGTACTATAGCTCCAGCTGCTTCTGTTAAAGTTCCATCTCTGAAGAGAGAAGTTCTGAAGGATAAAACCAACCCCTTTTTCATGATTTGTTTTGAACAATTTACTGAGACAAAAAACATTAACGATGGTTACCCTTCTTTATCCTAGAAGATTGCTGTTAAAGCATTTCTTAAATGGTCTGTAATCTCCTCCAGCTCCACAAAATATAAAGAAATTAATCAGTCTTTCAGAACTTGAAGGATATCATAAAGGAATTTAGGGTATTCTGTTCAGAGAATAAATCTAGCTTAGATACTGCCAAGTGAAGGTTTAAGGGTGTGATGGATATGGAGAAATGCTAATGCATTACAGTTTTAAAGCATAAAATTTGCCTCCGTATCCTCTGCAAAGCAGCAGACCTTTCTGGGGAGATGTAGCAGTGATGAAGATACCCAAGACAATACAGTCATATCACAGTAGTACAACACTGATAGGGAAAGCTCCCAGGCAATTTAATTCAATTTTGTCTACTATTAAATGGTTAGAAAAATCCCTGCTGTTATTTATTTATCTATCTATCTATTTATTTATTTTGGACCTGTGTCAGTAAGGGTTTTCCCTCATCTTTCCGTGTATACCTCAGAAGCTAGTGTGGGGTAGGATGACATTTCTGGTGGGCAGCTATTGCACATTTTTAAAAACAGTTTGATAGTGCAGACACAGGTTGCTCTGTGCTGACTAGGCTCAGTGATGGTCATCTGGTAGTTAACTACTGTAGCAAGTGAGCTTCCAGTATATTCTTAAATATCTAGGAGAGGAGCAAAAATGGGAATCTTATTGTTATTTGTCAGACTTTCTCTACAGTGTACAATGGTGCAAAATTTCCTCCCTAGGAAAGAATTGTCCCTGGAATCACAAAAACATCTATACTCATAGAAAGTAAACTACACCACTTTATTCAAATTAATCAAACTAAATATTCCGTTCTTGAAAATTGGTATGAGGCAACAGGACTAGGTAGATTTGGTTAAAGATGAATTTGATAAGAGAAAGCTGGACAATTTGAGGTAGCCTGTTTCAACTAAGGGCAGACTAGTAAGAAGGCTACTGAAAGTAGAGCTTAGATAGCATAAATATTTATTTTAATTATAAATATGAATTTAATTATATTTATATGTATATTATATTTACATTTAATTATATTTATATTATATTAATATTATTGTATTAATATAAATTTAATTATAAATATTATAATTTGATAAAGGAGTTAGTCACCATAAGAAATGCTTTTTCTCTTTTCCTCGAAGGAGAATCAGTCAAAATTTCTTGTAGCATTTTGTTTTGAGACCCTGGCAATCTTCATAGTATGTTTGGGCTATCACATTGGGAAACTGGGGCAGGATGGATGAATTGTAACAGTTCTCATAGACATGGCAATAGCTTCAGTACAATTGTTTGACCTGCAGGAAAGTTTTGTTACTACCCTTTTACCTGAACATAAATAACTAGTATTGTAATTACTATTCCTGACAGTACCTGCTTGGAAATGTATGATAAACTTTGTACCTAGCCATTTTAGACATGAAGTTTGTTCACTGGATTTATAGATGGAATTTTACATTGCTTTTTTTTTCTGAATATGTTCCTCAGTTGCATGTTCCTAAAATAGAACAGCATACCATCTTGTGCTGTTGAATACAATTATTTTCTCTTATTTCTGGTCTTGAAATCAAATTTGGTAATATGGATCTTCATGTGTACTGGTTAATCAGTGGTGTAAAACCAAAAGGTCTTTTTTCCCTAACTCATTTATGCATGTTTTACAAGTATTACATTGCTTTCCCACTTATGCACCAGCCAGTTTGTAGCATATTTAACATCACTATGCATCACTGCAGTGTTCTTTCCATTTGCTGATGTTTCTGTGAAGCTGATGTTCTCAAGGATGTTTGGTATTGTGATCAGTGACAGGCAAATAGTCTTTGGAGGATCTGAGCATAATTGATTTCTGCATAAGTTGTTATTGGTTACCTTGGCTGAACACTTGGTGTCCACTGAGACTACGCTCAACCCCCTCCACAGAGGGAAAAGGAGGAGGGAAGGGGAGAAAGAAGAGGAAAAAAAACCCTGCAAAACTGAGACTGCCGAGAAAGGTGGTTTTGTATTTACACAGAGAGGGAAAAAAAGAGAACTAGATGCATTATACACACAGGGGAAACTGACAACAGAGGCTACTTCCCCACAAAAGGTGTTTTCCTCCTCCGAATAATAGCTGTCTGTCCCACGCAATTGTCCCGGAAGAGAAGAGAAGGAGTTGTTTCCATCTCATCTCTTTGTATCTGAGCTGATACAACATGGTATGGAATACCTTACTGGTAAAATATACATCAGGTGATCTATCCTACTTCCATTTCCCTCCCAGGGAGGATTACAAACCCACTACAATCTCCACCCCTTATTCCATACCATTTTACATCACACTTATATCCCATATTCACCTATATCCCGTGCTTACACAAGTCTTGTCTTCTATGGTTGTCTTATCGTTGAGCACCAGCATCAGCTTAGTTTGGGTCTTTCTCGTCTGGTGACTTATTTCCTGCAACATACAACTCAGAATACGAATTAATTTTTTCCCAAGGTTAAATCTCCTTGAGGCACACACTGGGTTTCTCTGTCTTTTCTCATTATCCACCAAGTATATCCTGGTCCTTGAGCAAAGACAATCCCATGAATGGGTTTGCCTTTACTCGAGGGAGCAACATACTTCTCAAGTGAATTACTGGGACTTTGTCTCCATCCACAGTGTGAAGGGACTCTGATTGGGCAGGACTGGCTCAATTGACGGAGCCTCTAGTGTTGACTAGCCATGTAGCCTTTGCTAGATGCTGATCCCAATTCTTGAAAGTCCCCCCACCCAATGCCTTCAGAGTAGTTTTCAGCAGTCCATTACACTGCTCAACTTTCCCAGTGGCTGATGCATGATATGGGATGTGATATACCCACTCAATGCCATGCTCCCTTGCCCAAGTAGTAACTAAACTGTTCTTGAAATGAGTCCCTGACTCAATTCACTTTGGGGTGCCGTGTCACCACAGTACTTGTTTTTCAAGACCCAGAATGGTATTTTGGGCAGTTGCATGAGGCACCAGATAAGTCTCTAACCATCCAGTGGTTGCTTCCACCATGGTGAGCACATAGGGCTTACCTTGGTGGGCCTGTGGCAGTGTGATATAGTCAACCTGCCAAGCCTCCCCATATCTATACTTATCCTAACATCCACCATACCATAGGGGCTTCACTCTTTTTGCTTGTTTAATGGCAGCACATGCTCACAATCATGGATAACCTGGGAGATAGTGTCCATGGTTAGATCCACCCCTTGGTCTCATGCCCATCTATAGGTGGCATCATGGGCTCATCAAGCTAAGAACAACTGTCCCTTGTGCTGCCAGTACAGATCTACCTGTGACACCGTGACTTGCGCAGCTCAGTCTTCTTGTTTGTTGTTGTGATATTCCTCATTAGCTCGATTTTTGGGTACATGGGCATCTACATGTCGGACTCTCGCAGTCAGCTTCTCAACCCAAGCCGCAATGTCTTGCCACAAATCAGCAGCCCAGGGTTTTCCTCTACACTTCCAATGAATCTTCTTCCATCGATCCAGCCACCTCCACAGAGCATTGGCTATCCCCCATGAGTCGGTGTAGAGGTAAAGCCTTGGCCATTTCTCTCATTTGGCGATGTCCAGGGCCAACTGAACGGCTATGAGTTATGCGAATTGACTCAATTCACCCTCCCTTTCAGTAGCTTCTGCCACTTGTCGAGTGGGACTCCAGACAGCTGCTTTCCACTTCTGGTTCTTCCCTACAATATGACAAGAACCATCAGTGAAGGGGGCATAATGTGTTTCTTCTTCGGGTAACTGTATGGTGAAGCTTCCTCAGCCCGGTCCACTTGTTCTTCGTCCTCCTTATCTGCCAGACTGAAGTTTCCACCTTCAGGCCAATTTGTTATGATCTCTAGAATTCCAGGGTGATTCGAGTTTCCGATTTGGGTACGTTGTGTAATCAAAGCAATCCACTTACTCCATGTAGCATCAATGGCATGATGTGTAAAGGGCAATTTTCCCTTGAACATCCAGCTCAGCACCGGTAATTGGGGTGCCAGGAGAAGCTGTGCTTCTGTGGCAATCACCTCTGAGGCTGCTTGTATGCCTTCATAAGCCACTAAGATTTCCTTTTCCATGGGGGTGTTTCCATTGGCTTCAGATCCTCTGTAGCTTCAGCTCCAGAAACCAAGTGGTCGGCCTCAGGTATCACCAGACAACTTTTGCCAGAGGCTGCAGGAGGGACCATTATCCCTGGCTGCAGAATAAAGTACATTTTTCACTTTTGGTTCTGTCCTGACTGATCCAAGTGCCATAGCATGTGCAATCTCCTGCTTAATCTGTTTAAAGGCTTGCTGTTGCTCAGGACCCCATTGTAAATCATTCTTCTTACGGGTCACTTAGTAAAGAGGGTTCATGATTTGGCTGTACTCAGGAATATGCATTCTCCAAAAACCTATGGCTCCTAGGAAAGCTTGCGTTTCCTTCTTATTAGTCGGTGTAGCCATCACTATTATCTTGTTGATGACTTCTGTTGCAATCTGACAACATCCATCTTGCCACTTCACCCCTAGGAATCAGATCTCTTTGTCAGATCCCTTGACCTTAGTCTTTTTGATGGCAAAATTAGCTTTGAGGAGAATCTGGATAATTTCCTTTTCCAAAAATTTCCTCTGCTGTGTCCCCCCATAAAATAATGTCATGCCTGTGTTCTGGAGCCTTACCCTTCTCTAGTGTAGCCTGAATCAGTGGCAGATGGTGGGACTGTGCTTCCACCCCTGGGGCAGTCAGTTCCAGGTGTATTGCACGCCCCTCCACGTGAAAGCAAACTGCGGCCTCCACTCTGCTGCCAGGGGGATGGAGAAGAACGCATTTGCAATATCAGTGGTGGTGTACCACTTCACTGCCTTGGACTCCAGTTCATACTGGAGCTCCAGTGTGTCTGGCACAGCAGCACTCAACGGTGGGGTAACTTCATTCAAGCCACAATAGTCCACAGTCAATCTCCATCCTCCATCAGATTTATGTACCTGATAGATGGGGCTATTGAAGGGTGAGTGAGTCTTACTGACTACCCCTTGGCTCTCCAGCTCTTGGATTGTCTTATGGATAGGAATCACAGAGTCTCGATTCGTTCAGTATTGTTGTCTATGTACTGTTGTAGTGGCTGTGGGCACTTATTGATCCTTGACTTGCAACAATCCCACAATGGAAGGATCTTCTGAGAGGCCAGGCAGGGTAGAAAATTGTTTAAATTTCTCTGTAGCCACTGTGGCTACCAAAAGCCCATCGACACCCCTTTTGATCTTTGAGGTATCTTCTCCTGAGGTAATCAATGCCAAGGATGCAAGGGGCCTCTGGACAAATCACAATGGGGTGCTTTTCCCATTTGTCCCCTGTTAAAATCACTTCAGCCTCTAGCGCTGATAATTCTTGACTTCCTCCAGTTACTCCAGAAATCCAAATGGGCTCTGTGCTTTTATGCCTCGATGGCATCAAAGTGCACTATGCACCTGTGTTTACTAGAGCTCGATATCTCTGTGCCTCCGATGTGCCAGGCCATTGAATCCACACAGTCCAGTAAACCCTATTGTCTCTTTCCTTCTGGCTGAAGGCAGGGCCCCTCTATTGTTCCTTGTCAGAGTATCCACTGTCTGACCTTTTCATTGCCCAGTCAGAGGTCCCCTCATGGGGATCGCAGGAATCCATCTCAGTCTTTCTGCATCTCAGAGGTCGCTGATCTCTTTCCGGGGCCTCTGCATCAACTACATGTATGGCCTTCTTACTAGCTTTATTCCCTCTTAATTCTTATACCCAACCTTCAAATTTATAGGTAGGTTCACCATCTCGCTTCTTCATGTCTTCACCTTGGTCACACAGAAAGAACCATAGTTCACCACGTGGCCTGCTCTTGGGGTTTCCTTTCCTTTCCTTTCCTTTCCTTCTGAGTAGGACAGAAGGAGACTGAGATAGATCTCTTGGGCTGTCTCTGTGGCTGTTCTCACATTCAGGGCACTTGTAAGGCCTCTCCCCAGTGTAGGGGCACCAGTGGTGGAGATCGGAGCTGTCTCTGGAATCTAATTTGCTGGCCTGTGGGAGTGAGGAGGCTTCCATACTTTCTTCTATATTCCGTATCCAGGCAGACATCGCATCCACAGATGGTTCATCCATCTTTTGATGGTATATTGTCACCAGGCAGTTAACATGATGCGGGGGCACCTTGAATTACCTTTCTCCACATAGGCAGCGTGCAAGGGACATCCTCTGGATTGCAGAAGCAGGGATTTTATGTGCCATTGTAAAGGATTTCCAGCATTGCCAATTCCTGCAGTTACTGGATGCCTCCATCTGCGGTAGTCCACTTTCCTGGGGAGCTCATTACATTTTCCTTGAACAGATACCTTTCTCTCACACTTGAGAGGAGCTGAACCCAAAGACTGCGAATGCCTCTCTCCTTTCCAATTTCTTTTTTGATTGCATGATCTCTGGCAATAGGTCCTAGTTGCTGTGCTTCATGACCTTCTAACAGTTGACTACTAGCCCCATTATCCCAGCAGTGGAGCAGCCAGGTAAGAATTCGTTCACCAGCCTGGTGGCTGTAATCTCTCCACAAGTCCTGAAGCTGTGATGGGTTCAGGGACTGAGTAACTTTGTTTTCCTATCTGATTTCCTCTCTGCTTCTCTCACGCGGAACTGCTTCCACTTCCTCTAGTGAATCGTTGGCTATTTGTCCTGCCTCCCTTTCTTCTCTTGGAGACACAGGTGGGGTAGATCCTTCTCCTTCCTCCCTTACTAATTGCGGAGGTAGGCCTTTGGGTCCTGTAGATCTCCTTATCCATGTCTTCCTTTTCACTACAGTGACAATAATGACTTCAAATGTTGTAGTTTGGGTCCCTGTCTCAGTCATAGTCTTCTTAGAGTATTGAACTGCAGCTCGATAAGCACAGGCCAGGCCTCAGTACGGGGTAAGAAGTTGCTGGTTTTCATCAGGGTAGGCAAGGCATCCTTCAACGTGTCAGTTTGTTAGGGTTGAATACATCTTCTGATGTGAAGTTCCAGGCAATAGGGGGTGTTAAACGTTCTAAGAACCTGCCTAAATTCATCCACATTCCCTGCCACCCAGGAACTGGGCCCTTTAAGGCACATCGAAGTAAATTCTCTTTCGAAGTTTGTTGTGTCTTGCAACAAGGCAACAAAGACAATACTACATTCCCTAATCTCCATAATTTTCTCATAGTATTGGTTATAAGTAGTCCCACTGCCAGACAGCTCAAGTAAAGGTTCGTAAAGATCACTGGTACCTTCATTGCAAAACCATCTATGTCAAAATTAAGAAGGGAAAGAAAGTTGTATCTGTCCCCCTGGAGGTCTTTTAAAGGGTAAGTCCCACATCCCAGAAAGACTGTTAGTAAAAGTACAGGTATAAATGCTAAAGCTGGGCGCAAGGCCATGTTTTATATTAGTATGTTCCCAAGTTAGCAAAACCAAAAAGATAAGTGAGGCAGTGTTTATATAAACTATGTTTCATGGCAGTCTTCCCGGGTTTTGGCACCAATTTTGTTATCAGTTACCTTGGCTGAATGCCTGGTGTCCAGCGAGACTCTGCTCAACACCCCCCCACAGAGGAAAAAGGAGGAGGGAAGAAAAGAAAGAAGAGGAAAAAAAACCCTGCAAAACTGAGACTGCCGAGAAAGGTGGTTTTGTATTTACACAGAGAGGGAAAAAAAGAGAACTAGATGCACTATACACACAGGGAAAACTGACAACAGAGGCTACTTCCCCACAAAAGGTGTTTTCCTCCTCCGAATAACAGCTGTCTATCCTGCGCAATTGTCCTGGAAGAGAAGAGAAGGAGTTGTTTCCGTCTTGTCTCTTTATATCTGAGCTGGTACAACATGGTATGGAATACCTTATAGGTAAAATATGTCAGGTGACTTATCCTACTTCCGTTTCCCTCCCATGGAGGGTTACAAACCCACTACATGAGTGGGTGACACAGCAAGGAAATGTGCATTCCAAGATCCTGCCCTAGACCCAAATGTATATGCTTGCATTTAGCCTTGTTAAACCAATAGTGTTAAAGAACTAAATAATTTCTTTGTATTTATGAAGAAGAAGTGGTTAGGAGAAAGCAGATTGTTTTTTATTCACATTTTGGGTCTTCATTGATTTAAGCAGCCATTCATTTAGCTGCTTCAATACTCCTAATTTCAGTACATACTAAGAATTAAGCTTGGCCTTTAGCTGTTTTTTAGGTGGTGGTCTCCTCAGTTAGTAATAATGTTTTACCAACTTAATATACACTTGCTGGTTGGTCAATGGGCTTAAAACCAAAAAACAAATAATGAAAAAATGTAAGTGGTTAAGCATGCCTCACTGTTCTTAAAAACTCTCTATGCATATGTAATTTTAATGCATACAGAAAATTCTATCCTTGTGAAATAAAAATCTGCTTCTAATGATCCTAATGAAAAATGGAAAGAAAAAAAATAAAATCTCATCAAAATGAAATTTGATAAAGAGATTGTTAGCTTGGAAAACCACAGGTAAGAATAGCTTTTCCACTTCAAAAGAATTACTTGGGTGTTAAAAACCTAGATTATTTGCAGAATGAACTGCATTTTAAACACAAAACATTGACATACTCTGCTGCTCTGGAGTAGTACCACCAGCAATTTGATGGTTAAGATACTCATTTAAGAGATGAAGATTTAGGATATAATCTCATTTAAAAAAAAAAAAAAGAATACGCTTGTCCTGGGATGACTTTACACATGCTTGGTAAGTTCTTCATAAATCAGCATGATTTTGGTTAGAAGACTTAAATATATTCACAACTCTGTAAACTAAGCAAGAACTAGACTAAGGGAAATTTCTATGAAAATTTTGTAGCCGTGTCTTCAGCTGACAGATAAGGAAAGAACCTTACAGCCACATGGCGTTACTGAGTACTCTCTGAATACCAGGTTTCTGCTTTTGCATCTATATAGCAGCAGAGTTACTAGGAAAAGCCCCAGACTTAAAGCCTTGGAGAACCCCCGAATTAACATTTTTAATTAATTTCTATCTGGTAGATTCTACACAAAAAATGAATTTATGGAAAACAAACAAACAGGAGAACATACATCATTGAAATAAAACTTAGAATTCTTACTTTGGTTAAAAAAAAATTAAGAACACATGAGCATGAAAAGATGTATTGAAGCCAAAATAAAGTAAATAGGTCTGTGTAGCTGCAGGAGGAATACAATATAACTTACTTCCATTTAAATAGTACTTGAAGAATTTTAGCAAGGAAGAAATTCTTGAATATTGTTTGTCCTAGTTTCACCTGGGATAGACTTAATTTTCTTCCTATTGTGCTTTAGATTCAGTGTGAGAAGAATGTTGATAAGACACTGTGTTTGTGTTTACCTTGAGTCAAGGACTTTTCAGTGTCTCAGGCTCTGAGAGTGAGGAGCTGCACAACAACCTGGTAGGCATCATGGCCAGAACAGACATGACTTAGTTGCTGATTGTGGTTAAACCATGACACTGTTTTAAAATCAGCCTGAAAATACGAACTTGAGTTGAACCTTTTTAAAAAAGGAAACAAAAATGCCAAGTAAAACTTAATGATATCGATAAAGGAAAATGATACTTGTCTTTGTTATTCATTTGTCATTCAGTGTATGTTTAGCCCACATGAGATTTTTTTTACTTCCTCAAAAGCATAGAGTGGGTGGAATACAATGTGAATCTTCAGTATAAAATAACGTAATAAATTCTGTCTGTTTGTCTTTTTTTAAATTAATTTGGACCTTGAAAAACCATTCCAAGAACACTTTGCCTGCCTTGTGGAACTGCAGTATTAACAAGCTTGATAACCAAATAATTTAATGCAGAACTTTATGTTTAATGGTTATTTTAAATTTATTAAGGTTTTTCATCAGAACTTTGGAAGTACCATTCTACAACCAAAGGTCATTCACTTCTGCAGTTTTCATGTCCAGACTGAGCAGCAGGAATGCTCTCATTTACAACTGAACACTGAAATCTCCCTAATATTTATCACTTTTAAGTCTGGTGTGCTTTATAGACTTCTCTGAGATAAAACCTGTTCTAACAAACGTAGGAAAGATAGTTAATGGGGTCAGAAGTGGTGTTAAAAATGTACCCAGAGTGTTTCATATATAAGAAAGCTACCTCTCACTATATGAAATGTTCAATCTAACTTAACAATTCTAGAGTCAGACCCAAGAAAAGTTGCAAAAGTGGAACTTAAGTGGAACTTAGTGAAGGTGTCAAAGTATAAAATTATATGTGCCTTGGACACACTGCTTAGGTTCTGTGAAGCTTTTGAGCATGTGCTCCCTTGACTGTAGTATAAAAATTCTGTGTGATGAGAGTTTCAGCAAGAGATTTTGTCAAACAGAGCAATACTGTCAGAGCATTGTTGCAAAAGCCAGAAGTGTCCCTTTCAGCTCCTCAAGGTGAGAAGGAAATTTAATCTGGAGCTCACTGTCTGGGCGAGGGCTTTAAACAGTAAGTGTTGTGTGAAAGTGGTTACTTTACCAAAAGCAGATTACAACAGCAACATATAAAATTATGATTCTTCCTCTGTTCTATGAAAGAATGGCTGGAGATACATTTCTAGAGTATGGATCACAAAGAACTTCTGATTAGCAGATTGGTGGCCTTCTGGGGTGGTTCTTGCCTATTTCTTTTTTGAAACTAGTCTACTATAAATAAATTCAGCATTTGTTAGATGAGGTTGTCTTCAAGCAAAGCTCATTAGATTACCCAACATAGAGATAATCAGAGCCTCCATTAAAGGAAGTAAAATCTGCCCAGGAATGACAGAGAGACCAAGCCCAGAATCATCATTTTTTGGGAGCTGTTTACATAAATATTTTTTTTGTAATTACAGCTCCTTTAGATGCTTCTCAGAAAGGATTACATCAGGAAAGGATACCCAGTGGAAAAATGTTTCTCCCTGCTAGACTTATAGATCTCAGTTGATAATTGGTCAGCGGAGGACAAATATCAAAAGTAAATCTGACTATTTCTCAAATGTCAAATTATGCATGAAATACACTTTTTAATAGGCTACTGCCATAGGTTGTACCTTATGCTACTCAACATTACCTGAAAAATGCTAACGAAAACAATGCTTTCCCTCAGAGAATCTGCTCCATGTTAATTTTGTGGATTTGTCTCCATTTTAATCAAAAACAAAGGAAGAGATTTCAAAGCTCTTATTGTAACATTTACAGTTGACTTTGGATGTGTTGGAATTATGGTTGGGTGTTGGTTTTAACGTTTTTTAAGTTATTTTTCCATTAACACTACACTGACTGATTATATCAAAATAGGTGGGACAATTCTGAAAAAGTTGTTTCAGTGGGTCACATATTTAAGCTAACATGGACATAATACTCTACGTAAATTAATGTGTATGTATTTTATGTACATCATAACATGATTTTCCTCTTGAAATATAATTTTAGAGATATTTGGGCTGAATGAAAATTAAATTACAAGTTTCTTAAAAATATATTTTTTAGTCTCTTTTCATATGTGCAGTACATCATCACTGCCAGGGCTCACTTGCTACATCTGTTTCTTTCTAGTCTTTAGCTCAAAGGAAACTTCATTGCAAAACCCTTGCATTCTGTAAGCATGGAAATCACTGCTTCAATTTTTAACTTGTGAAGGTGTGAGAATCAGCAAGGAGTTCTAGAGCAGGTTTATTCATGTCAGATTATTTGCCCCTTTTTCATTTAAATTTCTTGGATTTAGTTGCCTTACTTACTTGGTATGCATAGAGAAGTCTGGTCTGACTGTGAGACTGTTCCACTTCTTTTCGACAGATATATAGTCCTTCTGA
Organism: Lepidothrix coronata; assembly: GCF_001604755.1. Taxonomy (NCBI): domain Eukaryota; kingdom Metazoa; phylum Chordata; class Aves; order Passeriformes; family Pipridae; genus Lepidothrix; species Lepidothrix coronata. The sequence goes on from NW_016690217.1 coordinate 5,394,809, forward strand.
GAATGCTTCTTGCCACTCTTTTTAGGCCTGTCTGACTTGATTCAGCTATGTTTGATAAATGAGGGAGCAAGTAGAAATCCACTTTAAAATAACAAGTATATTGCAACACTCTGACTTTATAATTTGAGCCCAGGCTGTAGGACCCTTTTATTTTAGTCTTGCCTGTTATCTGTGTGGGCAGTATCATCTGTTGACTCCACTAAGCTCTGCGCTTATCAGCTTTTCGAAAAAAACAAATCACTATTATTTCATTGTTCTTCCGTGGAATAAGGGTAAGAATTTTCTTTTCTGTCCTTCGCATAATGCAGGAGTGTATTTCTTTTCTTCAAAGCTAAAAAATATAAAAATCAGGAATGCAGGACATGTTCCCTCAGCTTCACAGTGAACAGAAGAACTGACCAACCACATAACCCAGGCTGGGCTGTGTCCTTCTAAGTGTGCTGACAGGCATCTTTACATTCTTGGATATTTCAGGCTACATGTCTAACATAATGTTTCTCCACACTAAGACTATGTTGCATTAGAGAAGAGATTGGTAAATGGAGACCATGTGCGGACATCAGAGTGAGGGACGAGATGTTGAAATTTTTTTTCTATATTTGAACAATCTACAGAGCTGCCTTACAAGCTGTCCCCCTGGAACAACTTTTTCTGAGAAAAGAGTCTAAGGTGTTATCCTAAACTGAACAGCTAATGGCATATAATTAATGCCACCATCAGATAAATGAAATCAAATCAATTTAATCAATGACACACAGTAACAACTCCTGAGTATCCAAAGTAGAAGAGTCGCTCAAATGTAAGAAAGAAACTCGAATGTGAAACTGCAGAAGTATTAGCCATAGTGTGCTACTGTGTAGTTTCGTGAAGCCTCAGTACCAAAACAGAAACAAAATTATATTCACCAACCTAAAGAGGGCCTTTAGGAGGATGGTAGAGTATTCTTGAGTCTGGTTTACCTACTAGGGAAATGGTTTGAAATGATAGCAGAAAAAGAGCAGAATTCATTGCAATTAAGGAGTATCCAGACAATGTGCTCTTCCTGTATTAAAGCAAATTTTAACATATTCATCACTAAAGACAGTTAAATAAAACTTACCTTTCTTAGGATAAAAAGATAATTTTTTTTATGTATCAACAACACTTTAGGAGTCATTATAAAGCTGAAAATGTAGTTATCTTTCACAAATATATGTTCCCTGGGTGCTGTCCCACCTGTCTCTGGCATTTCAATTCACTCTCTAAAGTGAATAAGATCTTATAGCAAAGAAAGAAAAACAAAATCAAAAACACATAGAGAGAAAAACAACTCCCCCATATTCCCAGGCTCACTTTCACTTCCGACTGCTCTCCTCAACCCTGAGAGCACCACAGGTTATACATTCAGTCCTTTCAATGAGGCTGTGAATGGCATAAGGTGTTTGGGGTCAGGATGTAGCAGTTTCTCTCTGGTGCTCCTTGTTTTTTGCAGTTATCCTCTGTGTTGTTGAGGATACTCTGGAAGCTGCAGTCCCTTTTAGGGAGCACCTGCTCCACCTCGGAGCACCTCCTCCTCTTCTGACCTTAGTGTTTCCACCATTGTTTCTCACTCTTGCCTTGTTTCCTCCTCCTCTCTTTTTCCAGTGTTTTTTGCCTTTCCTTAAATATCTTTCCACAAAGGCACAGCCATATTGGCTGAGGCAATCAGACATGCCCTAAAAGGGGGTCCACTGGAACCAACTGGAACTGCACAGGAAGCCTCAGTCTCTCCTCCAAGAGGTTCCTCGAAAGCCGCATGCTGCCAGCACCTGGGCACCTGCACCCAGCACAGGGACTAAGAGGGCTGATGCTTCAAAATTTTCCACAAGAAACAAAAATCTCCAGAAATGGGTGTAGAAACAAGTGGACTCAGAGATAACAAGGAAGATGAAATGCAGGGTTGAAAAATGCACAATGATGAACACAAAGAAAAGCACCCCAGACTCTGGTTTGACAATTAAGAACTATTCATTAAAGCACATTTTGCAAGCCAGTAGTGGTAGTGGGCAGCTCAATGTGCAGTCCAAAAATCTAGGAAATGTTATAGAAAAACAAAGAATAAACCACTATTGCACTCACATCTTGAACACCATATGCATTGTAATCCATTTTTCAAAATACTGAAGCACAACAGTGCAGAGAAGAGTAACAACAATGAAGTGATAGCATGCTTTTTAGAGGAAAAGGAACTGGAAAACCTGGAAAAGCAAAGACAAAAGCAAGAGATGACATCCATGCAAAGTCAGGTATGGTTCAGAGATGAGTATAGACTCTTTCATTACTCTTTTTAGTACAAAAACCTGGCAAGCATCCACTGAAATGAAAAGGCAGTGGTTTTTTTCTGGGTTTTTTTTAAGGCAAAAATGATTTTTCACAGTGTGCTTAATATTGAACTATGAAGTTAATTTCCGCAGAAGATTGTAATGCCAAAAGTGTAAATGAATCTGAAAACAATGATTAGTAGTGGAACAAAGTCCACAGGAACTAGTGAATATAATTACCTGACTCAGGATGTCATGAAACAACTGACTCCTGAGGAGGAACACCAGCAGATACATCACTTTGTACGTGCATTGGAGAGCAGGCTCTGCTGAAAGCACGTTATTGGACAATGGTCTGAAATGACGTGACAGCCTTTAAAATTCAACAATTGGGGAGCAACCTCACCTAGCCTAATTCCATTGGAAGATATAAGTACTGAAGAAAATGGTCTTCCACTTTTACCTCTTTTTCTCCTTTTTTTCTCCTGTTGATAAGTTTCAGGCCTGAGTTGTGTGTTCCATTTTCATTACCTTTTTTGCTCCCAGAAAATGTGAGAGAGGGCAGTAGGGAAATAAAATTGCAGTACCAACACTGAGTATAAAAATTAGGCAACTATCAAAAGAATTTTTAAGACAGTAATAGTCTTGAGCTGGCTTCAGCCCACATATGCCTTCCCAACAACTGGGGAAGTCCAGCACTGTGACAGTAGACATGTACAAGACCAGCAACAGGAGTCACACTGGTACCATAACTGAACTGTGTATTGCAATCACTGTATTTTGCGCAATGTAACCTCCATTTTTATTATGTTTTCAGGATATTTTGTTTCATTGATTTATCATTTTGGTTCATTTAATTTATCTAGGAAAATAGAAATCCTAGGTAACATCATCCTTGAATAAGTAAATTTTATATCAAATATAGGCCTCTTTATGTGGAATATCTAAAGCACCTGGTCAGAGAGTACTGGATTATGGTACTACTGTAAATCAGCACACTTCCTTTGAAATCACACAGTTAATAAAACTATGCTGAAGAGCCAACCATACCCAAGAAAGATTTCAAAGCTTCTGTTTACTTCTGTGCAAAGAATCTGTCATGGAACACTTCAGTTCCAGTTTGGATGTATTTGTAGATACAGTATTGACTGCAAGAGCAGGTTTCAGTTTATTTTTCAATACATAGTCAGATTAATAAACAAGATAACAAAAAGAAATTTCAATCTTTTTCTGCATGTTCATTTTATCTTTTATGACACAAATAAAGCTCAGCTCATTCTATCTACTTTGGACTTCTCTTCCTTGTTGTTGATTTCATAGGTTTTATCTCTATAAATATTACTCAACATAATAAGTTTTTCAATGCTCTCGATTCACATAGCTTCACTCCAAAAACTCATACCTTATTTTTAATAAATCCCAAATATATCCACTTTTTTTTAATGGGTAACTTCAGATCTGATGCACTATTGAGTTCTCTGATAATCTTAGCATGTGTATCTTACTCTGACAAATAGGTGTCTGTTGATATCTTTTGAATTCCCTATGTATATTTCCACAAGTTAATCTGGAATTCAGTAATTTAGTTGAGGAGGCATACCTTCAGTTTTGCCTTTAATTTTTAGCCTTTTGTTGACCAAACAAAAATTTTCACTTTTCTGTTATTGAAACCATGTAAGTTGTAAACACCTGCCATTTTGTTATATTTATATTTGTACAGCCTTGCACTAGTGTGCAGTAATTGCTATACACATGAATTGACTGAGCTGTTGTATTCATTTGCCTGCTAATACACTGTTTCCATTGAAATATGCTAAAGTTATCATTATTAAATATTCCATTTCAGAGTGATGACCAAACTGCTTGAATCTTGGCAGCAGCAGCACATAAAGTTATGACAACAACGAAGTACAAATTTTGAATTCCATTTCAAGTTTGCATTCTCTCACCTCTAATGCTTGGCAGAGAGATAACTTCATCATGAGAAAAAGCATATCATGTAATAGAACAAGATCTGTAGACCTTCTAAAGCACTTATATTCATCCCAGCCATTTGTTGTATGTCTTGTAACCATCAGACTTTCCACCAGTTAATGGCAGACACAAATAGTAAGAATGAGAGTGTCATGTTGCTATTTTCACCTGTGCTCTTGCTAAACCATTTGCTTACCTCTGCACTTAGTTTAGCTCTGCTAGCTGTATAGCTAAATTATATAAATATACAGCCACATGCACATAGATTTTTCTCTTTGGATTACAACATCATCCCAGCCAACTCTACAGCAAAGGAAATTGTCTCTTGGCACTGGTCTTTGGATGAGAGTTTTCTATGTAATGGAGCAGCCAAGGCCAGTACATGTTTTCTTCTAAAATACTTGTCATGTTTTGTCCTGTAACAAACTGGAACATACATTCATCCCTGTGGAGGCAGTGCTCTTCCAAGGCAAATACTGACATTGGATGCACTGCTTTTACATCTCTGGTATCATGACTGTGGCAATTTACATTGAATTTTCCTGTTATATTTCCCATAGTTATGTCCTTTAGTCTTGGCATTGATGCCGGCCATTTTAATAGATTAAATTGTTAGCTTGAGCTTGAAAGGTTTTTTTAACTTGAAAGTTGATCTCATAATTATAGCTGTTCAGTTCATACCATTATTTATTTTATTACTTAGACACAGCTTAAAACCATTGAACTCCTAGACCACCTGTAATTTTTCTGCTTTGGAAATTAAAATTAATGCTGTTTTCTCTGAGAGAAAACCCTCTTACCGTTGTAACTCTGCTATAGTTTTATTCTTTTTATGTCATTTTTCATTTTCTATTTCTCTACATCCATTTACTACAACTGAAGTTTGACATTTTACACCTTCATGTTTTCTCTCTGCCTGCATTTCTTTCTTTCTGTTTCTGCAGACACTGATTTTAAGTTTGCTTCTCCTTTAGTAACTGTTACCTCACGGGTCTTTTGTTGTTAAGGTTCATCAGTCCAGCACAATTGATGTCAATATTTTTTTTTTTAATTTCTCTGTAGTTTAATTTTTCTTAAAACACTCCGTTGAACTCATTCTCCTACCCTGGAAATCAGTGAAATTATACTTATTTTCTCTCTCTTCTGCCCAACAGCTTGCCATTTAGGTGCATTTCCCTGCCCTTATTTTATAAAATTGTTTTTTGTGTTATGGAAAATGAAAAAAAAAAAGAAAAAGAAAAACTAAATAGAAAAAAAAATTATTTGGAAGTTTAATTTGTATGATTTCTAAAAAACTGTTCTTTCAAAATAACAGAATATAATACTATAGCTTGGTAAAATTGAATATTTTCCATCAACATTTTTTTTGGGTTTTCAGTGGGTTTTATTCCCTTATGAAAAGTATTTACTAATGGCAAAATGAAACTACATGTGAATTTCCTTCCTTCATTCCTTCATTCATTCGTTCCTTCCTTCCTTCCTTCCCTCCTTCCTTCCTTCCTTTCTCCTGTGAAGAGTGAGTGAGCGAGTGAGTGAGATCATGGTACTTAGTTGCTGTCCGGGGATAAACCCCAATACACATTGATTAAGGAAGACAGTGTATGATATTACATACAAGGCACTGTTCAAGTCAGCAGATATTGAATGTGTGGGACAATAATGCATTGGTCAGTGAAAAATAAAGGTTCCTATCAGACAATACAGTACTATTTACAAACTGAAATTTTCTACATTTGACTGAAAATTTTATTTTTTCTCCACAGAAGAAAAAAAAAAAAAGTAAATTGTGGAAACTGCATAGAATACAACTTTGCCCCCCAAATATACCCATTAGCTCCAACAGTTAGCACTCTTGGTTTCAGCTCCAGTCGTGAATATCTTTACTGTTCAACATTCATGTCATGTTTCTATAGTAGTAACTTTCAATGAAAATGTAAGGAGAGCATTAACTAGAACACATTAACTTTATGACACATTGTTATATGAAAGTAAAGCAATTAAATTGTGTCATGACTCTATTCTCTCAAATTGCAACTCTAACAGATGCTTTACTGCACTCAATCCCTTCATACTACATTGCCATGGAAGTAAATGCAGTTTTTAAAATAAGAGTTGTATAACATATATTAAAAGGATTACGATGAAGTTTAAAATAACGCTTTATAGACAGTTATCTTGGTAAGTAACAATGATGAATTTTTCTAATGTGTTCATTGATCACATCACTCTCACGCAATCTCAGACTTCCCTGTAGCTGGTAAAAAACCCCTTAAGTCTGCTAAGTATCTACTTTAGTTCAAAAGGAGTTAGCTACATGCAAAGCTAACTAGAATAGAAAAAAGGCTTTGTTTTTTGTTTTGTTTCTTTATATGATCCAGTGCTAAAGTTTTTTGTGTAGTAACTGTGTTTCCAGTTTCTGTGTGGGCCTCTAGTGGTCTAGTGGTTAGGGTGCAGGACTCTCACCGCTGCGACCCGGGTTCGATTCCCGCCCCCCCGGGCAGATGGAGCTCGTTAGCCCTGTGAGGCAATCCATCTAAGAGAAGGTCACTCTAAACAAACCTACGTCCTGGGGACCTCACTGCCACTGTCCAAGTTTGCTTGGCCCCGGCAGATGAACCTCAGGATTAAAGGGTGGGCTCAGTTCAGCGCACGCTGTGTCTCACCTAAAAAATCCACTGCGCAGGCTCGAAGGGTCAATGACCTTTCCCAAATCTTTGCTCGCGAAGACTGGCCATTATAATTTCTGTGTCCATTTGGTTAGGCTAAAGTGCACTAGAGGCAAAGGAATGAGATCCCTGTCTGGAATTGTAAAAGGAAGTACAAGAGGTTATTTCGGATAAATCAGAAGTATACAGATTGCCTGGGTTTGGTATTTAAAGATCCATCTTCACCTTGAATTCAGTGTAGGTCATTTAGAGAAAAACCTTATAATAACAAAAAAGGTAATTTACAAGAAAAGAAAGGCTCTAGAGGCTGAATTGATCTAACAGTAAGTTTGTCCCATTTACATCATATATTTTCTTTTGGTCCTGAGGCTGTGTGTTTAAAATTTCTCCCCTAATACTTCAATAATGTTAATTTTTCTGAAATAAATTCAGAAAAGTTGGAATTATTTTCACATAAATGAAAAGCAAAATAGGTACCAGCAATTTTATTTCATCTTTAGCAGGTCAGACCTTTCAGAGTCTATTACTATAACAGCTAGGAATAATTGAAGCCCTGACAAATTTGAAAGTGATCAGCCTGTTTTACTCATGTTCCTGACAAAATTATAGTATTTTAACTTTACTGAAAGAAGAAACTTACTTTGTTTTTCTTTTATTGAAAATAGACTTTGCGAAGTCCTGACTTAATTTTTGATTCTCAGCTAAGGTTTAAAATAACCTGTCATTCCATTTGTCAATGTGTGTACATACCGACATGTTTCCAAATTTAACTGAAGAGAAAAAGTGATTTACAGCACATTTAGCACAGAAAAGAAGGAGAGCTCTACAGGTCATATGGCATTAGACATAAGTTATTAAAAAATAGAAATCACATACAACTGGGAATTTAGGTGGAAATTGAAGTTTATTAGTGAATGTGATGATATACACTTTTTTTTTCTTATCCATTTTTTCTTTTGTTTTCTACTTGAACATCAAAGATTAAATACTGTCTGAATGATATGGCCCACCAGAAGTCTAATCAGTCCACAGAGTCTGTGATTGAAAACCAGAATGGAATTTCTTTGTTGCAGCTATTAGAAAGCTGAGGCTGACAAATGGGGAGACCTTTCGCTATTACGTGTTTTGCTACTTCAAAGAGCAAGGTCATCTGCAGACATACATAATCTTTTTGTATATTAAGATAAGGCTGCAACTTAGTGACATGGCAATTCCTCATTATTGGGTGAAGAATTAATAATAAATGTATGGAAGACATGTTGAGAACAGGGAGAGATAGTATTAAAGAATTCAGCAATTCAATAAATACATTTTTATTTTCTGGGTTTTTCTTGGTCTTGACTGAAAAAAGCACCTATGTTTAGAAAACTGTTATGATGTAAATGATTCTCTAAACTAGGTCTACACGGGGACCAAAAAAGTGTAAGTATTTAATTTTAACACATTAAAACTAACCCCAAGTATAATATTTAAAAAGAAGCAAAAATGCTTTAGTAATAGATTGAAAAAACCACATGTGTGGTAGACATACAAAAGGACTTAGCTGGGGTTTTTTGGCAGAATCGTTCAAGCACTTTAATATTAAAACATGATGTTTAGACTCTACTTAAACATGGAGTTACTAAGCACCTGTACACTTTGAAATTCATCCAGCTGTATGTTTTCTGAGTTATTACTCAGAGCTTAGGTTTATTTAACTGCCAGGTTTGTAATTCATTCACATACTAGAAGGTAAACTATTTCTCTTGACTTTGAGGATCTGACATAACAGATATTCTCAGAGCATGCTCTCCTGAAAACTGTTCAAATAAAATACAGTATTAACATCACAGTCTGTCGGGGGCCGTGAGGAGAAAGCATACAAAATATGGAAGAGAGAAGAGGTAGTCTGTGGCACACCTTCAAGTGAACGACTGAGATTGTTGTGACATAGTGCTTAAATTTCTGTTTATTAAGAGTTGTATTTTTATCCCTTTTATGTACCCCAGTTTCATAAGTTTTTGAAAAATCCACATGGTTCTATACCTCTTGTTATCCCCTTGTCCCTGATTGGTTCCCTGCTGCTGCACTGCAGCATTCCCTTATTTGGTCATCCCTTATATGGTTAGCCATACAAGGAGTTTATGGCTTTCCCTTTTTTCCTCATATGTCCCTGGTTTACATGCTCCTCCCTTGCTCTGCCTTCTTTTCTAGCACTTTCCTTCGATTCTCTATATAAGCCGGTGCTGCCCTTAAATAAAGGATCACTTTTCACCTCTTACACTTCGTGGTCAAACCCTCATTCTCACCAGGGCGCATTAACAGTCTACTTTTGTGATTTTTGCATTTGGAATCTATGCTTAGATGATGGGATTAATGCTTTAGACCACTGTTTACCCTGAGTCTTTAATCCAAGCCCCGGAGTTGAAAACATGTCCACAGCCAGTGGACAAGGACTGATGATGAGTAGGTACTTAGGATGGCATTAGGGTAAAATCCAAGTCAGATATTAATTGATTCTCCCTTTTTCAGATCATGTGGTAAGAACGGGTGCAGACTGAGGTAGCTTCTGTAATGTTGGCTTTGTTCTGCTCTGGTTTGGCAATTTGAATTCTTGATTGATTAATTCAACAGCTTGTTGAAACTTTCCATATAAGTAATGTAGAATGTTGCTTAAATATCTGCATTGTGAGAGTCCTTCCAAAGTGAAGGCTTTGAAAATAATGTGATAGCTGCAGTCTTCTGCTTATTCCAATGTATGCATTAGATGCATTTTTTTTTTGAAACAAAGAACTTGAATATGGATTTTAATGAAAAAAACCCTCCTACATTTGACACTTCTTAATGTGTATTTATTTCTATAAATATTGGATCACATATGCACCTTGTTAGTAATTTTAGATTGTGAACAGAACTATGCCATTTTAAAAGCTTCTCCATCTGTTCTTAAATGCACCAAAAAAACCCCAAACCAAAACCACCCCAAACCCCAAAAACACACACATACACAGAAGGGCCTAAAACCCCCACAATGAATCTGAAGAAAACATAGAAATACAAATATTATATGTAAGAACTAAACAGCATTCTAAATGGGCTGCTTTATTCTGAAATCCTTTCCAACATTTTGTGATTAAAAAAAGCTCTATCCAAAATTTAAAAAAAAATTATGAATGTAATATTATGAATTATGACTTCAGTCATAATATATGCAGTCCACTACACAGTGCCATGCAATGCTTAGGTCTATCTCACTTTATGTGCTTGCTGTTTTGTAAGCATAGCTAAATGTCCTGAGAACATTGTCTACTGAAGATTAAACATGTCTGATTTTCTCTGCCATATGTAAAGTGTGGAAGTCTTCTCTGAAGACATACTTCTAACACCAGTTGGAGTTGTAAGAGAACACAGCAACTATTGTGCTGTTCATAGTCCAAGTATAAACAGGAGTAAAGAACACTCTTGATATTGAAACATGAATCACTTCATATAACATGGTCACAAGCACTGGTCAGTATATAAAATCTAACTGTGGTGCCTGATACATGTCTACATGTCTATAAGTACATTGGTTTAATCTAATGGCTAGAGATGAGAGTGTCCACAAAGCCAGTCATCAGGAAATGACTCCTAAAAAATCTCTCTAATAGCCATTGCATGTATGCAGGGGAGCAGTAGTAATTTTTTTTTGTTTAAGTGAATCTAATTGCCTTTAGGTTGAACTGAGAATACTAAAATGAAAGGAGAGAAAACTGAGGTGACGAGGGTAGTATTTCAACCACATCAGAATCAGAGATTCAATTACTGCTCAGATAAAAATGTTTCAACAAAAGTAAATCTGTGTTTGAGTATATATAAAAGTCTTAGTAGGAGAAGAGACTTAATTTTTTCCAGTGGGCCAAAGTTAACCTAGACACATTAAAGACAACTTAGTGTAGGGCATTTCCTATAAACAGAAGTGCTTTTCAAACAGTGCATTGTCCTCAATCTTTTGTGTGGCAAACTTATTTAGGTCTGCCGATGGTAAAAATTATTGGAATGGACTGTTCAACTGAACTAATATTTTGCCTAAAATTTTAAAACAGTTTGAAGTCCTGAGTAATAAAATAGTTCAGCTTACTATGGAAAAGCAAAATGCATCCGGGAAAAAGATAATTTAAGCCTTCACAGAATCATACAATATTCTAAGTTGGAAGGGATCCACAAGGATCCTCACAGTCCAACGCCTGGTCCTGCATGGCCCCAAGAGTCACACCATGTGCCTGAGAGCCTTGTCCAAATGCTTCTTGAACTCAGATAGACTTGGTGCTGTGACAATTTTTCTGAGAAGCCTGTTCCAGTGCTCAACCACCCTCTGGGTGAAGAACCTTTTTCTACTAATTAACTTTAACCTCCTCTGACACATTTTCATGCCATTCCTTCAGGTCCTGTCACTGGTCACCACAAAGAAGAGACCAGTGCCTATATCTCCACTTTCCCTCTTGAGGAAGTTGCACACCCGGACAGAGTCTCCCCTCAGTCTCCTCTTCTCTGGGCTGAACATACCAAGTGACGTCAGCCGCTCGTCATATGGCTTCCCCTCAAGGCCCTTCACCATCTTCAAAGCCCTCCTTTGGATGCTTTGTAATACCTTTAGATTCTTCTTGTGCTGTGGTGCCCAAAACTGCCACAATATTCAAGGTGAGGCCACTCCAGCGCAGAGCAGAGAGGGACAATCCCCTCTCTCGACCAGCTGGTGATGCTTTGCCTGATGCCCCTCAGGACATGATTGGCCCTCCTGGCTGCCAGGGCACTACTGACTCATATTCAACTTGCCATCAACCAGGACCTCCAGGTCCCTTTCCACGGCACTGCTCTCCAGCCTCTTATTCCCCAGTCTCTCTGTACATCTGGGGTTGCCCCATCCCAAGTGTAGAATCCAGCACTTCCCCTCGTTGAACTTCATATGGCTGGCGACTGCCTAGTCCTCCAATTTCTCGAGGTCTCTCTACAGGGCCTCCCTGCATTTGAGAGGGTCAACAGCTCCTCCAAATTTAGTATCATTTACAAATTATCTTAGTATCATTTCAAGTCCTGCATCCAAGTAATTTATGAAGATGTTGAAGAGCACAGGGCCCAAGATGGAGCGCTGTGTAACCCCACTAGTGACAGGTTGCCAGGCAGATGTTACCTCATTCGTTATAATCCTTTCTGCCCAATCCATTAGCCACTTGGTCACCCATCACATGATGTGTTTATCCAACTGTGTGCTGGACATTTTGTCCGTAAGGATACTATAAGAGATGGTATCCAAAGCTTTACTGAAATGTAAAAAGATTGCACGAACTGGCTTCCCTTGAGGTGGGTGACCTTGTCATAAAAGGAAATCAGATTTGACAAGGAGAATTTCCTCTCATGAGGCCATGCTGGCTGTGACCAATGTGGCATGCTGGTGTTGTCATTCAAGTGTTTTTCAATACCTCCCAGAACAATCTTCTCCATAACCTAGCAGGCACTGAAGGCAGATTAACAAGCCTGTAGTTTCCAGAGTCATCCTTCTTGCACTTCTTGAAAAGTGGGACAATGTTCACCAGCTTCCAGTCAACTGAGACCTCTCTAGATTACCAAGACCATTCAAAAATCATCGAGAGGCCTCACAGTGACATCAATCAGCTCTTTGAGCATTCTCAGATGAAGCCATCAGGTCCCGTAGATTTACAATGATCCAGCTGGATCCAGCCCATCATCAGCCCATCATAAGCCCATCATATGATTCTTCATAAATTCAGGGTCAACTGGGAGTTGCTCATTCTCACAGTCCTGGTGTGCTGGTTTAAAGGTAAACCAGCAGGGGAAATGAACTCAACTCAAAAGAGAGATTATAAATCAGAATAACAATTTAATAAAATAATACAATAAGTATGATTATACAGACAAACAATTGGTTTTAACCCACAAAACCCAAATATATAACCCAGCACCCTGGGGCATGAACAGAGTGGTGCTCATTGGGCCCCCTGAGTCCAAAGGAAAAGGAGAGGGGAAAACCTGTTGGTGAGAGTGCTGTTGCAGCCTGGTCAAGAGTGGTGATTGCAGTCTGTTTGAAAAGTGGTGGTTGCAGTCCAGTCGAGAGTGGTGGTCTGCAGTCTGCTTGAGAGCGGTGATCTGCAGTCTTTCCCTGGATCCCATGAGTGGTTAAAAAGGTCCCAAGACTCCAAGATTATGTATCTTCCAGTTCAGGCAGGAATGCTCAGTACCTTCCTCAGGGTGGGGGGGTTCTTAATGGGTGTGAGGACAAGAGCAACTCCCATCTCGCAGGCCTCTTAGCACCTAGTTTATAGCCTGAGGAGTCAGGCTCTATGGGCAGATGGTGTAAATGGTTCATTGATACCAGTTTCTGGGAAATGGCATGGAAGGCTATAGAATACACAGTTTTGGGTTACACCCATCCAGTGATGAACTGGTCTCAGCTGTCCTAACTAGGACACCTGGTCCTCCAGTCTAGGGACCCCCTAAGCCCATCATCAGTTTTGAAGACAGAGGCAAAGAAAGTATTAAGCATCTCCACCTTGTCTATGTCCCCTGTCCCTTTAACGAGCAGATGTTATTTCTACCACTGTCTTGCTTTCTAAAACCCTAGGAAGCCCGACTGAGTCAAAAACTTCTTCAAATGGGCATGCATAGTACCATCTTATGACAGGTGCTTTAAGTTAAGGAGAATGGGCCAATTTTTTTCTTAATATTTTACAAAACTGAATCTCCACTTTCTCTTTTTTCCTGGGCAGTCCCTGGTGGATAGTCTTTCATCAAATAGTTTATTGCTGTCTTTATGTGAAGCCTATTTCTTGATATTTAGTCTGAGATAGAGGGGCCCCTGGTGGTCTAGTGGTTAGGGTGCAGCACTTTCACCGCTGCGACCCGGGTTCGATTCCCAGCCCCCCGGGCAGATGGAGCTCGTCAGCCCTGTGAGGCAATCCATCTAAGAGAAGGTCACTCTAAACAAACCTACGTCCTGGGGACCTCACTGCCACTGTCCAAGTTTGCTCGGCCCCGGCAGATGAACCTCAGGATTAAAGGGTGGGCTCAGTTCAGCGCACGCTGTGTCTCACCTAAAAAATCCACTGCGCAGGCTCGAAGGGTTAATGACCTTTCCCAAATCTTCGCTCGCGAAGACTGGCCATTAAATTAAAAAAAAATGAGATAATCACAGGATGTCTTCTTGTATACCTACAATGAATCCTAACAAAAAAATGCTTCTGCATCACTACCAACCTCAAATTCTTTGGTTTTTTTTGTCAGTAGTATTTTTTAAATAGCACATGTTGTTAATTCCTCTGTTACAGATTGTGTGATCTGTTCCTCCTTGTCCTGTAGCACTAGGCATTTTGCTTTGAGGACTGACCATTTATTGCAGAGACACCTTGTTTCAGTCAGTGATTTACCCTTCTATGATTTTGATTATATCTATGTTTAATTACGTAGAGTTTCTTTCTTCCTCTACTTGCATTTGTGAAGCATGGTTTTTGCTAGCCTTGGAGGTATTTCTCAAAATTTTGCAGAGCAAGCCTCTTTCTTCACACTAACTTGGTATGTGGCCTTTCATGTCATACTACATGTGATCAGTGACTGACTTCTGACTGGGATATTCAAATATGTATGACTTAGCTATATTGCAGGTTTATAGAAAGACAGGTCTGCAGTTTCACAGGGCATCTTGCATTTCCCTCCCAAAATAACATCTTATGCATGGGTTAAAGAATTATTTAAATTTTGAATGACTTAGTCTAGCATTTTTTCCCATTCCTGACGAACACTTCATTTGTTCCTGAGTCTTTAAATGTGTAGAATTTCACACATACAATTTCTTTACATTGTGATTCGCTTTAAGAAGAAGAAAAAAGCTTTACAGAGGCTCAGACGTACAGAGGTGGGAGGGACTGTGAAGGCTTTATTTCACCTTTGCTAAGTGTTTGTTTTGTTTCTCAAACCATGTAACGGAAATGTGGCATAGTGATAGCAAGAGGAAAAATTCTAATTTTCTGGGCTTGGTCAAATGTCTCATGGTATAGGGTGTTACCTTTGTTGCTGAAAACTGCTGAAGCAAACATCTACTTCTACAGATCTCTTTAGTTACATCATCCAGAAGCTTGGTGAGAAAATCATCCAAAAGGATGCATTGTTTTAACACTGAAGGAAATCACTAGGAATTGAAGCATATTTAAAAGAGCAACAGAGCTGAATTTTCTTTTCTACCTTTCATTTCTTTCTAGAAGAAGGACAAAAAAGCCCAGATATTCACTTTGGCTGCTGCTGAGAGTCCTGCCCTCCTGCTTCAACCTCATTTAAACAGTTTAGAAGAACGAACACAAGAAGAACTGCTTCAATCAGAGTCTGTTTTTAAATCGCTTCACTTCTCAGATACAGAAAGTCTAAGAAAGGATATCATCAACACACAAGACAAGTCACACACACACAAGTGACTGCCAGTGTCACTCTTACATGAGAAAGGGCAGAGAAGCCTTGAACTGCCTGCCCACAGAAGAGCATTCCCACAGGACACATAGAAATGCAGTGGCTAGAAGGAGAGGACAGATAAGAGCTCCAGCAGACCTAAAATGTGGTAATTGTAAGGTGCTGACTGAAGTAGTGGCTTCAGTTAATATTCACTTGAGACCTGAGGCAGAAATCAAAGGTCTGCTTTACTTAAAATGAAAGGAGAACATACCAAAGTAATAGTTTTTAATTGAAAAGTAAAACTAAATTACTAAATAGTAAGTTTTACAGTCTTAATTGATTAAAATAATCCTTCTTGAGAGAGATGACAGCAGTTGGAGTATGGAGCAGCCCACTAAACAAAGAGATAGATAAAACCTAATAAAACTCACTGGACCAAGAAGAAACTTGGAGATAAGAATTAACAGTACTTTGATACAATGACTGTGAGTTCAAGTTGGCTTAAACCAAAAACGTTCTGATCTTGAATTGTAAATATCAAAATCAAGTAGATGAAGATATATAGCCTGTGACAGACCACAAGCCAGGGCATTAGATGGCACATGGAAATAGAGATGCAAGACATATGTCAGAGTTTGCATGGGTTGGTCAGCACCTATGGATAAAGAGGACTGCTGCAGAGCGTGCTGAAATGCAGCATTTTCACTTCTACTTTCATCTCTCTGGTGGAATACAAGAATGAGATACGCTTAAATACAGAACTCTACTGTTAAGGAATATTATTCAGCTTGGTTATAAAAGTTTCACCCTACAAAATGCTACTTTCACTTGAATGGTAAAGGATCAAATTCATTTTACCAGAGTTCGAATACATTTCCCAGCCTTTAGGAAGCAATCACTAAGCCAAATATAAAGATGATACTGAGCAAATTACACACAATTCAATCAGACAAAAAAACTCCCTATGCTGTATAGCAGACAAGGCAAAACAAAAAAGCAGTGCAGTGGTAATTGACTAGATTTGAGAAGTCAGGACAAAGGACAAAACCCATTCTATATACAAACCCCAAGAATTGCTAGCCTGCCAGAAAAGATGTATCTATTGTGGACAAAAAAAAAGGGAGCATTTGTATGGTATAGGATCAGTCAGTGGAGAAAGAGGTCTGTGAACACACAACAATGTTTCATCTGGAGAAAGTTCATTTCATCAAATTGCTTTTTGGGTTGCCCTATAGAAAGAATTTCACTGCGGAAGAGCACAAAACAGCACAGCTGGGATAAAAGTTAACCTAGCAAAGAATGAGGATTTTTTTGCAGCCAGCTTGAGCTCATTCATCACTTACTTGTTTACTTCCCCAGACTGCAAAAATACTAGATTCCCTACAAATAATCAAGTTTTTCTTGAAAATCATTAGCCTGAATTCTAGAACCATTAAAAATGATGCTTTGCAAGATGCACAGCTCAAATCTTTATAATCTGAGATGCTGACAGAAATGCTTCTGGTGTGAGACATGTCCAGCTTTAACTTGTCCAGCCCAAGATTCAGAGAAAGGTGATGCTAAATCCCATTTGTAATGGTAGAGTTAAAATGGGCTAACACATCAGTGTTTATGAAAGTTGAGTGGCAATGCACTTTTACTAAGAGATACTCCCATAATATACTATAAAATCCTAAAACCATTGATTTTGGGGAAAAAACCTGGAACTCATCATAAATATTATATTGTTGTTGACAAAAGGGCTTCCTAAGCTCTTCCTTATTCTGAGAGTACAGGATGTTTTAGTGCTCTGTACCAGAGCTTGGGCTAGTTGGACTTACCTCACTACAAAGCAATTTCCAGTTACTGCCAGGGAGGACTGACACTACATCTCTCTTCTGTCTCCTCTTCCTTCTACTTGGCATTTTTTTATTTTGAGGAAAGGACATGGACATGAAGTACAGACCTAGATGTGGCACATCTGTGTTTTGCATTGTGGAAATTCTCCTTTGACAGCACACAACCAGACTACAGCATTCTGCAGCAGCTGAGAAAAATAATTTCAAATTACTTGTTTCTGGGTACAAATCTCGATTAATCATACACCTGTCTCTAGCCTAAGATCAACACAAATTTTCACACTCTCCAGTCAGAAAAAATTGATATGTGAAAATAAGTTCTAAAAATTCTGCCCAGGTAAGTAGCAATTTCCTATTCAAGCATTTCAGACTCAGATTTGTCTCTTCTGCTGTAATTCTGTAATTAGAGAATATTCACATCTTGTGACTTACAGCACTTCACAGTGTGTGTCTATACATATACAATTTTTTTTCCCTTCACACATGACTTTATTCGGTCAGGGCTGAAACAATGACTTCAAAAACAAATATTCCTTTTGCTTTAATATTAAAGTTCACAGTCTGTCATAAGCTTGGTAATCAAATTTACTATTCATAGCTTTTCTTGAACTATAAAACCAGTTATGCTATTTGTTTCTATAAAAAATAGGTATTTTTGATTTTGTGACATAATTTCCTTTAAAGAGCACTAAAAATAAAGTTGTCTAAGCAAAAGCAAAAAGTTCTCTGCCTTTTATTTAATGCAAATCATATTTTTAACACTCAAAAGAATAAGTCTCTGAAATTGATACAGTGTTTATATTTCTTCAAATTAAAAAGTCTTAACACTGAAAAGCTTCTAAAGGACTTTTATAACTGTGACTGGTTAAGATTTTGTATGCTTTTCCTGAGTCATCAAAATATGGTAAAAATTATTTCCCTCAATACTATCTTTGAGAAATGACAATTAATAGGATTATATTTTTACTGCAATTTCTATAGGACACATTTTCACTATTTGTAATTTTTTAAACTTTTTAGTCTAAGAGATTTAAAGAAATATACTAAGTAAAATTCTGAAATATCTTTCTTGATATGTCTATTACATTTAAGGTCTGCCTATCTCAAGTATAGGACTGGAAGTTACGTGACCTGAAGCGATAACCCAACCCTCCTAAGTCAATCAGAATTTAACACCACCTTCAGCAGAGTCAGAAACTCAACCTTAGATCTGCTTCATATGTCTGCCCACTGACCTGGGTGACACTTGGGAAATGTAGATTCCTTGTGGGTTTTTCTTCCCCTGGTTGATGTTTTCTGTGTGGATTGCAGTTTTTGAGGCAGGCTTTCCCACGGGAATTTAAATACCTAGGACCCTGATCATCTGTGACTGGAATACTATACCACAGTTTTCAGAGAAATAAAAAATATATGGACATTACTGCATTTTAGAGAGGACTTGTCCTGAAGAGGCTACTACTTACAGGCCTTCTTGGAATGTGGTAGATGGGGGGCTTCTGTTTTAAGTGCTAGGCCATATTGTAAACCACTTTGTCTTACTTATACTGTAAAACTGCCATTGAAAGCAGTCATTAAAAATGAACTTGATCATACCAATGCAGGCTGAGAATATGGCTTCACAAATAATTTACCACAAAAGAGGGTATACTGTGAACTAAGCATCTGTTAGTTGTTAGGTAGTAACAGTTTGCATGCATGCGTTTGTCTGCAGCAAATATGAGATTATGTTAAGGTATCTTTGCTGTCAACAAACAGGGCTTGCTTGTTCATCTGCCCATACAAGGTCTGTAAGTTGCTAGGAAGACAGCAATCTTCAACAGGGATTTGAGTCCAAATCCTGTGTATGCCAGGTGAGTGCAGAACAGGCTAAATTACTGGTAGCTCTGACTTTTCCCAATTACTAGAAATTCAGTTTTGGGCATGGAGAAGATTTCTTTTTGTTGAAACTTATAAAGATACTATAAAAGTGATGTTGAATTATGCTATTCCATTTAGGGAAAAAAAATAAAAGAGGAAAAAAAATTCTGAACAAGATGTGGTCACACTCAGCAAATGCCTCCAAGTGTAACTGTCAAGGAGATATGTCAGACAATACAGCTGAAGGCATATGTGAACCCCCTTTGTAAGACTTTATCAAAAACAAAGCAATAAAAGCCAGGCAATTCTGTAGTGTCGAACTATACAGTTCAACCACCATTAAATTAAGCAAAATTAAAAACAGCAATAATAAAAATGGGAATTGGTTCCCAAAGACTGAGTGGTTCCTGCTGTGGTTTGAATTCAGACAAAAAGCTTCTTTCCCCGTCTTCAAATCTATATAGTCTAAGTGGGTATCCTGCTGGAAACTTTTAGTAAAATTATCGTTCTCACTGGGAGGCCATTCACTGTTATTAAAATATAATAAAACCTCACAATCCACCATTTAGCTCCTCAGAAAATCTCTTTCCAGTTCTCAGACATGGAAAATTCATGAAGTAATCTCTAATAATTTCACTACAGCGTATTTAGGAAATACATTTTCTCTGCATGCAGTAATGAGTTACAAAGTGTTATAAATAGATGAAACTAAAACATAGCCTCCAAATAAAAGAAATAGTCATTTAATGTTGTCTCTCCCTTGTTTTTACAACCACAGTTACTCACTTGGAAAAAAAAAAACAACCAACATGCAAGCTCTACATTAACAGATAAAAAGCAAGTATTATTATGACTTCAAGATACTTCCTTATACTTAATTTCTGCAGTAACAACTGAAGAGCAGACTGGTAGCAGCTGTGCTGACAACATGTCTTAGCTACAATTAATCACACAGTTCCCTGTTCTGTGTTTGCCTATTGGCTCTTAACAGAAAGCAGTGCTTAAAATTTCAGGCAGACCCAACCAACATTGCCTCTGAGTAGGTACTGTGGTGCTGTATTTTGTGCATGAGTCTGGGCTGTGTGGAAACCTAAGTCCCAGGTCTTTAAGCTCTAGAAGCTTGCCTAAAGTACAGAAGAAAAAAACAACCCTGGACTTTTTGTGCTATGTTAAATGAATTTGCAAGAACAGAATTATGTGCTTAAGTCTGGTCTCTCTAACTCGGGAGGGGTATTGAAAACACCATGGCACCAATACAGGGTGTCATGGTTTAAACCCAGGCAGCCACCAAGGCCCACACAGCCACTCCCTCTTCTGTGGGACAGAGGAGAGAATTGGAAGGGTAAAAGCTGGAAAACTCACGGTTTGAGATAAAGACAGTTTAACAAGTAAAGCAAATGCCATGTGCACAAGCAAAGTGAAAGAAGGCATTAATTCACAGCTTCCCATGGACAGGTAGGTGGGACATGGACAATTACTTGGGATGACAAACACCATCACTCCAAACATTCCCCCCCCTTTCTCTCACTTTATATACTTGGCATGATGTCAGATATGGTCTGTAATATTCCTGTCTGTGTCTCCTTCCATCTTCCCACACACTCCCAACTTCCTTGCCAGTGTGGCAGTATGCAATGCAGAAAACACTTGGCGCTGCTCGGCAATAACAAAAACATCTCTTATTATCATCAATCCTAAACACAGCTCCATACCAGCCACTGTGACGAAAATTATCTCTACCCCAATCAAAACCAGTATCATGGCTAAGCTTCGCGAAAGAAGATTTGGGAAGGGCTCTACCCACATTTGTTACAAGCGCGCTGGTGACTAAAAAGGCCAATACGAGATAGACACGAAAGTTGCAAAAGGCACAGCAGAAGGACTCCTTAGGTGGTACATTCTGCAAGACGTGATTCTTTCTGCGTTGTCTTTTCTCCTCAAGAGTGATTTTTCCTCAAGAGTGATAAACCAGTATACAGGACAAACAATTTGGGGTCTTTCTGATGTTCCATGGAGTAAGGAACTCTACTGGATCACTGATCTGAGGCCACCTGAAAACAGAACAGATTTGATGCAGTTGAGTTAAACCTCATCTGAAACACAACTCCTACTCCCAACTTCAACCCACAACCCCGAGGCCCTAACACTGAACCCTACCACCATAACTCTAAACTGTAAAGGCCATAACCCTAATCCTAATGACCCTAACTTTAACTCTAAACTCAACCCTAACCTCTCACCCCAAACCTAACCCCCAACCTTAAAACCTAATAGGAGCCACTTTGGACCAAGATTTCACTGCAGGCATGAGCAAGCATGAAAAAATCAGAACTAACCCCACTACCCACTGCCTGTTCAAGTAACATCACAAGAAGGTGTTCACAGTCCTTTAAAACTCTCAGTCATATCCTACGACTCACAAGGAATGCCTAGGTGGGGCTGGACAGTAGTGCAGGTTTTCTGGATTCATTCCCAACAGTGTTACCAGGGTACACTTAAACAATGAGGGCTAATTTCAAAGTCTGAAGGAAAAGGCACCTTGTTGCCTAATGAAGAGAGGAGTTGGAGGTTTGGTGTAACCAGAAAGAGGATTGCTTTTTGGAGTTGAAATCATCTATCCATCTATGTTTTAGATGTGTTTACAACTTACAAATCATTAAACTGCAAGGATGGACATATGGCGAGAAATTGACTGGACTTTCTTTCATTTGACCTAAAAGAAACATCTAAGTAAAAAGCAGTCTCCTAGCTGAGCCATGTTTTATGTTCTAGAAAGATGGGTTATTCATTCAGACTCCAAACCAGAATTGTATCTGAACAACGAAGTGAATTTAGAACGTGAACATAGGTTCAGGTTCAGGAAGACAAGGACTTCATTCTCGCAGGATGGACAAATCAAGACAAAAAGGAGACACAGCTGTATGCATTTCTTACCTCAGGCTATTCAGGCATGTTTCTCCATTTAAGTAGTTTCTTATACCTTTTCTGGACTCTCAACTTTTTCTCCCTTTTTCTTAATTGGACTAGGTATAGTTGCTTCCATCTCTCCCAGCTGCCAATCCCTTAATCATTTCACCCTCATCCTTCTTCTATATCTACTTTTTCTTCTTTCTTTCTCTTCTGTTAGTTTTCTAGTGTTTTCTAACCCTTATTTCTGTTCCCTATTTTTTCTGTTCATCCCAATTGCAAAATATACAGGTTGGCTATTTTTCCTAAGGGCAAATTGTCTTGAGACTGAATGAAAAGGCTATGGTAAATAGTGCAGCTCATCATTACCAAATTTCACACATACAGTCCCTAGGAAGGAAGACAATAGTCATTTTGATTTAAAGTAGTGAGGTTCTACCCCTCCTGAAAGGCATAGTAGCTGAGAGCCATCCTGTATTAGCATAATATTAGCATTTTTATAACGAATGTTTGTGGGACTTTTGAAATATCCTATGTCACAAAAGGAAGGAGAAGATCATGACAACTGACAATGTCTTCTTTTAGATTGGCCCCTACTTGCACGATTACTCTGCTTGAAATGTGGACATAGTTTATATTTTACTAGAATATAAAAGTGTGCATGGATCAGAGAAATTTGCAATGCAATAAACGCAATGTTGTATGCGCCAAAATTAACATTTTTCCTTTCTGCTACACTGCAACTATATCTGGGCACCTGTGCACTGAGTAAATACACTACTGTACAAAAGAATATAAAACAGAGAATTTGATTTCATTGGGATTTAGCTCTAACACTTTCTTTGGAATTGCTGTAAAACTTCTTCTGGAGAAAAATATGCTCTCTTCCTGACACAGGCACACAAGAAATTGATGCAGCCCAGTGGGAAATAAGGGTTCTACCACTCTGGAGTTAGAGGATGAAATGGCCCTTTATTGAAAGGCAGCGCTGGCTTATATAAGGGAAGGATGGAAGGTGCTGGAAGGGTAGGTGGAGCTAGGGAGGAGCATGCTAATAGGATACATATTAGGAAAGTAGGGGTTGGACATAACCATAAATGGAAAGGAATAATCATCAATTACCTAGGCAGCCTCATCTCCTCGGATGGTAAGATTGACGGGGAGATAGACAACAGGTTAGCAAATGGAAACAACAGGTTAGCCATTTAAGGAAAGACTGCAATGCAGCACTGAACAGCCAATAAGGAAAAAGGGGAATAACAGGGAATACAGAACAATGGGGATTTTTATGATAATTGGAAAATAGGGTAAAACGGGGGGTAGAAATACAATGTGCTTAAAACATAAACTTGGGTATAGAATCACAACAGTCCAAGCAGTCATTTAAATGTGCTAAAGGCATTGTTTTTGGGAGTCCCGCAGATCTCCTTGCAGACATCTATTTCTGTTTTCCACATTTCATAATTGAACTTCTCTTGGTCTCCCACAAGAAATGGCTGAGAAATTCAGGTAAGCATATCTTCACTGTCTCCATACTATTCATCCTGTGGTTGTTCTGCAAGGCAATTGCAAACACCAAGTCATCATTGGATGTTAGACACAAAAATGAAAGGGGAGGTGAATTTGAATATGGATTCTGACATGCATTTTGTGTCTCTGAACATCAAGAGAAATTTAATTACCACCAACCTCCACCTATATGGTGGAGTAACTATACAAAACTGCAGCTCAGTGCACAATCTTTAATTCTGTTGACTATAAAGGTGAAGTATTTGAAATGCTGCTATTTGGAATGCCAGTATTGCTAAAAATGTAATATTTGACTTAGATAATATTTCAAAGAGGAATACACTTTAATGAAAGTATGTATAGATTATGATAAACAGAAGCATAGAATATATTCAAATTTGCAATTCTGCAAAGTTTTAGTGTTCTGTGCACGTTAACTCTCAGTAACAATGGGGATGTCCGGTGCCTTTTCTTGAGCCATCAGTGAAAATACTGGAGGATACTGATCTCTGCATGACAACAGATCTGAGTAGCAGTAGTACTTAAAAATTTGACAAAGTATTATTCATTATTTTAAGTAGGTTTTTTTAACAAAAAAATTCAAATAGTTAATACTATTAAATACAGAATTAAAATTGTTAAGCAAATGCAAGAAGGGAGCATCAACCAAGCCTATTCCTGAAACAAAAGCATGTATAAACTTATGACCATTCCACAACGTTGATTCAGCATTTTGCTAAAAAATACTATATAGGAATCAGCTATATTTGCTGTGATTTGAGCAGATTTGAATTAAAATTATACATTAAGAAAATAGTTAGAAGGGAGATGAAAAATTTATTTCATCCATCCTTCCTCCTTTAGTTAAAAATCCAGAGATTTGTGCAACTTATTCCTAAAGACTACTAGTGATGCAAATGCTACAGCCTCCCCAGCAAACCTCTTCTAGAGTTTCTCTATCCTCAGTGATAAAAAAAGACTGAAGTAATTCAGAAGATATTTCTGGGCACCCACAAACAACATGAAATACTCTTAATGCAAAAAGGACTTTATATGGAAATATGCACTAACAAATGTAAATGTTTCAAGTTTCTAGGTACTTTCTTCAGCATGAAATGCAGCCTTTCAAGAACTCTTTGCCGTAGGAACTAATTAGCACTCTGAAATTTGAAATGCTTAAATGCATGATTATTATTCACATTTTTGCTCCTCCAGTAGTCTTCATGAAAGAAATTTTACTGTCATCACCAGCTGCCATGAAATAGTATTTACTGAACATGTTTCTGGGTTCACAGAGCTAAACCATTCCTCCAATTTATGTGAAATAAACCATACTATTTGATATAATTGTCATTCATTATTTAAATATCATTAGACCACATGAGAGGAAATAATTTCAAGGCATAATTTAGATTGCCTGTTATAGAGTTATGAAGTGCTGTTGATGATGCATTAAAGAAAGATAATTAAAGGAATTGGTGAAGTACTAGATGAATGTTTGAACTCTCTGTACAGTAAACTCATTTTGTGTAATAATAAATTTAATCATTACAAATGAAATGTACCAAATGAAATGTATACACCTATACACTATATGTGTCTGCCTGTTACTTGAGTACATTACAGAGATTATATGTAAGACTATATCAGGAATAATGCCCTAAGAGAGGACAGAGCAGCTAAGCGAGGGATCTTCCTCACTGCAATAACAGCTGTAAGGTTATTCCTGAATTAAAACTTGGTACTGATTTTGCAGAGCAATGAAGAAATTAGGAACTTGCCCTGGATCCACTTTTAAGCAACTCCTGTGACTCTGGGACCCTGCTATGCAGATAATCTCAGAGCTTAGATTAGCACGCACAGAAGGTGAAGACGCTGAATCACTGCAGTGGATGATCTGGGTTCCCTCAGGATCCCACATCTGCTTTTGACCCAGAAGTCTGTTTTCATGATAGTAGAAGGACAGGCATGGGAACAGCACGAATTTTCAGGAAAATGCCACAGGCTATTGAACACACTGTGCTTTTGGAGAAGTGCTTTTCTCCATATTTTAATCAAGCGTAGATAGTTTTGCTTTCCAGTAACTGAATAAAAGTTTTAGAGTCTTGATGGTTTGGAGCTTGAAGTCAACTTTTTTGGCCCCTACAGGTGATGGAGGTCACATTCAGTCAGACTGGGTGCAACCAGAGTGAGCAGAGAAAGAAAAGTGCACTGCTGGGCAAGGCACCTCTTGACCACCATCGCCATCAGTTCTCAAGTCCCTTGGATGCAGGCAGAGATTCCTTGTGTGGGAAGAGGATTAGCTCCTAGGAAGCAACAGTGGAGCTGGGTTTTAATCTTCAGGGAGGAGGAAGTGCAGCAGAAGGTGGAGAAGAAGAAGGTGAAGGCACACTGCTTTCTGAATGTGCACATGGCCTGGCAAAGGGCTGCTGTAGCTGACAGTGTAAGCTGCCATTGGTAGCTGTGGGTGGAACCCAGCAAAATCACCTCTGAAGGGAGGTGAATTTGGGATCCTTTGTATCCCAAATGATCCTCATTTTCAACACCTACTGATGATGAGTCCATCTAACTACAAAAATAATCTAATATATAAAAATTATTTAATGTATAAAAAAGCGTATTGCAGACACTCAACAGGGTTAACAACACTGATGGAATCCGAAGTGTTCAGCTGAACATGTGATGCATTTTTACAGTAGTATTAAACAGAGTTTTGCATTGAATCATTTTTTTTCTAGAAAAGAATGTATGTCAGCAATTATAGTATAATTATATTATAATTTGAATTTCACTATCACAGATGAAATGGGCTTTTCTCCTTTTGCTGCTAATGCCTTTTAGAGGTCACTTTCTGACACTAGGTCATCAGAGCCATAGCAGAGAAAAGCATAGAAAGACCAGCTTGATCTGGTTTGTGTGGAAGGAAATTGCAGTTTCCATTCCATTCCACTGAAGCTCAAGTAAACCCTTCCTACTACACAAAACTGATTTTCAGAACGTAACAACTATTAGCAGCAACTTCTCTAACCTTTTTTCACTTCTAATGCCTGTGAGGGAATACTCTCTTGGGATGGAAAAATCTGCACATCACCAAATTTGCTTGCATCTTTCTGTGAAATGTCTGTTACTGAACAGTTCTGGACACAAGATATCAGAGCAAATAGAGCCAGGGAAGGTTCTGTCATCCCATGAGCTCCCGCTCTTAACCCAAGCCAAGAAAAGGAAGTCACACTAGATTTGTCACAAACCCCTCCTGGATCCCCGTGGGAGAAAAGTGATGTTGGTCTTGCCTTCTAAACAAACGCAAACTTGAGAGCTGTGGGCAGCTCCCTGTCACAGAGCACAAGCATAGTTCCAGGGCAGCCTAGTCAGTTTGAAGAGAGCAAAACAATACTGAGAAAAGCGGATATAGCTAATAATTTATTTTTTTCAGGTTGCATTATGCTTTTTTAAGATCTTCTTGTTTCGTTTCGGTTTGGGGTTCGGGGGGTTTTTTGTGAGTTGCAGAGAAACCGCCCTAGCAGAAGTTGGGAAAATAATGGATATGTTGAGACCGCGTGGGTGAAACAGGACGCCGGGGAACGGGGCGCGGGCGGCGGATTTGGCTCCGGAACTCCTGACAGGGAGTGTGCGGGGGCCACGTCGCTCCCCTCCCGCATGCCCACCTTCTCCTGTCGCGGCTGGGGCAGCTGCCAAGGCGGGCTCCCTCCAGTGCCCTTTTCAACCTCCAACCGTCCATTGGGGCAGAGAGGGGAAAAAAAATTAAAATTAACAAAAACCGTTCCTTTCCATCGGCACCGCGTTGGCGCTCCTCCGCTCGAACTTTCTGACGCCCCACAGGCCATCGGCGTACTCCCGCCATGTGCCAGGGTCGGAAGCCGCGCCTCCCCCAAACACAGCTACCCGGTTGTACTCACCATCGCTCCCCGGACCCGCGGGTGCCGTCTGTTCGCCGCTCCCAAGGAACCGCCCCCGCCGGGCGCGCATTGGCCGCGCTCCGCCCGCGCCCGCCCCGCCGAGCCGGGGGCGGCACCGGCCGCGCCCCCGGGGCCGAGCGGCGCCGCAGCGGAGCCGGACGCGGAGCCGGAGCGGAGCTTTCTTCTGGGCTCGGCGGGCCAGCAGCGGCGACGGCGCGGGCTCGTCTCCCCGGCTCGAGGCGAGCGAGCCGCCGCCTGCACGCCCGGCTGCTGGACAGGGCGAAAGAGAGACAAACTAAACGCCGAACAGCCCCCCAGGCTCTGCGCCCGCCTGGTTTGGTTTTAATTTTTTTTTTCTGCTGTAATTATTTCCAGGGGGAAAAAAAACCCCAGGCATCGCCGTGTTTTTGGCAATTCTTGCTGCATGAGGAGTTGTTTCCCCGCACACCCCTGACAAACAAAGGAAAAGGGGGAGGGGGCCCACGTTTCGCAGAAGACATGCGTTCCGTCAGGAAGAGGTGGACTGTGTGCACCATAAGTCTCCTCCTCATCTTCTATAAGACGAAGGAAATAGCGCGGACCGAGGAGCGCCAAGAGGCACCTCTCGCCGGGTAATTGCGGGGCGCCGCGCCGGGAGGGCTCCCCGAGTGGGCAGCGCGGCCGTGTCGCTGCCCGCCGTCCCCTCCGCGTCCCCGCCGGGGTCGGTAGATGCCCCGGTGCCCTCCGGTCCAGAGCGCCTTGTGCCTCGTTTCCTGCCTTGGGAACCTGTCGGGGAGGTGCGAGTTTGCCGGGGTGCAGGTGACTCCTGCCTCCGTCCTTGGAGTTCTGCCTGGGAGCTCGACATAACTTCAGTGCTCCTCAGGGATGCTTGCACAGGGAGGGTGTGGGTCATTCCGCTTAGCTCCCGAGGTTCCTCCGCTGGAAACTCTGGTCCCTCACTGAAACCGTCCGTTACATGCTTTCCCCCTCCTGCCTGTCTTCGGCTGAAAACAAAAGGCGAAGAGTCCCTTGCCATTTTTCTCTTTGCACCTCAGGTTTCTCTTTGTCGGTCGTTGTGTTTATGTATGTGAATGCCAGTATTCGTCATTCTTCTCCCAACTTGCAGCTATCCTATGGAGACCTTGATTTTTCAGCCAAGCTGGGTTTCTCCTTGGAGGAGTATAAGATTTTGTTTTCACGGGAGTGTTGCATAAATGTTTTGATCGCTTAATGACATCAGCAAAAGCTGAGTAGGGGCTCACGCTTTCTGTTTGCTTTTGCAAGTCGACTAGGGGGGAGAATGCCATTCACAGCAGATTTTCATCTTCT
The DNA here is from genome assembly GCF_001604755.1 of Lepidothrix coronata. NCBI lineage: Eukaryota > Metazoa > Chordata > Aves > Passeriformes > Pipridae > Lepidothrix > Lepidothrix coronata. Next base: position 5,423,476 of record NW_016690217.1, read on the forward strand.
TGTAAGCTCTTGCCTTAATTTGAGGAGTAGGCATAAGGAGGTTCTAAGTACCCGTACAGACCTGGAGGAAGCTGCGGCAACTATAGCCTGCTTAGTCCCCGCTTGGCCCCAGAGTTAAAGACAGAAAGTGCATCCCTCCTCCCTGTTCAGGCAGTCTAGTGCGACAGCAGGGCACAGGCAGCTGGGCGCAGCTGGGCACAGCTGGGCAGCAGTGGCCCCGGATTTCCCGGGAGCAGGGGCTTGCCTCACTTGTGTGTGTGCATTGTTTGCTTCCCATGTTATTCAAGATTTTCACAACTTGCTGGTATCTTTCCATGTTGTTCAGCCTGGGTGTAACCCCAGCTTCTGCCACAAAGCTATCTGTAGACTTAGGAGATGTACAGAAGTTTAAAATTTTGGGGTTATAGGTGTGTGAAAACACACGTGAAAATCAGTGTGTGAGGCAGAATTGTCATTAAAGATACCCATGTTTCTTAGTATGTACTCCTTCCTGTTGGACTAGAGGTAGCTGTTAAAATTATTCAGAAATTACCATATATAAGTTTGCAAAGAAAAAGCCCCCTCCAGCTTACTGCACGTGATTTGACACAATTGAAAAGGTACTAAAATGAACTGATGTTTTAATATTAAATAAAAGAAAATAAGTGTAATTTGTCATAATATGTGTGTTCTTAACAAACACTTTAAAATGCAATGTAGTGTACTTCTGTCAGATGATTTAGTGATATATTTATTTCTTTGTTATCAGTGAGACTTCTTGTACAGCATGATGCTAGTCACTTTCGCTGTTGAAATATCATTTCTCTTCACAACCTGTCATCCCATTCGTTACTGTCTGAAGCAGAAAAAAACTCCGAAGTGTATTGCTACTATCTGCTGCCAGTATTGGTGTTACACTTGCCTTTCTCCAGAACTAGGGGTTCATGACATTTGGTTATTTTTGACTGGCCGTGTGGGCGAGCAAAGTCACTTTTCTGCAGGATGCTTTACTTTCAGAAGTACCAGTGATACAGAACTATGAATGCTCAGGATGGTGCGTTTTATGGTTATCAGGGAAACCTCAGGTAAACTCCAGATATTCCAAAATGGACTATATGCAATTCCAAATTGTATGATAAACCTTAAACCGTGTGCTTCCGTAGCAAAGTTTGCTAGGACAATAATTGCAAAGCACCCCCCGATTCAAATAGACAGTAATGTCCCTTTAAAGGTTAAGCAAGTAATGAAACACGGACGTTGCGTGCAATGCAGTGTTTCTTAAACAGTGTCATCTTCCACTGATATGGAATATGCTTGAAGGAAGTTACTTTATTTAATGAGCTATCTTCAGGAGAAGAGATTGTCTCATGATATTGGTCTGATTGGTTGCCAAGGCAAGGTAGTTCAGAGTGAAGGCTGACACTGTAAGCTGTAAATTGCTGTCACATTATGGCAGCTGTTTCATTTACATGACAGGATTTGCAGTGATTCTAGAAGATACAAAGTAACTCAACTTTATTTCACAGTTATTTACACAATGAAGAGTTACCTGGAGAAATTTTTTTCTTTTTATGTGTTAGTTTATTTAATATTACTTTAAGTGAAAATTAAATAGAACAATGCCAATAAAAGGGAGAGGAGGATGTAAGTGAGCACATTTGTGTTCATAGTAGTACTTTAACACAAAGTGCCTGGGACCTTCTTTTAGCTCATAAGAACATACTTTAACACCGTTTTAATGTACAAGCTATATAGCTCACTACAGATGTAAATTGTGAATATGGAAGAAAATGACATTTCAAATGCTATGGCGCTTTAAGTGTTGGCAATGTATTTTGTTGTTGTCAACTATCTCATGTTCAAGTGTCTGCTAAATAATATTTAACCCAGAATAAACTAAAGACATCTCAGTACCTTTAGACTGAGAACTTTACTTGGATGTATTTTGGTAATCTTCTTTTAGATGCGTGCACTCAATGCATCTAGAAAATATATGCAGGAGTATAGATGTAATAAATATTATTACAACCATTATGGAAAAATTTTAGGGAATAAAAAAATTTAATATAGCAAAAAGTATAAATTACATTCTCATTAATAATTTAGGGACTTGTGCAGCATCCTCCCGTGCTCTCAAATTAGTGGTATTTAGATAATTTGCCGCAGGTCTTGTACCTAAAGTTGCAGGTTTTCGATAGGTGGCAGCCTTACATCTGCATCGGAGAGATGTCAGGGCTGCGGGGTGTTGGTGGAGGGGATGGTGAGGGAGAAAGAGCCGTGAGTAATGCAGGGCTGGTTTTGGTGAAGTGTATAACACCGGTTTGTTACTTATAGAGGCTTTCGCAATGATGGATCTTTTTAGAAATTACTGCATGTTACCAGTTTTCTGAATTTAGCCTAATTAATGTCCCATTGCAGGTTAGCTTGAGTTTAGCCTGCTATATAGTTTACCAGCTATTACTGCTTTATATATCCTGCAGTAATGTTGCTGTAGTTCTTATTGAGGGCTGGGATCCAATTGTTTTAAGAACTTACAGCCACAGGAAAACAAGAGTCAGCAATTGCCTGAAAACCTTACAGTCTCACATCTTTTCCATTTCATTGTTTGAAGGGCTGTGGTCAGAAGTTCTGTTTGCAAGTTATGGTTATTGACAGTATTTCAGAGCATGCTGATTTAACAGAGAAGGAGATTTCTGTATGTTACTGTTCTGTGTATTCCTGTGTTACAAGACATTCTACATGGTATAATGTTAGATTCAACAACTTTGATATATTTATGATTAATAGCTGTGTTTGAACTCAGCTGAACATTGCTCTGGCACCTAAGAGTGGTATGGAAGATAATGGAAACATATGGACATAAAAATGGATTTTATTGCTAACACTCTAAGTCATTCTTGCAGTGTTTTGGATTCTCTGTCCCATTTGTGTGACCCTACTGGCTAATATTTCAACTGATAACATTATGATAGCTCATCAGGTGTTCAGTGGTTCACCGACTACTCACTGTGGTTTTTTATTTTTTAAGGTTACCTTGCCAAAAGTTATGAATATTACAAGACTGATGGACATGATAAGACAATTGGGGTGGTTTGGATGTGTGCATACAAATTTCAGGAAGTGATGGGGAAATTTTGTGGTTTGTGTGCCATTAAATTCCAGAATTTTGTCCATAAAAGTCTTTAAGTATCAACAGGAGGCAAAAAAAATCTATTAGGCCAGTATTGCAGATTTGCAGCAATTGCTGGGCAAAGGCTTGAAAGTTAGCACTTAATTGTTAGTTTAGTACTAGAAATTTGGAACCTAAAAGTGCAGAATCTGCCTCACAAACATAATAAAGTTTCATCCAGGTTCACAATTTGTAGCTTATTGTAGTTTTTTGTACGTCTGTTTTATTACAGATATAAACATATTTAGGCTCTTAAATTGCATATTCAACTCTTAGATATAGCTGTCCCTTAGATTTTTTCACAGTTACAGCTCATTTGCTTTAGAAAGCAGAGAGAGAATTGCTTATTTTTGTGGTGAATAAAAGGATATATTGCTGGTGCTTGGGATGTAAATTACTTAAAACTGGAGTTAGCCTTGGGTGTAACTGTGTCTTTTATATATTGCATTGCAGAGATGGTGAACTGAGTTTGAGCAGATCAATGATCAATAGCTCTGATAAGATAATTCGAAAGGGTGGCTCCTCAATCTTCCAGCATGCTGTAGAAGGTTGGAAAATCAATTCTTCTTTAGTAATGGAAATCAGGTGAGTGTCTTAAATGAAAAGCAGTTTGTTTCATATTTTCATTCATGTTACTTATAATTTCTGTCATCTGGAAACAGTAATTTGATTTACAGTTGCAGGTGGATGGTTTATAACTGTATATATTTAGGTTCAGTGTTAAATGCAGTTGCATTGCATTAGACTTGAAATCATGTCATCCTTCGTAAGAATTAATAAAATGTTTTCATCTGGCTGTGGCAGTCAGACCTGTGCAATCAGCATCTACATTATGTATGTCCACATTTAAGCTGCTTGTTTAGAACTCTTCCACAGTCAGTGGTGAGAATCTGGCACTTTTAGGACATGATTTCCTCTTATCCTAAAGGTTTGAAATAGAACAGCTGAAAGTATCCTGAACATAGCAGTTTTCCTCCCTTGACTACAGAGGGAGCTTAGACAGACAGCTTAGGTGCAGGAGTCAAGAGCCAGGGCATCAAGTGCTGTGAATCCAACACTGACCATGATTGGTCCACATGGCAGGTCAGGCACTGACAGTATCCATGTCCTAGGCAGTTTTCTTTCTTGAAGTCAGAAAGGCCAAAAAGAGCTTTAGGCTGCTGCTGCTGGGGCAACTCAGTAGCAGAGTTAGAGTGAGTGGATAGTTATGATATGTGTTAGTATTCATAGTGTGTCTGTGCACCCTGAGAGAAGAACAAGCAGATGCCTCTTAATGTTGTTCTGTCATACCTTCCCCATCTTCATCAGGAAGGTGGCCAGTGAAAGAAGCATGTGGAGCGTGACTTGGCAGTGTGGAGGACTAGGAATGTTGCATTCTGTGAAAAATGAGAGAAAATAACTATTTTTAGCAACAATCGCATAGCAGACTAGACTTGATTTTCTGAATGTTAAGATTTTGAATAGACATTTGGTCTAATTAAAATGTGGTTTCTGTGTGATTTCCCTTTCTACTTATTTTTAAGTTTTGTAATTGTTTTTTTGTAAATTAAGGGACTTTTTCCAAACTCCTTAAACAGGCATTGTTTCCATGTACGAAAGCATGGCTTCTCTGAATGAGGAACTTGAGGGTTTTTTTAATGACTGCTATTTTATGTCCCTAATCCTAAAACACGCAGAAGATAAAGGTAGCTCAGAAATGTGTGGAGCTGTAGTAAAGGACTGATGTTCTGGAAGCCTTGTGGTATGATGGACATAGTGCAGCCCCATTGCAAAAAGCCAAGAAGCAGCATAAAGGATGGAAAGCGTAGCAGGATTTTAGTAGGCAGAAAATTAATACTATGGAGGATGTAGCTGTCACTCAGCTGCTTGGTAAGTGTTCTGTGGAGTCCCCACTCCTTGACTGTCTAGGTTAAAGGACCTCAGTCATTTAGCTGTGTTTCCTACTGATGAAGACCGTGTGGACACTCTGAAATGCAGCTGAGGTGCATTTTAGGAATGGAGTTTGATCCAGAATCATCCTTCAGCCTGTTTGACCAGTGTATGGTTGTTCCATAAAGGCTGATTTCTGCTCCAGGACAGTCTAGGAAAGATAAGCAGATTGTCAACATCAGTGATGGTATTTAAAATTTGTATGCATATAACTGACAATTTATGTTGGAGAAATATTAAGTAACTTTAGAGGAATACTATTGAAACTTTGTTTCATAGGCTATGGGTCTGACAATTGGAAGAAAACAACTGTTTTTATTTGTGAAGTAAACTGATTTGGAAGTCATTGAGTGACTATAAGTAGAAACAGATAACTATTCTCAGTCATTTTGTTGAAAAATTGAGTATCATATTTCAGAACCCTGTAAATCCAATATGCCTTGCTGGTCAAGCCAAACAACAAAGTAAAAATATGACAATAACTTTTTTTATGAAAATTAAGACATAAAATGGAGCTTGGGTTATGCTAATTTTCCACCTATTTCAGATGCAAAATACATCCTTCAGACAAAGAGGTAAAATAATAGAGAATGGTTTAGATTTTTTTTCCAGCCTGTTAGTACATGTGTATCATCTCAATGTACTAAAATCACAAGTTGCAAAATAATTTTTTTCTTTACTGTTGGCTGAAGGGGAACATTCATTTAATAAATTACTGTTGTGCACTTAAGAAGCATCATGATATGATAATATTTTTTTAAAAAATATTGTGCAGGAAAGGATTTAATTTTTTGGGAGGGTCTCATAAATACAGTGAAGAAAAAAGTGTATCTTGTACACTAACTTAAGCAGTAGAGATTCTGCTGTATCTTAACATTTTCTGTATAGTAGAGAGCATCAAGCTGAGGTTATGTCCACACTGCCAGTCCTGTTTCGAGATGAAATAGCTACCATCATGAGCACTGAGGCGGAGAGCAGGTGTTTTAACTGAACCAGTAAAAGAATTTAAATTATTGTGACGTAGGGCCAAAAGTTGACATGAACTATATGAAAGGAACCAGTGCTACCAGCCAGTCACAGTCTTTCCAGAAATCCTCTTTGCTGACATAGCATGGCATATTCAGTTATGGTACTCAGCAGTGAGGGAGGGACATTTGGCAAGCTTTTCACTAAGGAAGCCACATGCAGCCCCTTGTGAGATGTGTTTCAGTCTGATGCTGACTAAATGATCTGCTTTCTCTCACTTTTACAGGTGGTTTGCTATACACCTTTCTTCCCTGTTAAAGCAGTAAGAAGCATTTTGGCTGTATTTTTACACTTACACACCTACCAGGACTAACTTCAAATGTGTCTAGTGAAGTCCTAGAATGTTCTTGTGGTTTAACTAACTGTTCAGCCCTCCAAAGTACATTACGTGCACTGTGTAGACCATGAAGATGATTCAAGCTTTATTATTGCAACTATTAACATGAACAGTGGTTGGTGGTCTTGTGGTGTGAGGTTGACCGTAGGAAGTAACGGTAAGAGAGAAACAAAAAACAAGCTAGTGCCTGTTGAATTATACATAAAACATTTTCAGTTCTTAGGAGTGGGGAAATAATTTGTAAAACCATTAGTGTACAGCATAAAGATATTTCATAAAACTTACAATCACCCATAAATGACAGCTACTTTTATGTATTATATCAGCTTTACACCTGCATTAACAATTTTAGAATAAAGAAAATATTTGATAGTGAGCCTTGCTTTGTGCAAGGACTGTTGGTCAACAGTATGTTGAACCTAGTTGGCTGGCATCTGGAATATTATACTTTGCTATTTGCTTTGTTGACTGTGGGCATCACCTCCGTCCACTTATTTTTGCTTAGGATGGTGACCAGTCTATCAGCCTCAAAGGTGAATTCTTGGCAAGGCCAGGCTCAGATAGGAGTCAATGAATGAAAAAACTCCTTTATCAGGACCCCATGGAAGGATGGGAAGCTTTCACTTGGTTTTTGGTGCTCTGGGACTTTGCAGCCAGAAAAGGTAGTCTGAGGAGTGTAGCAGCTCTCCTGGGAGGGCAGCAGTCCTTTGGAGATGTTAAGCAGACATAAGAAGAAAGAGCTAGACTTTCTGTGATTGAAGAGGACGTTATTGGTATTATTAATTACTTGAGACTGTGGGAAATTTGATGCCTTGCCAATCATGATTGGTCTGGTGGGCGAGTGATTTTTCCAACTGATGTTACCTTCTGATTGCTTACAACTTCTTTGAAGAATAATAGATAATTCTTGTGTCTAGGGAAGGAAGATTGCTTTCTTGGTTCCCTTTCTGTCTGAATGATTTCAGTCATGAGGAAGAGAATCCATCATGTGCTAAGGTTTTATGTCTTAAGTCCTTTCTACTCTCTGTAGCAATGTGAAGGCTTTCCTTATGGTTATGGAAATAAGGAAACTTCAGTTGTACTGGAAGCCATAGTTTCAGAAAGGAGGGATGTGTCTGAGATGGTGCAAACCTATCTGGGGAAGAATTCCACACAGGGCTGATGCCAGCACATCTCTGACCTATATGAAATGAACTACAGTCTGATGTCTCAGCGTGTGATTTTCTCACACTTATTTTTGATTAAATATGGGCACTTCTCTTGGAAGGAACAGAAGGTTTTGAATTGCAGGAAGGCAAAATTTAAAAAAAGTACATTGAGGATGTATTTATCTCTGCAATGTAACAGAAAATTTCCTGTCAGAAAAGTGTGAGAACTTGTAAGATGTTAAAAGCATCTAAAGAAAAAAATAAGGGCAGCTTCCTCCTTAGAAAGGTTCAGATTGTTATCATTGTTTGTCTTTCAAATTTACATGAAGCAGCTACGATAAGTCCCTGAAGTGCAAGCAGTATGTACTGAACTGGCAATGGAGCACTACAATTGCTCTGAAGCTTTTGGAGCAACATTTTGGGGCCATTTGCACTATTTCCTTCAGATCTTCTGTGTGTCAAAGATTCCATGGGAACTAGGGCTTTCTGGTCTGGTTTAGTCATACTAAACCTCAGGGGATTTTTGCTTGCCTGTCTGTCTTACTCTACCTTGCTTATCCTCATGAAAAGCTGGCATATGGTAAGCCTAAATTGAATCATGGTCTGTTTAAAAGTCCTCTTTTCCTTTTGCGTGCCCACTCTCCAGCATTACTGTTTGTGTGGCCTCTGTTGTCTGGGGGCTGCCAGGAATTGTCCCAAGGTTATTTGCAGTTAGGTGTGTTTTTAATGAATCCAAATCGGTGGTTGGACTAGATGACCTTTCAAGTCCCCTTCCATCCCAGACTATTCTATGATTCTAAATCTGCTTTCCTTGAAGAGGTTTTCTTTAAACTTCCTTTTAGTCAGACTAAAGCGAAACCCAACAGGTGCAAACACCCACAGTCTCCACTGCGTCCTCAGGAAGCCAACAGGAGCTGGAACTGCAGCCATCTACAGGGGCAAGCTGTGACGTTTTGTGACCAGAGAGTTTGTTTTTTTGTGTTTTGTTTTTTTTTAAACTAATTTAGCTGACAAAAAGCATGCTTTATCTAGGCTGTAGTCCTTGGTGATTTCAAAGGCTGAGACCCACCTTCTGCCTTCCAACTGGGGAGAATGAAGCAGTGTCAGGACTTGCTAGGGTTAAAAAATTGAGTTGTTTATTAGACTTGTGTGAATCAGAGAAAGTCTTCAGGAGAGCAAGAAGAGGAATCAGAAATCTACAGTGTGACCTGCACAGCTTAAAAAATAAAAGTTTAAAAAAAAATTTGAGTGGCTTCTTATTCTCAAGTAAATGAAGGATTTTGCCAAGAGTGTAGTCTGCCATCCACAGGCAAGTTACTGTGGGAGAAGAGCTAGCATGAGAAGTATTGTGCTTCTGATAAGGCTAGGGAAGCACTGATGCAGGCTGCATGGGGAGTTTGCCAAGTCCCTACCACAAGAGGTTATTAGGAACGTATTAGATAAACACAGTCTAGAAGACTTGTAGATAGAGGCACATCTTCAGTGCACATAGAGAGGATTAGGTAAACACTTAGTTCCATAATGTGGTTGCTGGTGATCTAGCCCAGCTTCCTGGGCACTGAGGATGCCCTTTAGGGGCTTACTGTCATGGTTACTGTCCAGACGAGCCCAAATGCCCCAGCAGCAAGGGTTTCTGGCACTGCCTTCCTCTAAAGAAACGATTTTCCCTGGAAAAGCATTGGAGGTCATACATCAATCTTCTTGAGAATTTCTAAAAATATAAAATTATTTGTAATCTTAAAAGTCAAATGATTTAGTGGTTTATTTTCTTTCCTTAATCCACACAATTCTGCGGCAGATGAAGAATAGTTTGACATTACAACAACTTCGTAATAGAAAGGCTACAGTACAAAATAAAACTAAAAAAAAAAAGGAAGAAAAGGAGAAAAATATCACCATATTGCCCCAGAGCAATACATAGCTACAACATTTGGAAAGCTGTGCAGAGACATTACTGTCTGTTACATGAAGTTTATCAGATAACTGGGAGTTTAAGTACATACTTAAATATTGTGAAAATTTGTTTCTGGTTGTCGAAATAAAACTTTAGGTCAACCACAGATTATGACACTGTGTTTTTGTGTGTCAAGTAAAGATGTTGCAAACAACTGCTTGGCTTAAAATAAGAGCAAGCCACATCTGTCTCACCTGCCCACAAAAGTGTTCAGGCTACACCCATGATAGAGTTTTATTTGTCATAACAAAACTTGGAGACCTCAAATAAAACTGTTTGTTTATACATCGTAGCTTAAGGTTGCAGAACACCTTTGCTGCAAGGTTTGCTAAAAATCATGCTGTTTTTTTCCTTAGTGGAATTGAGGTTACTTCGAATTTTATATGCAGCTTGAAGTGGATTAGCACTTACTTGACATTATTTTGTCATGTCTGTTTAATAAGAATAACCCTGTTGTGCTATTTTTTATTCTGTGAGACAGAACAGACGTTTAAACAAGTTCTTTTTATTAATCAGCATCTAGACTGACTGAAACACTCATGTACGTGTGTTCAGGTTTTGTCACATCCCTTAGACTTTTTTTTCCTCTTAGCACTTATGTGAAAATGGGAAGTACTGCTATCCCCACGGTACAGATGAGTCAGTAGCACAGAGGAACTTAAAACAATAGCATGAACTCTGCATTCTTTATCATATTTCTTTCAGTATTAAAAGATATCTGGATAGAGTCAGACAAATCAATAAAAATATTTTAATGTTAGCAAATCTCTTACATGAGGATTCTATTGTGTACTGTAATACCTGTGTGTACTTTTAATTGAATATGCAAATGACAGCTTCAGATAAGAAAACATTTTTAAAAATATGAGAAGATACTAAGATTCAGTGATTTCTGCCCATCTCAAAAATTTTTTGTAAAATAAATTCCTTAGACATTTTAGAAATTTCAGCTGTTTTAAGTAAGTGGTTGATTATCTGATTTTAATTCAGGTCCATGTGAAACTCTTTTTGGAGGACTTCTACAATCATATAGATAAACAAGTTTTGAATGTAAATAACCAAATTAATAATGGAAGCCAAGGTGCTTTTATTTTTTTTTGCACTGTTTGCATAACTTCACTGCCTTCCTCTTTTTTAAATAATACATTGGATACTATATTCATGCACAAACATTGCTACTTGTTTGCTATCAAGAAACAGTTTTAGGACCATTCATTCTGGGTGTCATGGATGAATGCTTTAAATTACTAAAGCGAATCTTCTGGTGATCACATGTGACTTTTTGTAGTCAGAACTTTAGGTTTCTTACACTTCACGTAATTTTTTTGCTTTTTGAGACTCATTTGTGGTCACCCCTTCTCAAGTCAGAGTGCAGGTGAAATGAGTCTCTGGATAGCTTAGGTGATGCTATTCATAGCTTTTGATGCATTTGTCATATCCTTTACAGACCCAGCTATAGTAACTCTCCTCCTAGGTAACGAATACTTTTAGTAGATTTTAATACTTCTAGATTGGGCAGTTGCTTCTTTCTTGCTCTTTTTCATTGTGTAGCAATTCATGTATCTGTTGCAGAGGGCCCACTAAGTAAAGCTGTCAAACCCATGGAGATTTTAAGCCCATTCAACTTAAAGGCTGAAGTTGAGTCATCTTCCTTTTATGGAAATACCTGGCCTGGTCTTACCAAAAGAAACACTTAGGATTTGCCTATCCTGCTCTGTTATTCTGAGCCTCGGTACAAACTGTCTTTGCTCTGATACTGTCATTCATACATGACAGCTGTAACTGATAGCCCAAGATATACCAGAGATTCTTTCCCGTTTTTTTTTTTCTGCCCTAGTTTAAGAAATGTGAAGAATCACTTGAAAAATATTTTTATCGTGTTTCACTTCCCCTGTGGCTTTTAAGATCTGTTGCATGGTGAGTATTTTGTGTCATTGCTTGCAAGATTCAGACATTCTTCCTTCTCGAGGCAGTGACACAAGACCTGGCTCGTGAGCATGGATGTTTCTATAGTTCATCCCTTTTAACTTGTGGGGGATTATTTCCCCTTTATGGCTGTAACTGAGTGTTGCAACTGCTAGAGTGGCATCTCTAGTTATGTTTTCCTGTTTTGATGTTCTCTAAGGAAGTTCTGCTCTAAAAACTTAATACGTAAAAATAACATCCTCTTAACAAAATATCTGTTCTCTTTCAAATTCCACTTTACTTACTGAAAACAGTGGAAAATATAAAGATTTTGTTGTTTTGTTGGATTTGCAGAGGCAAAAGTGTCTGTAAGAATTATCACATGCTGAACACCCTGCCCCAGCTCAGCACTGCTCAGTTCCTTGAGAGTATTGTACTTGTGTTCAAATGTGGTCTTATGTCTTTTCACACACATACATGCTTCACAGAGCAAGGGTGGACACAAGTGTGTAAGGCTTTGCTTATTATTCCTGAGCTGCCAGTGGCTCTTGCAGCTCCGACCTGGAGTCCTTCCCAGCTTTTTATGTCGAGTGTATACTGAAAACTGCTCAGTGCTGTCAGTGCAGGTATTAGTCATCTCATACATTAGTCATTCCATTGCAGTTATTAAGTGCCTCTTTTGAACTTATGTATGAAAAGTGTGCCAGTACCCACCTGTCATTGGCAGAATGGAAGCTTTGAATGGCTGGATTCAGTCTTAGCCCCAGACTTGGTCACCAGTTTATGTCTAAAGGATTGTATAGGTGCAATTGAACCTTTACCTAATTTTGTTCCACAGGATTAAGGATGAAAACCCAAATATACTTACATTAATAAAATTAATTATTTATTGATGATCATAATGATAATTATTAGATTAAAATATTTTGATCAGAATTATTTGTGACACAGTATATAGAGAATTATACCTACTAATATAGTGCACTATTTGTTGAAGCCATATTGAAGCAATGATGCTAAAGCTAGCAAAACTATTGAGCAGAAATTGATGGTACTCAACGCATACTGGTGACTGTGGGCAAGTCTCTTTTGCTCAGTCTTGAGAAGTAACCTTGAGAGGGGTTCCCACTTGAAGGAGGAATCTCCACACACTTTCCAAGAAGGGCTGTGTTAGAAATCCCTACCATTAAAAAGAGGTGATGGGCTTTTGTAGTATTAGTGATTAACTGTCAGTCATATGTGTTCGGGCCAGGTGTGTCAACTCAGCAGCTTTAGGTGAGTTATCAGCTTGTTCGTTCCTTTATCAGTGGCTTTGTCTGCTGCATCCTCACCAGTGCCAGTTTCTGTCAGGAAAGATTATTCTTCACATCCCCAAAATGTTTAACTTTAGAATTGCCAAGTCAGAGCAGTCTCAGCATTCTTCAAAACCAAAAGTAGGGTCATCCACCCTTCTCCATCCACTACTGATAACTTTTGCAATTAGAGTGAAGTATGAGCTGTTTTACCCACACTTAGGCAGAGCATCCCGATGCACTAGCCCCATAAGCAGGTACAGTTACCATGACTTGACTTCTTCAGCTGACAAAAAAGCAATCATTCTTGACCTGTTACTTGCTCTAGGCTGGTAGTAGATAACTGTTTAATTGCCATAGTTCACTTGATCCATGGTACCTTATTAAAACAACATGTTTTGGTCACATGTGTCTGAACCTGTCTAACAGTTGAAACAATTAGTTGCAGAGAAGCACAGTAAATGGTTCAAAGTGATGAAGAGTTTATAAGTGGTTTTGAGTTCATCTAACAGCTTGACTAGACCCTGAGTGGCAGTAGTTTAATTTGCAGTTTAAATTTTAGTTTAATTTTTGTTTAAATTGATACAAAAGACTGTGGGTGTTCTCATTTCAAGTTAATTAGGATAACTTTAGCTGAACTTCAGTTAATTAGGAGGAAGTTTATGCTAACTGAGTATGTTCCTCTTATGGTGAAATAAGAATCCATACGAGACACAGCCATTTCTGAACCAAGCTGATTTCTAAGAGATAATATTTTTTAAATCATAAATACTTCATATATTCAACTGTGTTTCTGTGAAAACAAACGCCACAGTCCTTCTTAAAAATGTGTTTATTCCAAAATTTTGTAAAGATAGTCAAAAACCGTATGCCTTCTAATTTCCAAAGTTATCTTCCCTTGGTCTCTCGGTACCTTTGTCTGTAGAAGTCATTAAGCTCTATTTCTGTAGTATTTATGTGTTATATTGTAACCATGATCTGAACTCCCTCCTAACAGCTTTTCTCTAACTCCATCCTAGAGCATGGGAAATGACCTTAGTATGACTGACACTGCCTCCCCTCTGCTTTATGTTGTATGCCTTGTACAGTCTGTATTGCTGTTTAGATAAACTCAACTCTAGCAGGGAGCGTTGGGTTTTATCTGTGCATTTTTCTGTCAACGCAGAAAGAACATTCTTCAGTTCTTGGATGCTGAAAGAGATGTCTCAGTGGTCAAAACCAGCTTCAAGCCAGGAGATGTAATTCATTATGTACTGGACAGGCGTCGCACCCTAAACATTTCTCAGGATTTGCACAGCCTTCTCCCTGAAGTTTCCCCGATGAAGAATCGCCGATTTAAAACATGTGCAGTTGTTGGGAATTCTGGTATCCTTCTGAGGAGTAGCTGTGGGAAAGAGATTGATAGCCATGACTTTGTAATAAGGTAAGTTTTCATCTGCTGTTGAAGATGAAATACGTTTCTTGGCTAATAATTTTCTTGGAGAAAAGCTAGGAGAAATGTTTTAATCACAGGTGTATACTGCAGGCATTATCTGAAATTAATCTGAAACAATACTCATCAATGTATGATTCCTCATGTTTAAATACGTGCCCGTTTTATTGACAAGGTTATTTTTACAGTGAAAATAAAACAAGGGCCAAAGAGAGAAGCTTGTGCTGCTTATTTTTGCTTTTTACTGTTCTTATTCCAGACAAAATAAATATTCTTACAGACGCCTTGGTAGAATAAATGCAAAATGTTTTCTTTCTCAAAAAATACCCTTTCTTAGCTCTTAGTCAATACAGATGGCCTTTTGTAAATTACTTTATTACTTATGTGCAGCATGGAGTAAAATTTTGATGTGATGAATTGATGCTGAACCAGGCTGCCATTAAGGTAGTTGGAAGTCACCCATCTATATTCCTTCACATTGCTCTACTAACACATTTCTGCAGTTTGGACAAAAATGTTGACATGTATCACTTTTTATTCATACTTCAAACATGCACAGTAGAATGCCTTTGGATTTCATATATCAAAGGGGAAAACTGACCTCATTTGACAGCTTAGCATTATATAGAGAATGTTGAGCAGGAGATAGGTCTTCTGCTTTTGAAGTAAAAGTTGCAATTGGTTTGGTCTGAGGAGGGTGAAAGGGCAGAAAACAGGAGGGTAGTAACAGAAAACAATATAGAAATAGTTGTCATTGTAAGTTATTTGCTTTTTCTTTTCTCACCTTAAAGAAAGATGGTGGCAAAAAAATATCAAAAGGACATGGAAAAAGAAAAATTACAGGTTTTTAGTACATAAATCAAGCAGGATATACATGAGACTTGTATTTCATTTGAAAGGTGTACCAGCAAGCTGCAACTGAAGCAATAACACATTGTTCTTTCATTTTCCTTATTTGTTTTACTTGTACCACTAGGTATTCAAATTAGCATCCTTACTGCAGAAGGAATCCAAAAATAATTACCACATTTTTAAACCACATTTAGCCTATGGCATGCTTTTGTACTCTCTGAGATGAAATATGATTAATTTAACAGGACTACAGAAAAATTTAGATACTATATTTTCTAGATGAAAATTTTCTTTCAGAAGGCAGGGTACATACTTTTATATAAATCATGTGCTGAATTTCTTTGAAGTTGTCCCCATGGTCTTCCAGATATTTTAACTAGCCGTGAAACTAGGTGATAATATCTGATAGGTTTTAACTTATTCAAGCTATGTGGAAGAATGATAATATTCCTAAATATTTGATGAAGCTTAATAGGAATAGTAGGAGATTACTGTTGCTAATCAGTTATACTGGAGAAACATGTGGGTATTCTGTGAGGCTGGTGAGAAACCGGCATAGGTTGCCCAAAGAAATTGTGGATGCCCCATCCCTGGAAGTGTTAAAGGTCAGGTTGAATGGGGCTTTGAGCAACCTGTCCATGAAACATCTCTTATATGGTATATGACTAATAAAGTGATTGAAATAACAATTAGTTAGTCTGACAGTATCATGTTTAATAATCTCTAAGGTTCTGGGAATAGCATGCTTGGCCCTGCTCCCTGTAGGGAATTTTAACACAGTTATTTTTTTTTCATTTGAAAATCAAAGTTAATATGTTTTTGGAATCATATATCTCATAAGTTAAACTATATGATATTTATTTGTGTAAGTCTCCATGCATGCATATGTGCATAACATCTGTTTAAATAGCAATAATTTGTTTGTAGTTCAAGTTAAAGAAAAAAAGCATTCTTCAGAATTACAGTTTCCCACATTCCTCATCCTCCATTTAGAGAAAGTTATATGCAAAGCAATATGTAATCATGTGGTGTAATTATGAAGTTCTGGTGTACTTCATAAGTACTCACCTCTATTGCTGTTAGGATTCTGGTATTAAAATGTGCCATGACACTCTGTTAATACTTTTGCTTTCAGCTTGTCTCTTTAGAAGTGAAATGCACTTATTCTATTTGCCGCCTGGTGCTGTTCTGAAAAGGAGTTACTGTATACATCCAGCTGTGTGGGCTGGTGAACAACATTTCTGTAGAATCTTCTGATGCCAAGTGCATTATGCTTATGTGCTGTGACAGTGTGTCATACTGTTTTGGTAAATGCATTATCCAGTCATTTTCATAGTATTCTTGGGGGATTTTTTTGAAATTTGAAGGGAAATTGTGTCTTTGATTGTTTCTTAGAGCAGCAGTTCTAATGTTAGAGCTAACACGAACAATACCATTAATTTAATGGTCAAACTGATAGTGAAGGTCTGTGAAAGTGAAGAGGACACAACAGATATCCAACAGTATTTGCAGTACAATAAACTCAATAGCCTACAGAGGTAACATGAAGGTGTTAATAATAACAAACAAATGCACAGAAGTTACACAAGTTTAGTGAAGTCATCCCTATTTTGACAGTAGAAAATGCATTCGATCTAATTAAAATGCAAAACAAGGAGACTCTTTGCTATTAAAAAAATCTTGAACTGTGGCAACTATAAACTACTTCCGGTTTCCCATACTCTTTTCCTTTTTACCTCTCATGCTTTTATATCCTTTTAAGTAACTGTTGAACTGTGTGCATATACTACTCTTGCAGTGAGCTAAAGCATCCTGCATTTTGAGACCCAGAGAGGGTCTCAAGCATTCCTAAATCTCTGGAAAGATGAATAAGTACATCTTGTTCCCCCATTGTCTCGAAATTCTCATGCCAGAGCTGAATTAGCTGTTGCATTTTACAGAGCAGATGAACTTGTTATAGAAAGTGGTATGTTTTGAAATGCAGTAGCTACATTGAACTTCCTGGAAAATGTAACTGTGTTTTAAGGTAAGTATAAAGTAACAATGCTAAACCTTGCCAAGTAATAACTTGGAATTACTTCTAGCAGCTAATCAGTATCAAAAAATTTAGTTCAGCTGCGGGTTCAGAATTCAAGCAATGTCAAAGATGAGAATAAATATTTTTTTTAATTTTTTTTTAATTAATATAATTCAACATTCCTGATGAGAAGTATTCAAAAGCAGAGGCCAATTTAATTTTGGATTTATTTGGTTAAAACCAACCAGACAAACAAACCAAATCCTAGTAGGTAATATTGTGTATTTTCCTGTGGTGACACCATGTCTGGAAAAGTCCCTTTCATTTTAGTTGGACTATGTGGAGAACAGGCCTGTTGAGTGAAGCTGTTTGAATAGTTTAGGGCTGCTCTGACAAGGAGCAGCCATGAGAGGATATTAATTGCTTCGTTCTTTGAATTGAAGTGCCTAGTTTATGTGTTACAACTCTTCTTTTTTCACTGGAGTTTTCTCCTGCTAACTTGTATCAGCATTTAGGAATCAAATCGAATATTTTGATATCGCCGTCAGTGGTGATAAAATTTTACTGTGCAAATGCAGCTCTTTATTTTTCCCAAGTAGTTTGACTTTCATTTTCTAACTTGACAATTCTTGTGAAGTTGTGAAGTTGACATGGAAAAACTTGTAGTCTTTTTTTTTTCTTTTAGAAAGGAAGAATATGTCCTTTAATAAATGTCTTGTTTTGCACAGAGGAGGATAGTCTGTTTTGACTCTTTCCATAGGGTATTGATTTTTGTGGACAATTGTGATATGCAGAAGTAGGCATGATATGTGGTATGAGCAGAAGACAGCGTATATATGGTGAGGAAGAAGGACAGACCTAACCGTACCATGGAGTTGTGGTTGCTTATTTCAGGAGAGCAATTTAAATTACTAAGAAGAGATTAGTAGTAGCTTCTTTAATCGGTGTTGTTCCTTCAGCTGATAGGAAAAAAGTAATCATACATTTGGCAGAATAAAGATATTTAGAATATTAATTTACTTATATTCTGGAACTTTTTTTTTTTAAATTTGTATCAGCTTTTATGTCCAAATGTTTTCTAGTACCCCTTGCTTGGACGATAGCCATTGTGCTGAGTAGAGCTGAATGCTTGGAGACAGTAGATCTGTAGAAAGCAAAGTTGCCAATTTAAAAGACATGTTTTAAAACATGAGTCTTCCCTTAAAAATAACATATGAATACATCATGACTAGCTCATTAGACCTTTTTCAGATCTCAGATGTGGCAGCTCTATTTTTTGCCTTCTGTCTCTTCCCAAAAATTGTTACACTACATTGAAATGGAAGAAGAACAAAGCCGTTATCTTCCAATGCTCTTGCTTGGTGATTTGGGTATCTGAGAAAGGGGAGTGGCAGTGTAGGTCTTCAGTGCCAATTGCTCAATTAGATGTGAGTGGTCTCCACGTCAGGGGAGCCTCTGAGAAGGCCTGAATTTTTGTGGCCACTCTTTTTTTTTTTTTAAAGGAAGTTAATTCCTATGGAGGATATTTAAGGACAGAAGTCTAGAAGGCTCAGGAAGTATCAGTGAAAGTGACTTCCGTACACCCATATACAAATGATCAAGGATTCCAAAGAGTCTGCTTAAATAGTATCCTATGAGCATCCAAATGTTGGGCACACAGGGTTAGCCTGAATCTTTTTATAATATGATAATTTATCTATAAAAAGATAAAATTATTTTAAAGTTGCTTACTCCTGCTGTTGATAATACAGAGCTTTTAATTTAGTAGTTTTTTGAACAACTGCAAACTCAGGAAAACTTTTTTTGTGCATTGACTGTTTTGAGAGGTGACAACATTCAGAACAATTTTAGCCTAGATGTTGCCTTTTTTGCTGTTCTCCATTTTGGAATATTCAAACTACTGCTTCTTTCTACATTCCATACTAAGAACTCAAAGTGCTTCTCCAAAACAATGAAAATTATAATTTGGTCTGAATTTATTGCAAGAGTAATAAAAGTTTTTTTTTCTGTCCTCACAATATTGCAGATTTTTTCTAAAATTTTCTTTATCAGAATTACAACACTTTTACAGCATCTTGATAATTACCTTATAGAATATCCTCTTTATAGATAGTAATGTGTAAAGTATTTTCACATAAAAAGGCAAAGGTATTCAGGATACTACTAAGTTCCATTTCTTAGTTTTTCTTGCATTAAAATATCATTCTAAGTATTTCATTGCTGTAGTTTTTGTGGTTTCTTTTTTTTTTAATATATATGAACAAACTTTCAGTGATAGAAATTCCTTGCTTTATTTTACCGTCAAAGGAATGCTGTTGGGAAGAACAGTAAAACTCTAATTCGTGTGCAGCAAGGACACACAGTCAATAATGTGTTTTGCCACTATTTCTAAAATACCACTTAGGCTTTCTCTGGCAGTTCACTATGCTATATCAGTTGATGATAACTTGCCTTTCAGTCACTGGTGTTAAAGAAGATGCTAGGAAGAAAGAATTTCATGTTAACAGTATAGGTTCTAGTCTAGACAATAAGAATTAATGAAGTTTAGTAGCAGGTGATGTTACAAAAAACATCTTCATACTGAAGTGAAATCAATCATAAATTCAGTATTCCTGTGGACTTCTGTTGTAAAAGGGGATATCAGGTCAATAATGTTATATTTTACATGACACATCTTAAAAAGCAGCCATGATTGCTGTGTGTGAATAGAATCTATAATGCTGTACCTGAGCCTCTAGGCTTGCAGCTCTCATGAGACATTCTCTGTTGTGCCATGGATAAGTGGAATATGTTAGGGGATTCTGTGCTAATCCAGATCCCTGTGGTTAATTTGAAGCAACTTTAGCCTTTTCAGTAGCCAAACAAGTATGCAGAACATATGAGAACAGTACATTTTATTATTAGATTTTTCAGGGGATATAGGAAGTTGATGCATGGCTCTTTTTGTAAATCTCTCTTTTTTGGGTGTGTGTGAAAGTGATCACAGCACTGCTGCACACCTTTATTTGAAGAGCCACGTTAGAAGATGAGCTGCATACACACAGGAATTAGGGCAATGTGCTTCTTGCATGTTGGCTGAGTAGAGACTATGTATTATTGACAGTAGTCTAGGTAATGCCTTATGTTTCAGGGAGGTTTAATATGTCTGCCAGCAACAGTCTGGTTTTCATATTTTGGCTTCTCAGACTGTATGTGGTTAATATTGTGTGACTGATATTTTTGGCTTTGTTCTACAAAAAGAGGATATTAATGAATGAATGGTTTTAAAGCACTTTTTTGCAGCCTTTCAGGGTGGTTTCTGAGTGTTTATTTCAACTTGTAATCCTCAAGTGTACCAATTGTTAGAGGATTAAGAAGTGTACAGATTCATGGCCAATTTTTGCATTGTTACTGTATGTAGAATATTATTTCAGTTCTCAATGTCAGGTCAAATGGAAATGGTAGTCACTTTTACTCAAGGAAATTTTCATGGCTTTTATTTAAAATTAACTTGAAAAGAACAACCTATGGTCTATGAATACTGTGTATTGGACATTGGCATTCGTATACGTGATCTGTATGTTTATTAGTGACAAAGCAAGTTGAACTGAATCTCTGTGAAATAACTGACTTTTCATTTGAGTTTATTTTTGTGACTATGTTTTCATTATTTTCTTGTTAAGCTCTGCTCTCTAAAAGATTGTGTGTATTATGAATGTGCTTGGGCCATAAAGATGTCACAGCAAACCTAGGGCTGATTAGTTTGATGTAAGTGTGGTATAGGAGCGCTTACTCCATTCTTCAGTCTTTTCTCATGGAGTACAACTCCAGCCATTCGCAGTTTGTTTTTTTTTCCCTACGCTTTTTCTGAAGATGTCCCAGTGTAACTAATATATGCAACAGATGGTTGTGGAAGAAGAGGGTTTTTAATCACTGAGACTTTTTGACCTATGTATCTTAGCATCGCAGTTGTTCTACATGTCTCCAAAATACCACGTGATATTTCAGGCATTATCTACTTTTTCCCTTTTGTCCCAGAGCTCTTTTTAGTGATAATATTGCAGTGCATCTTCCTGTTGCAAATCTTCCTGCTATTGCACTGAAAGCTCGCTTGTAGGAGCCCCTGCATTTTTACTATGAATATTTTATATGTATATATATGTGTGTGTGTGTGTGTGTGTGTGTGCGTGTACCTTTCACTATCACGGTTATACACAAATACTGTGTGAGTTAGGTGCCCCTATAAACTTATCAATTACCTAAATCATATAATTGATGCTGGCAGGGTTTACTTTGTTGTCCTCTACAGAGATAATGGCCAGTCTTCGCGAGCGAAGATTTGGGAAAGGTCATTAACCCTTCGAGCCTGCACAGTGGATTTTTTAGGTGAGACCCAGCGTGCGCTGAACTGAGCCCACCCTTTAATCCTGAGGTTCATCTGCCGGGGCC
>NW_016690217.1:5447697-5499910 GCF_001604755.1 Lepidothrix coronata
TGCCCAGGGGGCTGGGAATCGAACCCGGGTCGCAGCGGTGAGAGTCCTGCACCCTAACCACTAGACCACCAGAGGCCCCAAAAAAAATATGGAACGCTTCACGAATTTGCGTGTCATCCTTGCGCAGGGGCCTCTGGTGGTCTAGTGGTTAGGGTGCAGGACCTTGCATATTATTGCCTAAGATACTACCAATCACCAATTATGAATGTTTCCACTTAGGTTTTTTTCTAACCCCCTTTCCCAAATGTGTAAATCTTTGTCTCATGACACCAGTTTCTGAACACTTCTGCTGTAGCTAAGCAGTTAGAAGTAGTAAGGGAGCAAACAATAACTCTAATTATTTGCTAGTTTAATGCAAGGGAAGGATGAAGTAGTAGAGCTTCTGATTAAGCACAATTATATAGGAAAAAAATAGCCATAAGATTTTTGTTTCAAATAACATACTTAAAGTGATTCTCTTATGGGAAAAAAATGACAAAGGAACTCATGAAAACCTTTATTTAATAAAATTATTTTTGTGGGGCAAAATGCATTTTATCATTTTCTCTGGAAACAGTCAATAGGTTGATCTCAGGAGAAGGAGGTTTACAAACCTTTTTCTAATGTGGTATATTGTCAGTGCTCATATTTACAGTTATTTGCTTAATTGTTAAGTCAATCTTCAGTGCTATGTGTGACTGTTAATTACAATCTGTTCTCATATTCTCGGCGTCAGTAACCTCACAGCAAGTTTATCTTGCTCACCTTCCACCAGCAACCTGCTTACTTGCACATTAACGTGAAGACAACACTGGAGTTTTTAGAAGGAATGGCATTTGATGGTATGAAGCAGGAAGTTTGTGGTTTGGAATCAAATTTTAAGCAGGCATATAGTTTTAAGGTATCAGTAATGTGGCATGTGAGGAAGGGGAGATTCAGTAAATTAGAATCCTCTATTTATTCTTCCTGAAATAAACCCCCCAAAAATATGGTTTCATTTATGGTGTGTAAATCCCTAGGCACATAATGATAAAGCCTTTGGTGTAGAATCCCTGTCACCTCCTCATCTCTGCTGTGAAAATATTTGACGTTCTGCACCTTATGCCAAATTAGCTAGAATTAAAGATTACAACAAGGTAATGGTATTACAATTACTATCTAGAAGTTGTTCAATTAATAGACTTCTTAATTTCACTATAAAGGAAATTATGTATGTTTATGTGTGTGTCTGAATGCAGAGTTTTCTTGAAAGAGTCATGGGAATTGATGAGAGATCATTGACATTTGCTCACAAAATAAACTTAAAAATTCTAACAACAGCATGAAACTGAGGCATAGCATAAAGATGCCTTAGAGTTTCAGTAAAAGCTTCAAAACAGGTAAAAGCTATTTAGGTATACTCAGGGCATATACAAATAGACATGGCTAGTTTTATGAGCCTTGAAGTACGTAAGAAACACGGGGATAAACTTTTTAGCAAGGTCTGTTGCAATAAGACAAGATGCAGTGGTTTTAAACTGAACGAGGGTAAATTCAGACTAGATTTAAGGAAGAAATTTTACAATGAGGGTGGTAAAACACTGTAACCCCACAGTTACTGAGTGCATTTGGATTGCTCATTATTTTCTGAAGTTACACTTGAAAAATGTGAATATACAGTATGCTAAGTATTTGAACTGCTTATGCTCTATACCTTTCTAAAATACAGTATTTAAGTATATAACTGATGTAGCAGTTAATGACATGCAAAGTAGGAGACTTTGTATTTAGTATGCCTATGATGATTTTTTTCCAGGATTTAGGTGAAATTACATTTATGAGCTGGTTTAAAACTGCGCTCTTGAGGTTAGGCACTGATGCTGTTGGCAGCTCAGAAAAGAGCTGTCAAAAGGCATAAAATCAAATTAGAACCATAAGACCTGTGTTATGTGTGCACACTGTGCATATGGTGTACAGCTTTTTAAATGATGTGGTGTTGTTACATACATGGTCTGCTTCTCAGAGGAAGCAGGATTTGCAGTGTCAATATCTGTCTTACATTTTTAAGTAATAGATGTCATCATGTGCGTATATGTGACTACCAAAAAAACCCTGCTTTGCAAGAATCCATTATGTTGTGCAGTCTGGCCTTAAAAGAGGTATTTTCAAGAGCAGCAGTAATTCAATGAATTTGTTTGGTTGATTTTAAGTACTTGGTTTGAATTTTTTATCATTATTTTTAGATTTTAACAGACTTTTAATAATTACAGGTTACAGGTTCATGCATTAAGCTTTTCAGAAACAATTTTCAAAGCCAGTATTGAATTCAGTGGAAGTTTTTTTTGTGCCCTACCTACCATTTATTTCTCTTAGCAACCTGAAATGCATGCTGATTGTTTATGGAATAGATGTATGAAGATAATGAAGAATGTAAATCCATTTCCTAAGAAAGCCTACATTTGCCCACGTGTTATCAGAAAGTTGTACTTCTTTATCTCCTAGGAATACACAGGCTTTACAGAACATTTCTTTCTGAAGAAGATAGGACCACTTCTTTAGCTGATAATTCCAGAATGAAAATGATATTCTGAGTAATTCATAGTATCAGTCAGGACTAGATCATCAATTGGTGTTAAGCAATGCTGACTTATTTTTATATGTCATTGGACATCTGGCTGTTAGAAGAAGCTGGTGGATAAGCTTAAGTAAAAAGTTTACTGCACAAAAAAAAATAGAAATTGAAGAACTAATGGAGTACTATTTATATTATTTATATTTATAGTAATGTGCAAATGTTTTGAAGGAGCTACTTCTGACATTGCTTCTTGGTGTCCTTTATCTTAACAGAGCAGTCTCTTAAATTATGAAAATACTGTGGTGTCAAGATACATATTTGGGGCAAACCAGCTACAGGTTAATTCATTGAGGATGTTGTGGAGACAATTTGTTTCAGTCAGATAATGCTGGGCACTGAAATCACAAATGATTTCTGAATCATATTTTGTCACCTGCGTTCAACATGTCTGTGATTACATATATATGTATTTATATAACTGAGGTAAAAATCTGCTGAACAAAGGCCCTAAAAAAAACCACAAAGGTACTGAAAAATTAAACAAGGTTTAAAAATGAGATATGAAGGAAAAATTGAAAGTTTGATACATTTTCCCAAAAATTGCAGTTCTAAGTCAAATAAAAATACTAAATTTCAAAACGTCCAATCAACTGCAATGATAATACCAAAAAGCAAAGTACCAAAAACTCATTTAAACATGTGGTAATGTTAGTTTGTAAATAATGTTTAAATACTACATTGTAAAAAAAAAAAAAAAAAAAAAAGAAAAATGCATTGACTAATCCTGTATAAGTTATACCTTATTTGGCTACCGTGGCTTTCTTTGTGTGAACTCTTGGTAGCATCATGACAAGTGAACATTAATGAGGGGTAATAGGTTTAAGAAAGTGTATCCTTATTCACAAATGCTGCTTCAGCTGTCGATGCATTCTAGAGCATGACGACATGGTTTTCTAACGTACCAAGAGGGATTTTTTTACTCACAGCATTATCTACACTTAATGTCTTTAAAAATTTGTCTGATGAGTGTCCAAGTTGAGTAAAATGCTATGTGTTATCACATCTATTTTTTCTGGTATTTTTTTCTCACATTAAATTGAATTGGACTTACATGTTCATTTTCAGCTTTCCCTTCATGCACATGTTTTTCTGAGTTAATGTTTCATATTTATTTTCATTTTTCCATTAATTTCTTCCTCTTCAGGTGCAATCTAGCTCCTGTGGTGGAGTTTGCTGCCGATGTGGGAACTAAATCTGATTTTATTACCATGAACCCATCAGTTGTACAAAGAGCATTTGGAGGCTTTCGGAATGAGAGTGACAGAGAAAAATTTGTCCATAGACTATCCATGCTGAATGACAGTGTCCTTTGGATCCCAGCTTTCATGGTCAAAGGCGGAGAGAAGCATGTGGAGTGGGTTAATGCATTAATCCTTAAGAATAAATTGAAAGTGCGAACTGCCTATCCATCACTGAGACTTATTCATGCTGTCAGAGGGTAAGTGTATGGAAAAGACTGGTTTGTCCTTAGCGCAATGAAACTCATAAATAGAACTCCTAGCAGGCAGAAAAAAAAAGATCAATGTTAAAAGGAATTTGATATTTCCCTTATTGATGTAATGGATTGCACTTATGATAAGTTTGTTCAGTAATAAATGTCATCCACTCATTTAGCCTGCTCTAATGCAAATAACTGAAATGCATTAGCACAATAACTCTTAATTGCACTTTATGTGTAAAAATGTATCATCATTACAGTGATAAGCTAATTTAAAAAATAGTCTGAATTTAAAGAATATCTGGGAGTTATCAAATCAGCATACAGTGAAAGTGCAACGTGTCTTCTGTGGGTCAAGACTATGGAGATAAAAAATACAATCTAAGTAGCATGGGGGGGTAAGGTAGCAACCATGTAAATAATGAACTCTGGCAGATCTGAAAATACTGAGCTCCTTCATACAACATCTAGGATTTGTAGCAATCTTTCTCCTTTTTAATTTGGCCAGATGCTTGGGCAATTCAAAAACATTGATCAGAATCACTGAAAACATTAATGTAACCACTTGTTAAAAAAAACGCATCCGTGCTTTGTTGCAGATATTTTTTTTTTAACCCCAGAATTAAACAAGACTGTCAGATGAAGGCTCAAATATCTTTGTCACTACAAGTAAGAGTATATGCCTGTGCCTGAAAAAGATTCAGAAGAATCTTTTGGTGGTGCAAATACGTTTGTGGTGGTGCAATACGTTTGTGCAGCAAATTATGACAATATGGTAGTATTCAGCTTGAGTTCCTTGAACTGTACTGTCTGAGATAAGTTTAGAAGGGATGTTTAAAATGTTACTTCAATCTAGTATGAGAATAAAGCTTAAAAATAAGTTGTCCTTCAGGATATTAGGACTTTGAATATGCTTTTCTCCTTTTGCCGTGTCTCAAATAGATAAACTGCTGCATTCCCCATGTGGTGCACTTCTGGCACTGGAAAAATTTGAAAATCATTTGGAAATCCTTTAATTTTTTACCAAGTTCCTCAGTTTTGTTAAAGAGTTACACTTTAGCTATTTTATAGGCCTTGATTGTGTTGACTTTTCACGTATTCAACATGCCCATAGCGCTTGGGTAGGTGTAATGGTTTGTGTGTGTGTATAAATCTGAATAAATAAAATTGCTTCCAGTTTACAAACAGCTGCTCTAATCTCCATCTGCTAAATCTGGGAAAAAATATCAAATGTGGATGGTAATTCAGAATGTGCAGTCTTTAAATTGGCCGACTTGTAGGTCCTTTAGGGCGCTTTGTTTTAAAAAAAGAATTAACACCTGCATTGTCTCTCTGGAAGAGGCAACAAAAGCTCTGCCATCAGAATTGAATTAGACAGTGCTGTACTTTACATTATACTTAGCAGTGTCATCTGATATGACTGCAGAAATTTGTCCAGTTGTTGAATCTGTGCTCTAAATGTTATACTCTCCACTTCAAACCTTGTTGTTTAATCAACTTGCATTCCCATATTTGTTCTTTCAGAAAGTAACCTAATATCTTTGTTACTGATCTTTTTTGGTAATTTGAATAAAAACAAAACAAGGAGTCCAATTTAGCTTTGGTCTAACTCTTGACTTTATAAAGATGTGGCAGGTATGTCTTGGTGAGTCTGATTTGGAAGTGATACAGTTAGCAGTAACACATTTGAAACAAATATTCCTTAGATGTCTTACATGGCAGTCTTAAAGATACCAGCCCATTATAATGAGCTTTGTATTACAGTAAAGTAAAAAACATCTTGGGGAAGAATACTATCTCTTTACAGGTAGGATTACATCTTCCTAGGATCTGTTAGGTTTGTACATCAAATGGAATACTATGGTAGTAGGAGAATCCAGTAAGCAAAAATTGTTCTTAAAGAAAAGTGTGCCTGAGATAAAAATTAATATTTTCTACAAATAAGAAAAATATCTTAGAAAATAAAGTTAAATGTGAAGCTGCATACCCTGGTTATGAAATCAGTCCATTTTGAATTGTAAGATTGTGAAAGTTTAAGCAAGTTACAGCTGCTAACTTCAGTTTGAAAGTAATGGAAGCTAAGTCTGCTACCATTTAGAACTGTATGCAACTTACATACTTAGTTTTAAGGAAAATATTCATTATACTGTATTCTATCTATTATGCTTATGTTTATTTCAAATTCAATTTGACGGTGTATGAGTCTCTGGAGAAATAAGGAATTCTTACAAAACACTCCTTGTTTTATAAATCTGAGCAACTGTTTTGTATTTTTTTAATATATATTTGATATATTTGGTTGTATGTTTGATGCCTTTGCAAGCTCTCCACTTGCAAGTTGAAGCCTTTGTGGCAGTTAACAGTGATGACCCAGCTGAGGCCTGTGATGCTGCAAAATGGAAAGGATAAAATAAACAGAATGTGAAGATTGCTGTTAACTGAATGAGGAGCAAAAGCAGGAAATCTACCCACAAAACCTGTGTGTTAAAACACACAGTAAGACCTGTGCAGACCATCTAGTCTCCTTGACAGGATGCCTAAAACGTGCTAGACTGAGATTGCAAGGCTTATGCTGTCTTGCAACTTCTTAAGCGTCTAAGGGAGATGGAGTTTGGTTTGTTGACGAAAGCATAAGGAAGGGTGAACTACAGGAAGTGGGTTTTTTAAACTGTCTTAGTTTACACAGGAGAATTACTTGCATCTGCAACCTTTGTTTTGTAGATTGTGAGTGTTCTCAGGTAGTTATATCTTTGTGCCTGAATGTAGCTAATGATTTTCATCAAATGCCACAAAAGTTTAGAGCAGACATGTGGATGGACAAGTACCATTTCTAATCACTGTTCTGTATTAGTATTTGTAACATCCCCAAACTACTCTTAACCTCCATACATGTAAGTATTCACTCCTTTAGTTTACAGTTTCTTGCCTTGATAATTCCAAATCATTCTGGTTTAATTCTTTGAATGTACATATTTTTATTACATAATAATTTATATGAAGATAGCTAAAACTTCTTTAAATTAGACTTTAGTGATAGGAGAATCAGTCAAGAAAGACACTGTGGGTCATATGGTGCTTTTTATATCTTGAAACCCTCACAGATTAGTAACAACCTAAGCACAATATTGTTAGACCATGCCAAAGACATAATACCAGGAGGATCTACTGAAGAACTGTCTGCAACACAAAAGCATATTCTTATGGAGGTGAATACAAGGTGCAATTTTCTGTTTAATAGGCTAAAATATGCCTGTTTCATAAGACTTACACACCCAGGTTGTTTTTCTTTTACCACAGATATACTTGCAGATGTGGTACACCACAGGGCTGTATCATATCCGTATAATTCAGCTGGTTGAAATGAGGCTTTTATTTGAAACTTTAATGTATTATGTCTTCTTAATTTAAAAGTATAAAACACTTGGCTAATGAAAACTGCCTAAAAAAGAAGATGACCATCCTAAAAAAGTTACAATTATAAAGTCATCTTTTTTTGTTTGCTTGTTTTTGGAAACACAAATTCCCAGAGTAAATTGAAATTGATATCAAGAGTTCTTTCATTTAATGCATCTAAAATTTTATTAAAATATGCAAAGATAGTGTATTGTGGGACAAATCATTTAGTATCTAATCATCAGTAAAGTTCATAATTCCAACCTGACATAGTAAATACAAATAAAGAATATTTAATGCTGAAGGGTACAGGCTGACATCCTCAAGGTTTGGAAAGTATTGTCTCTATTCCTTTCTGTGTATATCACACTGCCAAATTTTTCCATCATTAGTCTTTAAAGCATACAGTGTAGGCAGTTTCTAATGGCGGAACATGAAGTTTCTTAGACTTCTGATCTACCTGAGGCCAAATTCTATATTTCTAATATACATAATTTAAAATTTGTTTTATCTAATAATGGGCAGTTTTGCTGCAATCACATACAGTACTTAAATTTTCACTCATATTTTCCCTTCTCTTTTAATGAAAGAAACCTTATGAGCAGTGTGTAGTATTTCAGAGTTAGAGTTGATCAGAGAGTAGAATAATGACTGCATTGTGAGGTAATTTTTTAAAACTTTTTTATTAGTACACTTTTGGTGTCAAAAAAAAAGGTAATGTGGTGTTGGAAAAAGAAACTACTTTTTTGCAGATTTCATGCCTTAAACTTCTGTAAGTCATGGCCTCTCCTCTAAAATCTCAGAAGGATTTTAGGTTTTAAAACCAGAGTCTAACATGATAACTACTTTTTTAATCAGTAGCATAAAATAAATGGCCATTGGATTCAGATTTTTTTCTTCATTAGATTTAGATCAAGTGGCTTCATGTGCTAATATTTGTCTCTATTTTACTTTTTCACTTTTTGATCAACAAGTTTTGAAAAGTAGATTTGAGAAGTCATTTGGGAGCTGTTGCATGATTTTTTCAGAAAGCGTCTCTAATTTACAGAACTTTTAATGTAATTGTGCACTTATTGACAAAATAGTTGAGGTAATCAATACGTAACAGAGTTCAAGGTGGAACTAGGATCTATAAATTAAAATGTTAAATGATTAAAAGGATTTACGTGCTCTCTAATCTCACTGCCAAGAAGATTAATTATAAAGTGATTATAATGAGCAAACAACACAACTTGAGCCTGAGATTTAATGCTGAACTGTTTCATTAGGATTATTTGTAATAATATTTTTCAAATGAAGTGATACTTTCTGAGGTGTGGACAGCGTCTGTACAGAGTCATGTCTCAGTAGCAGAACTGTGATGGAATATGGATTAAACAGCAGACAAACAGGAACTGAGCCTGATGAGATTAGAGTCCAGATCATGTTGTTTACTTCCAGTGGTGGCAGACAACCAAACTTAAAAGTAGTATCTGCAGACATGTTCTGCTGTGGATCCCCCCTTGCGGTTCTGTGGAGGAATTAAAGAGGGTTCCTAAGACTAACCATGTTGGTGGTGCATTAGGTGGAAGTCAGAGTTAACTCCCAGAGGCTTACACAGCTCTTTTTTTTTTGCGTGTCTGCTAATGAATATCTGAAGGCATCCTCTGAAGGGGCTGAACACCACCACCTCCTTACCCTGCCAAGCAATACGGTCTTACAGTAAACTAATTTTTTCTCCTGTTTCCTTTTCTAACTCCGCAAAACGAAGTTCTCACGCTCATCTGTATGTGTGAGAATGTTTTCTTGGCTTTTTTTCCTACTGGAACCATCCTGTGAACTATTAGTCACTCACCAGCAATATCACTGAAATTGCTCAACATAAGATTCCTTATCATCTTTTGGGTATGGAACAATTGCATGGACATCCTGTGGGATTTGCTTGTGCTCCACTTATTTCCTCCTTGATACTGCCTGTAAAAGAGCAGTATTATCCTGCATTAGACGTGGCAGAACTCCCACTGAAATCTCCATGTTTTGCCTATGTAAGGAGTATGCTGTGCCTATTTATGGTCACTTTTCAGTGCAGGGTCTTTTTTTTTTCTATATTAGTAAGAGCAAACAGCTGTTCTTTGAATGTAGTGACCTTTTGCACAACTTTACCACGAGTCCAGAGTGCTTTACTCTGGGAATTACAGAGAAAATACTTTCAGAAACTCAGACATGCAGAAATCAAGTAGTTCTCCAGCGGCTCTGTTCTAAGAAAACAACTACCGTGAGCAATCTATATTGTAAACACTTCTGTTTCTTTTCTTACTGCTAAGAGATTTTACTTAACAGACTCTTCTTTTTTCTTTACTGCTAAAATGTATTTCTGAAGAAAAGACATTTTGCAATACATGGATGAATAAATAATCACCTCAAAAAATAAAAGGTTACAAAAATGGCAATTAAGCTAAAAATAGAATTCTAAATATGAAATGACTATGCCTCTTGCATCACATATTAAAATATTCAAAATACTGGGAAAAAGTTTGCACTAGTTTCCCATCTTTTCAGTGGAGTACAATCCTTTTACATATATGGATTTTAAAAATAGAAGTTCTACATTATAATACCCTAACATATCCTTAGAGCTGGATTTGTTTGGTAAGTTATGCAAACAAATTGGATACCACTTAGTTCGGACTTTAAGAATTTAATCTATTGTGTGAAGTTGTTCTTCCAATGCCAGGATTCTGTCCTAAGAGGAGAGCAGGAAGTGATGCTCCCTTTCCTGAGGTGGAGACACTCCAGGGTTGATCTTTCAGTCCAGCAGCTAATTACCAGGACTGCAGCACCCCTGCACCTCCTGAGAGTGCCCCTTCATCTCGTTCAAAGTTTCTCAGGATAAGCTTTTATCTTCTTTACACAAGCTTTCCTATTTTATTCTGTTTCTGAAAGATTTAGCGAGGTCTGTCAAGAGAATATCTCACTGGGGGTGAATTTTCAATGGAGGCAAGTACAGTTGAAGCAGAGGAGGACATGAGGGGAAACTGAATGTGCACTAAACTGACTGCTTTTTATATTTTTCATTGCCTGGTCCATTCTGTCAGGTAGACCATGAAAAGCCTAATCATGACAGTAGAAAGAGAACCGTTATGCTTATTTTCATTTTCTTTTATCATTCTTATTTTTATTTACCTTTTAAAAATAAAATTTGGTGAGTTTTTGTTTGAGGAGAGATTTTTCAACTCTTTTGCTGTGGCAACTGTTTTGTTCCTTATTATCAGCAATGTGTATACTTTAGACTACTAAGTAAAGTCTTCTAAGGTTGAATTTCAGGTTTCAACTAGCAGAGAGCAACAGGATTAGTCATAAGACAAAACAGTCATGAAATTTCCCATTTTCAAGTTTTGCTGCTTACTTTACTACGAGCAACAGCACTGTACTTAATGCTAATGACTGCTAGCAGCTATGCAGGGAATAAGTAACATAGTTTATTCATACCATGTATTTGCAGATTTGTATTTATTATGAAAACTATTTTGCTACTTATTATTTTTCAATTTGGGGTGTTTTTTTTTCTTTTTAATTTATCATCCCTTACATAAAATCTGTGTTTCTGAAAACTATAAAAATATGTTTATTAACTCTTATTTAAACATATCAGTAGCTGTGCAACTGAGAAGTAAACTAGAAACAGTTTTTGTAGTCTGTCTTTGAGGAACAAATAACAGAGAGGACTGGAGTCCATAGGGAATCATGTTGGCCAGATAGTATTAATAGAATCGAGAGTAGCTTCTTGGTGTTTTTTTGGATGTGTGAGATGAATTATTTGTTGATTCTGGATGGTGCATGTGTACATGAGAAAATTCTATTAGGTTTCCTTCCTGTTTTTAAAGTGATATTTCTAAGGTAAGACAATAATAGAAATTCTACGGTTTTTTGTTTTGACTGTAATGCTTACCAAGAGTTTTCAAAGATATGTGCATTTAGTTTTGATCTTACTGAGCTTTTATGATGAGGAGCAGTTGTATTAAGCGTCCAGCTGGTAGTGGATTTCATCAAATGCTTAGTTACTGAGGTAACACGGAAATAAGTAAACAAAGCTGTAGGTTTATGCACTGTATGGTTTGGCATTTCCCCTTGGTCAGTTCAAGTTATTGGGTTGTTAAAATGAATAGTGCTTTGGTGAAATAATATGCTAGCACAGTCCTTACAGTGGTGTCAGTATAGGGAGGAGCAGTTTGGCTTAGAATCTTCTGTAGCCTTTCTTTTTAATGCATATGAGTTTCTTCAAGAATGCTTTAATGGATTTGTTTGAAGTCTCCAAGTTCTTGTTGCTATACAGAGAGACTTAAGTGTTTCAGAAGCACTGAGTAGCATTTGAGCATTTTTTGTCTGGAGTTACCAAATGCCAAGGTTATGGCTACTTTCCTCCCAAACACTTGTGCCGAAATGTAAGGTGGTGTGTTTTGTGTTTGTGGGTAATACAGTGTTAGTAACACACTAGTGTTTTGGCTGTGCCTGAAGGGCACTTGCACAGCTTCAAAACTTCCCTCACTCTCCCTGAAACCAGAGAGTAGGCTGGTAGTGGGCAAAATCTGGGAAGGGACACAGCTGATCTGAACTGAACTGTGCCATGCCATGCCATCATTCACCTAGGTAGTCTATCTCTTTATCTTGATCCTCAAGTTTACTTGGTTTTGCCCTTCCTGTTCTCTCCCCATCCCACTGAGGTGGGGAATGGGAAAGCATCTGGGCACTGTCAAACCACCATGTGAGGGAACGAATGTGTTTATTTGCTGCATCAGACATGTATAAGCTTTTCAGAGACTAAGGGAAGCCTGTTAACCTGTTTCAGTTTGCATCAGAGAATTAAAAAGTGAGAAAAAGGGTGAACATTGCTGTATTTCAGACCTGTGGGAGGGTTAGGTCAGTGCTGGGATACCTGGTGATGTTTTAAACATAGAATGTGTTTTGAAAGAAAATAACTGATTATTCAGGTAACAGGTCTGGATTCTACTTCTTTTGTGTTGGGAAGGCACACTGTGGTTGAGTTAGATGCTAGTGTCTGTGTTTTGGGTGGAATGAGATTTAAGTCTCTCACCAGTACTCATTTCTGTCCCATTTGCAACTGAAGTCTCTGTCCCTCTGCATTCTGTTTTACACATTGCTTCCAGCAGAGGTTGTTCCAGTGAATCCTGTTTTAGGTGTCCTGCTGTCCTTATGCTCATTTGTAGATATATGGACGTATCTGTACATGTATGGGAGGTTAGTGTGGTTTGTGGATTCACATTATGAGTTCAATACTGTAAGGTTGCTGTATTGAAATCCTTTTTTGAGGTTTGGCCTTCAGTCTTCAACAAGTGAATTAGTAGGCCACAGGAAAAATGAAGAGAATAACAACTACTTCTAAATATATATCTATGTATATATATATATGTAAACCTTTGTTTCTACTTTTTTTTATTTTCAAACAATATTCTGTATACAGTTGATATACCTAATAAGCATTGTAGAAACAGCTTCTTGATGTTTTCTATTCTGTATTTAGTGGGAGAAAGTGTCATAATTTGCATTTTTGAAGCATATATTTAATGAAGTAGACAAAGAAAATTGACTTAGAGAAAGTTATTTCTAGATTTGCTTTTTCATTTTACACTGAGTTGTACTTTATTGTCTAGCTTTGGGATACAGGGTACTTTCCAAAGTAAATGAGTAATCAAGAAGACCTATAAAAGGATGTGAGAGAGGAGCCTACTGAGAACAAGTGCAGCTCCTGGTTTCAGAACATTCTGGAGGCTCACAAGGGGGATTTTATTTGTTGATTTGTGGGTTTTTTTCCATTTCAGTTCAAGTGTGGACACACTTACTAGAAGAGTTGGCAGAGAGGAGGTAGTAGTGGGTGTTTCATAGTCATACTGAAACCAGCAGGTGGTACAGCTTCTGATTGTATCAAATTCTTTAGCCTTAGATGAAATGGAACATACGTTAAAAGGACTGAGAGGGCAGTTGTCTTTGAAAGAGTCATGTGTGGCATGAACTTTATGGGTAAGGCCTTGCCTTTTTCACCTTCTGGTCTTTAAGGGTCAGAACACAGCAAATAGAAAAGAAGAAGGTAGTCTACAGAACATAGCTCTCAATGACAAGGAGCTTTCAGAAAATAATCTCAATAAATCAATCACTAAAGAGAAACCCCAAGGTCTGATAGAGAGAAGGTCAAGGGGGAAAGTAGTCCCTCCATGCTATAGTGCGTTCCCTCTAAACAGCGAGGTGTGCACTCCTGATGAGGACCTGTGTGGCTGCATGAGACCTCATGAGTACAGCTGTGAGCCCTGCTGGGGAGACTGTGTGCCCAGGAGATGGGCAGCATGGCCTGCTCCAGGAGGAGACCTGTAAGCTGGCACTGGAAGCAAAATGCAGGGCTTGACCCATAGATCCCTGATGGCAATTAGGATTTCTGCTGCCTGCAAGCAGTTTGTCATGGGTGTGCATAGAGGAGTTGATTTGCTGTAGTTAGTGGGTTTCCCCCAGGGATGTTCCATGGTGGGAGCAGATCGAGAGAGATGATGCTCACTGGCTCTGGAGTTCAGTAGAAGGTGAACTGGATGAATTCAGGAGAGAGAGAAGAACAGGTTTGAGAGGATGTCCGTGGATTTGACTCATGCTTTTGTGAATGTCTACTCTCTGATGTTGTTAGTAGCAAACTGACTTTTCCAACTGAATCTGTTTAGAGAACATTCTCACCAATGGAGATAATGCATAAAGACTGTGGAAGAGCACAACATTTGCATCGAATCTCCTTGCTTTAACTCATGAGATTGCTGAGACATCATTGCTATTTTGGTGTATGATCATCCTCTAAAGCAGAGGTGAAAGAGAAGAGGAAATCTGTCTTTCTGAGTTCATGTTCAAATCCTATAAACTTATTTGTGTTATGCAAAGCAAGTTCCGGGCACAAAATATCTGGAAAATGTGCCAATGTGTAAATACACTTTATTTCTATACCATTGATGACTTGAAGTTGAGTACCTTGAATTCAGACTGAAGATCTCACTTCAAATTACTGTTAATTACATGGTTGATGGTAACTTAGTAAAGCCACTGGCAAAATACTGTGGTAGCATAATAGTAAATAACAGTAAGACGGTTGAGATTTTGTTTAAAGGCTTTACTTCAGAAAGTGACAACTATTTCCTTTTCTTTTAAAATAATTTTTAAATGCATTTACAAGGTCTTTTTTTTTCCTTTTTCTTTTCTTTTTTAAGATTTTATTTTATTGTAATCTTACAGTCTAGTGAACTAAGTAACTGATTGTGTTAGGGATTATCATAATCATAATTCCTTTTTTTCTGTATTTGATTTATAACAGCAATAATAAAGTAGACAAATAGTACACACCTACCTGCGACATGCCTCTATTGATAAATTTTAAATTGCATGAAACCCACAAAAAGAAAATAAATCAAGTTGTACAGTGGAGAGGACACATTTGTAAATTTTTTGGCAAGTACTAGCCAATAATGACAGTCTTTTGTCATATTTCTCCATACTCCTCTCTGACATACATAGTAAAAAGAAAAATTGATGCACAGGCCGTCATCAGCAAATCTTGGAGGAAAGCAAGCTAAAGACAGAAAATCGTTTTGGAGTAAAAACATCCATTAATCTTCCTACTTAAAAACCACAGAAATTTCTCTTGGGAAGTTATTGCTTGTAAAATCAGTAGTGAGATATGCAGCCTTTCACATGGATATCATATATTTGTTTCTGACTGAGTTGTAGCCATGACTGAAAACAGTTTTTTCCTTGGTGTATTGCATATCCTTGTGAAACCAGTTGGTGGGCTTGGCAGAACTCCAGTCACATCTCATTGCTGCTTAATTGGCATTTTGGTTGGCATTGTTTGCAGTGGAGCTAGAGCTTAATAGGATGTGAAAAGTGAGCAATATTCATTCTTTGAAGATGCTGGTCCTTTGACATGGCAATGTGTGGACTCCAGTGTGTTGTTTAAGTGTGCTTTTCATACTTAATGGATTCTCTGAGGCAATCTCTCACTTTTGAGCTCTACATTAAGTTGTAATGAAGCAAATTGTTTCTCTTCAAACACGTTCTTCAACACATGCTTGCTTGCACATGCTTCAGTGAATGCTTTTTGACTGATTAAAGGTTTTGTGTATAATCTTGATCCTGAGGAGTAACTTCTGCCTCCGTAATTTACTGAAGTAGTTTACATTTATTTGCTTGAAGACTCTCTTCTGGTTGAGTAGTTCAGTGACAACAGTGGGATTTATTAAGGTATAATCAATAGCTTTTATATCTGATTAATCTGCTCTGGTTCATTACACTGATCAAATTTAAGGACCTGTAATGCATATTTTCTATAATAATCTCTAAAAAGGAAACTTCAGATTGTATTGATTAAATCAAAAGAGGTCCAGTTTTCTTCTATATTATTGAATTTAGTCTAACAAGTAACATGTTGTTTTACTATATCTATCCAGAGCTGATGTTAGGCATTTTGACTTCAGATATCAGGGGAAGTCGGGCACAAGTTGAAAGCAGTCTTAACGTGCTTATAGTCCAGTAAGCAAGGAGCATCCTGAACATATGCTCAAATTCACAGGTTGCACTTTTCAACATCAGCTTCAGTATCAGTGCCATTAATAAAATGCTTTCATAGTAGAGGGCATAGTCCTCATCCTGGAATCATCTTTATAGATTTCCCCCCTTGCACATACACAGCATATAATATATAGCAGGGAACAGAATTTCCCATAGTTTTCTCTTCTTTTTTTGTCCTTTTAGGGTAGGTTTAAGATTTGTAAGTTGTTAGAAAATGGTCTCTGAAGAATACAGACCTATGGAATAGATGTTCTGGGCAACAAATGAATTATTACAGGGTTTTTTGAAGTGACAAAAGCAGAATTTGCAATTTCGGTAGATCC
This sequence comes from Lepidothrix coronata, assembly GCF_001604755.1. Lineage (NCBI taxonomy): Eukaryota > Metazoa > Chordata > Aves > Passeriformes > Pipridae > Lepidothrix > Lepidothrix coronata. The sequence continues at coordinate 5,464,034 of NW_016690217.1, forward strand.
TTCCATTATTGTGTTCCTAATTCCTTAATATGCATAGTGGACACACTGCATTTTATTCTTATTCCTCATATATTTGATTTTTCTTGTTTTGTTTTCTGAACATGACTTCACTTGCATTGTTTTGAAAAGAGACAAAATTAGATAGAGGTTTTTTTGTTACAGAAATACATCTACTGGGCATTAGCATAAGAACAGATATTCACATCAGTAGGAAAGACTAGATCTAATGGCAAAAGCTAGAATTAGGGTAAGTTACTAATTTTAATTACACCTCTCCAGTAATATTCTAATGAAATTTTCATGTTAAAAATGCTAATCAATTGTAAATTATAGTAATGCTTTCATAAAATATTAAGAATTCTGTAGGTTTTTGAAACGTGTATCTTATAAATTTAATCCAAAGTTGCCTGTGTGTTTCAAAGCACTTAGTAATGTCCCCAGTTTGATGCATCTTACTATTACAACTTTGTAGTAAGACTACATAGTTCTTTTTTTAGCTTACTATCCTTCAACTGAATTGTTTATTCCAACAGAAGATTTTTTTCCTGTTCCTAATTTAACAGGGCTTTCCCAGAGAAACCTTGGTTGATGTAGTTGAAGAGCGTTATCCAATCAGACCCACTCTTTTTACAAACCAAATTCCTTTTTCACTTCATTTGCCCATTTTTTACATGGGAGACAGCTTTGCATGTGGTAATCTTTAATGAACATTTTTTCATGCCCTCACTAATTCCCAGAAAAAAGTCAGAACCCCAGGGCACAGTTTACAAAGCACAGAACTTCAAGATTAACATGAATATTGGGTGCGTATAACCAAATTACTGGCAGAACATGGGTCAACTTCATTTCTTGCCTGCAATACCTTTGCTGACTCAAGCCACTGTCAAATTTCCTACGAAGCGACTCCTTCAGTAGTCTTTCTGGGGCCTAAATAGCTACTCTGAGAAATATAAATGAAGTGTCTTTCAGGAAGTGAGTATGGCTGGTAGAAAGCAAGGAGCCTGTTTATCACCCTGCCTGATCTCTGCCTGTTAAAATTACCCCTATGGGCCACGTGAAATTGGTACATTCTTGGGTTCTGATTTCTCAGTTTAGCTCCAGCAGTAGGGGCGTCCCAGAGTGAGCTTGTGTTTCTGTCCTTCAGCTGGAGATTGACCTCTGACCAGCCCTCCTGATGCCACAGACCAGACTTCTGCCCAGGAAGCCAGCCAGCTATCACAGTTAGTCTGGATCTACCCGTAGGTCCATGAAATGTTCCAGCAGTAGGGAACAGTGATGCTGTCTCTTTTGCCACTCCTGAATGGAAAGGGATCCCCTAGAAGATGAGTGAAGAGGAAAAGAACTTTCCAGCCATGGTTAGCACTCAGGGCAAAGCTTCTTTTTCAGTGGAGGAGTCTGCTTCAATAACAGACACAGCATGGTCATGAGTCAAAATATAAGCTTAGGCTATAAATGTCCTAAAAACTGAAAAATCTCAATGAAGTAAAATATCTATCTCCTATGACTGCCTTCTCATGTTGCTGTTAGAAAATGCTGGGTTTTTTCTGTACAGTACACATTTTCTGTGTGTGTGTGTGACACTTTTTCCTAATTCCAATTTTATTTCCCCCACCTTTACATATGATTCTGTGTGTGCAAGAGTGGTAGTAGTCTTATTTTACTGAGTAGAAAATTTAGTCTTTAAAGCCAATAAAGTATTCTTGTGCCATCTTCAGTGTGTTCGTGATTCATCCCTTTGCCTCATTGCTTCTGTTTAATCCAAACTAATGCCAGTATCCTTTTTTTAGAGAAGAAAATAAGTAATATTTACAACATACACTAGAGGAGAAAAAGCAATTGACTCTCTCTAAAACATGCTTCATTTGTAGTCCTGTGTACTTAAAATGCAATTGCTTTCTTTTGCCTGCATTTATAACTGTTTTGTTAGGATTTGGCTCAGTGTGCTTTCCAGAATGGAAATCCAATACAACTTTTCCTACCAAAGTTCTTTTCTTAGCTTATTTTATATTACAGCTATACTTTATATCTATAGACATAGATATATAGTTTATCTTCTGAGATTTTATGCAGAAAGAATGAAACAAAGGAAAAAGGAGGACTACAAAATTATGGCAAATAGTTGCATGGATTGGTATTCCACTTGGTTCTGTTTCTTCCTAGTTAATCAAATACTTTCTCTTGTGTTTTGTTATCATTGCTACTGTACTTTGCTACAACCATTTGTTTCATATTAGCTTAGATTTGACTGTTTACGTGCCATCTAAACACCTCTCCCATCTTACATTTCAAATTCTCATAAATTCACATGCATGCTTCCTGATCACAATTCGTACACCTACAGGTGACACTGTTCAAGTGTTCTCCACTGTTTCTTAAGGTTTTATCTTAGCCCTTAATATTTGGATGTTTTTAAACTTTTCCGTGAAGCAAGACAAAAATATATGAAACAATAGTCATTTAACTGTTGGAAGTGTAAAGAGACTGTCTAAAGTGTAAAAAAAAAAAGGCCAGTAATGCAAGCTGCTTTTAACAAATGTGTAACAAAAAAAATTACTTATTTGGTTCAGGTTCAGTGTATATTAATCAAAAATAGATTGATTTGAACTTAAAGACTGCCTTTTATAAGTGTGAAAGTAGTTCATTAATTTATAATGGGGGAGAGTAGAAGAAAAATAAATTGATGCAATTTTATTATTTATCACTAATGGGTTCTAGTTTATGGCCACAAATTGATTAACAAAAAAGAGTTTTTTGAGCAGGTCAGAATTTTTTAACTTGAATGAAACATTAACATATCTTCATGTGGGTATGAGCCAGCAATATATGTTCACAGACCAGAAACCCAAGTGTATCCTGGCCTGCATCCAAAGCAATGTGGGCAGCAGGTTAAGGGAGGTGATTCTGCCCCTCTGCTCTGCTCTGCTCTGCTCTGCTCTGCTCTGCTCTGGTGAGACCTCATCTGCAGTGCTGCATCCAGCTCTGGGATCCAGAGCACTGGAAAGAAATCCACCTGTTGGACTGAGCCCAGAGACGGGTCACAGAAATTATCAGAGGGATGGAACACCTCTCCTGTGAGGAAAGGCTGAGACAGTCAGGGCTATTTGCTGTGGAGAAGAGAAAGCCCCAGCAAGACCTCGTTCTGGCCTTCCAGTACCTGAAGGGACCCTACAAGAAAGCTGGAGAGGAAAAGACTTTTTTTACCAGGGTGAGTAGAAATAGGACAAAGGAAAAGAGTTTTGTACTGAAAGAAGGTAGCTTTGGATTAGACAGAAGGAAGAAATGTTTTATGATGAGGATAGTAAGACACTGGAACAGGTTACTCAGGGAAGTTGTGAGTACCCCATGGCTGGAGTTGCTCAGGGCCAGGTTGGATGGGGCTCTGAGCAACCTGGTCTAGCAAAATATGTGCATGCCCATGATGGGGGGACGTGAACTAATTGATCTTTGTAGAATTAGTTGGATTGTGTTGTTTTGAATAGGAATAAATGTATATTGTTTATTGCTTAACTTTATTTCATTTTCATTTCTTTTTTGTTTTGTAAGGTTTGCAACTCCTGATGCTTAAAGTCTCTTCTGCAGGTCTTTACTATCTGCTTCTGGGACAAACCAAGCAAGGCTTAAACTTCTTAAACAGTTGGGGTGCTTCTAGTAAAAATCTTAACATTTATTTGAAATTTCAGTGCATCTTTTAGAATTTTTTTCCTTTTTGACTGAGTCACCACTCTACTTATTTTAGTTAGTTTTGAACAGCTTTATATCCCTTCAGGTACATGGGCATTAGCCAATTTCAGATATAGTGTACCTCAACACAGATATAGTGTACCTCTTAACAGTGTGAAAATAAAAGAGCATTTACCAGTGTTTAATGGCTGAGTGAAGACAGTGATCTGGCCTCAGCTGAAATACATTATGCACAAGTTGGTTTACATACAGCCATATGTGTTCAGGGAAACAGCTTGAATTTTGCTAAAATTTGGAATTCTGATCACATGGTTTAACTCTTATGGAATGCCCAGTTCTTCTGCAATACCTTGGTCATGGTGGCAGTGAGCAGGATGCCAGGCACCTCATTGCTAGCAAAGCTTTGTAGAGGTGTGGACAGCTTGAGAGAAGAGCTTGGTCTTGTAGGTGTGCTCTGTAGGAGGCCCTGTCGGTTTTCACACAGTTGCACTACTGTTTTCTTTCAGCAGATGGAAGATGATGACACTCATTCTACTTTTGCACTGCAGCACAGAGTACACAGCACCTGCACAGTCTTAAACTTGTCCTCTTCCCCACCTGAGCAGATCAAACCCTGCAATTCCCGCCATAATATCGTGCCTCGTGTCTGCTGGGGGCCTTTCTGGGGAAAGGGATGCCATCTGCCTGTCCTGCTGGGATGCTTCTACTTTAAAATAAAAAAATAAAAAAATATGTGGACAGTATTGAAAGTCTGTGTTTATGAAGGAAGGATCTAGGACTGGATCATGGTTATCTTATGCTTTGAAATTAATGATGGTTTAACATAAAAAACTGTTGCCATTGGTTTATCAAGGATTGAAGCATAGGTCGTTTCCTTTCGGTGAATGCTTTTATCAAATACTTAAAGAGACTTATTCATCCTGTTATCTCCTTCTAAACCTAGATCAATAATTTCTGTTTGTTAGAATGAAAACAGAAGGAGCTGGTGTGGGTTCAAATAAAAGTACTCTGATAGTTTGGAAATATTGCAGAAGTGGGACAGAAATTGAGACTTGTTCCCAGACTTAAACATATCTTGTTACTTAGCTCTGAAGGCTTTCTCTTTCATATATAGTCCTCACTCTACCATTCCTTTTAAATGTTATGTAGGGCGTGAGGATGTGGAGGATTACAGTTATTAGACTAAAGCCTTTTTATGTATTAGAAGAGTTCATGAGCTTAATTAGTTTAAACTTTAGCAAGTGTTTCTTAAGAGCAATATTTGTTTATTTTGATACTTTTTTGTATTTAGCGGATTATTTTCCTATAGAGGTGATTTTCCAAAAGTTGACTAAAGCACCTTTGGAAGCAGATCATGCCAGGGCAATGGTGCAAAGCAGAGTAGTCTCCTACACCAGGGAAGCTAAACAATTTTAAGACAGGTGAAAGTGAGCTTTAATATATTCTTAATAAAGGCTATGCTCACAGGGGTTAAAATTATCTGCCATGGCAGTGACAGTGTAGAGCAGCCTACTGGCCATGCTCTCACTTAGCTGTGGCACTGGAAAATATGTAACATGACTGCATCTGCCACTGATATCACTGGTCTTTTCTTTCTCTTGAAGAAAGATTGCCAGATGGAGACCAATTTTTCAAGTGGTACTTGAAATCTTCTTTATAAGTAAGAATTTTAATTCACTTGACAGTATAGGTGAAGAGGTAAAGGAAAAATGAACAAACAAAAACCAACACTTAACATGAAAGTAGTGAATTAAGTTTGATAAAAAGTAAATGACAATTTTTGGGAGTGGTTCAGCTCTTCATAAAGGGCATTATTCCTTTAAAGAAAAGAGTTTTTTGAATATGCTCTTTCAAAATATTGTGTGTTGGAAACTGTCAAGTAGATCTTGCGTAAACACTTACTGGTGTTTCTGTGCTGGCCATCACATTCTCAGTATTGTTTTTCACACTTTAATTCTTTCACACTCTAGATTCCTTGTGCAGCATTCTGCCCAAAGCATGTCTCAGTAAGAAAAGGGAAAATAGTGCATTTTTAATTAAAATGTTGACATAAATTTAGAGTTTTTCATGTCATTGGTGTTTTTAATCCCATTGAAGACAAGCAAGCACAAGGAAAGGCTTTATTCTACCTGAGTTTGAAGAAGATATTTGTGCTAGCACCTTCAAGAGAAAGCAGATGCTGAGTCCTAGTACATAAAAGTGACTGTTTAAGAGATCCCTTTTTAGCCTGTGGTCTTACTAGTGCTGGGTGCCAACACAGAGGCTTAGAAGAAAAGTTAGAAACAGAGAAATTCTCAAGAGCTTACCTTCTGATATATGCACTCATGGCCAGCAGTTTAGCAAACCATTGAGAAGGAGGTTCACCAGCACTGGGTGTTTGTGAACGTTAAGGATTTGTATCTTTTTAGTCAGTTCGCTGTTGGCATCCAAAACATCCTGTTGTAATGAATTCCCAGTTGTGTTGTTTAAAAATTGCTTTCATCTGTTTATTTCAGACCTACCACTGAATGACTCCACTGGGTCAATGGTTTGTTGTGTTACAGTGTGAAAGTAGTAATTAAATCCCTATTTCCCATCTTTGCACACTACATAATTTTAGAACCTTCTGCCATCTTCCCACCTAGTTGTATCTTTTTCAAGCTACTCTATTTAATCTCTCCTCATACAGAAGTCACTTTATTCTTCTGATAACCTGTGTTGCTTTACTCCATGTCTTGTCCTGTTCTAAAGAAACTTTTGAGAAAGTGTAATTAAGAGAGTATATATCCTCTAGCTTCTTACATATGCTTCTTCCACATATGCTCTTGAGTAACACTGAAATGTTTTGTCTTCTTTCTCAAAATCTTTTTTCCCTTACCTTCTTATTAATGCTAATATTTTAACTTCTCAAATATCATGTAAGATTTCTCAGAAAGCTCTTTTAAAAATATTTGCTTTGTGTAATGACTGTAAAAGGAACAAAATTTGAGTGACAAGTAAGTGTGTTGAGAGGGTTTACTTGGAGATCAGCTTGCCAGTCAAGGAACAGAGCTTGGTATATAATCTTTTGAACCTATTCAGGGTTATATATTTTTCCTCTGATTCAGCCTTGTCCAGAGAAAGGAGTTAAAAATCCATTGAAATATACACAACCAGATTCTGTCTATTTATGCACAGACATCTTATAGAATTTGTAGATATGGCAAATAAAGATGTTGAGTGTGCTAAAATATCTGATATTTGAATGTAACCCATCATATCTGGTTTTCCTTGTCTGAGATGACACTTTGAGTACAGCAATGGGAGAACACATCTCATGTTTTAATCTAGCCTGAAGTCATCTATTCCAGTAGCAGGGTAAACAATTATAATTTGAATTCCCCAGTATCCAGTTGGGTATGATGATTGCCATAAATTGTTGTGTGTATTTGTCATTGTATTAGAGTTTTCTCAGAAGATCATTTTAACATTAACTATTTTTAAAACAGATGTCTGCTTTTTATTTTTTTATTTGAATTTAATTTTTGTCAGTAACTGCGGGAAGTCATTATCAGGTAGCAACATGCTATTCAATTAACATTTCTTCTGCAGTCATGCTGACAGTAGAACATTCAATTTTCATAAATGTAAAGTTATCTAGCTAGATACAGGTGGAATTAGGGTGCATTTGACTGAGTATTAAACCACAGGTGATATACTGATCTGGCAGAAGCAGGTTCAGTGCTTTTATAGGCCAGAATATTGAAATTCTGTAAACGCTAAGACAAATTTAAGTGTCAAAGCAATCTTTTAACAGTGCTTATGGCTGTAAAAAATGTATCTCATCTTTATCAGGGCAGATTTTGACATCTTTAATTGCTTATTTTCAGTTGTGGAAGGAGTGGTTCCTCTTATTTTTCCAGGTCATTACAAAACATACGACTTTACTGCTGACACAAGGCTTAAGAGCAGTGCATAGTACACCTGATCTGTAAACCTGTAACTGTTTTGGACCCCAGTGGCAAAGAGTTGGTTACAAGTATTAAGGTCTTATACTAGTGACTGGGGATGATCATTTTGCCAGATTACTGCTGACCAGAGAAGGAATGTTTTCTATTATATACTGTTAACACTCTGTTTTTCATTTGGTTTCACTTTATTCAAAATTTCTTTCATGCAAGGTTGACTTAAATAGTGTGAGGTCAGCTGAAGTTAAGAAAAGATGAATGTTTGTGAGTTTCGGAAAACACAGAAAAATGTAAAAAAAAAAAAATACTCAAATGTATATTTAGAAGTCCAAAGCTCAAGTAGACTGGGAATTTGTAGACATCAACGGAAACAAATTCTTACGTTCTTACTTTCCAATGTAATCCCATTGGTTCTGATGGAGGTACAGCAAATACAGGAGTTGATGTTCATGACAGAGAGAATTTTTATGCTTTCTGCTTCTTTACTTGAAAGGGAAAACCTTCTTAAAGCTCTGGGAGAGCAGGAATTGGCATGCAAATACCTGAAATCGCCAGCGTTAACCTCCACATGCGTCTCTGAACAAGTACCACTTTAAAAGTTTTTATCAACTTTGAGAGGCTCTTCTCTTCATAACTTAGATTTTCTATTTGTTAAATTGTGTCCATTTTTTTGTGCATAGGAGAGTATAATGGATTGTCATATGTCTCAGTGGTATCAAGGCTTTTGGCACTGTTTCCCACAGTATTTTTGCCTCCAAATTAGGATGTTGTGGTCTGGATGACTGGACAATTAGATGTCAAAGTCTAGCTGGATAATGGGGCAGGACACATAGGCTAAAAGGAGAAAACTCAGCAAGGACAAATGTGGAGTTCAGCACCTGGGAGGGAGTAGTCCATGCAGACTTACAGACGGGGGCTGACTGAGTGGCTGAAATCATCTCTGCTGGAAGAAACCTGAACATCTTGGCAGGCAGCAAGAACATGAGCCATCAGTGGTCCTTGTCAGCAACGGGACAAAACCATGTGGAGCTGTATTGGCAGGACTGTAGCTGGTCAAGCAAGGAAAGTGATTATCCCCCTTCTACTCTGCACTTGTTAGACCACACCTGGAGAAATCTGCTCTATTTTGGGCCCCCCTAAGCAGGAAAGATATTGCCCAACTGAAGCAAGTTGAGCTGGGAACTACAAAGGAGGTTGGGCTGGAGCACAGGCCCAGGCAGCAGGGACTGAGGGACAGTACTCTGAGAAAGAAGTTGGGCTAGAGATCTGCTGATGTCCCTTCCAATAGGAATGATCTCATGATTTTCGTAAAAGTCATTATTACTGAGATGTTTCGTTTCGGTACCCATGTCTCCATTTAAAATCAATTTTTTTTTTATATAGCTTTTGTAGATTTTGGTATTATCTTGGTAGAGACAAAGAAGTCTTTCATAAAAAATTACATTTTTACATAAAGAATTTTAAAATGTCTAAGTCTTTTATTCATGATGTGGAACTGCATATAAGAGCTAGGCTTCATTAAAAGGGAAGGAAAAAAAATTATTTCTGAAGCACCAGAAGGTGTTAAAATAATGCTGGTGCAAATCCATTTTTGACAGTACTTATCTACAGTCTTACCAGAAATACCAACATTGTCTTTTGATTATTTCCCTTTTGTCTGTAACATACAGTGAAACATGCAAGAGATCACTGTTCAGATTTTAAAATCATGTGAAATCTATTTGAAGTGTGTATACCCCGTAAAAGAAAAGATTGCAGAAAGGAGATCCATGTTGTACTGGATGAAAGAGAAGGTCTCACCTGTGTGCCATGGTCTAATATGTCTGAGGCAAGTAAAACGTTTTGGAGATACAAGATGCTTGGGTTTGGGATGAGGAGCTGAGGTGAAAATAGACAGAATGATATTAAGAAAAAACCAAACAAAGAGTAGAAGCAGGACACTGTTAGAAGAACCAGTACCTGTTTGAATATACCTTCTTTTCATGAGAGAGAGAATTTTAGGAGTCCCCTGCTGTCAGTAGGGTGAGCTTTAATCTTACAGTGTGGGTTTCTTTAGTCACCTGTTCCAAACATGATATATATATATAAAGTCTAGTTTTATAAAAAACCAATACATGGACCTGTTTAAGTACTGATCTGACCTTCCTTTCATTGCAGATAGTTCAACATACTCTATTCTTGCATGGGCTTTTTTATGTGTTTGGGGGTGCTGTGTTTTTCCCTTACTCCTGGAGGTTTGTTTTTAACTTTTTACTGCTAAGCTGAAAGTCATGACACATTGCCAGTGTTTCTACTACATTACCATCAGCCATGTATTTAAAATTAATTTGAAGTGAAATCTCTTTGATTTCAAGCTATTCAACCTCAAGTCACCAATATTATAGAATTGTATTTATGCGCTGGCACATTTTGATAAATTCGGAAATCTTCAATAAATTCAGCCTTCAGGCCCCACAAATTAGTTGTTTTAGCACAAAGTGTCGAGAACAAGTGAGCACTTGTAGTGGTGGACTGTGTGGCTGCAGCCTTCCAGTTATAGTCTTCACAGTGATGCCTATTTTCTAACATGGTAAGATGCACCTACTCCTTTTTCAATTAAGCTTATTTCTTTATCCAGCTGGAAAACAACAAATTGGTCAAAAGAGACATTCTCATGTGGTTCCATGGTAAATTGCTTCCTTCATGTTGTAATCTTAGTCATACAGAAAATGAGCTCATCCCAGAAAAATAAGTCCGAAGAGTACCTTTAGGCTTTAAGCTGAAGTTATAATAAGACTCCAGAAACTGAAAACAGGTACAAAAGTGCTCATCAGTTAAAGCAGCTACAACCATTAGCTTTCACTTTTAATCTGTTTTGCTGTTTCTGTGATATGAAGTGCTAAAAGTGTTCAGATTTCTTCAATAACTTTTCTTCCATAAGTAAACGTTTATTTTCTAGGGTTGGAGTCTCTTCTTTGGCTTGTTTTACAGTGTTGCAGTTTATCAGAGTAAGAAGCAAACTACCTAGCATCCTGTGTCTGAAAACTTGTCTTTTTTAAGACAATGACAAATGTTCCATTTCCTAACCATTTCCAATTGCATTTGTTCCTTAAATATGCTTTTTACCATCCTGTTTTTTACAGCCGAGCAAAATTCTGAGTCATCCTTATCTTCACTTTGGAGAAGCAATCACTCAGCCTAGAACTGCTGTTTGGTTGCAGAGGCCCTTAGCTTTCAAAAATAAATTAGCTTTCACATACATAAGTATCTGTGGTTCAAGGCTATGGTTTTGGCAAACAGTGAAACTAAAAAGGCCAGTTTCAATGGGATGGTTAATTTAACTGTTGCACATTATCTGATGCTTTTAGGACACTTTAAACTTTGATTAAAGACATAGTTTTGCTATCCTGTCTCATGGAGGGGGGGGGAGGTGTTCCTCTTGCTACACTGCTAAATTCCTTTACATCAATCTTAAAGTTTGTATACTTTAAGTTCCAACCTATTGTAACCCTGTTTAAGCAAGGCTAACTCTGGTCTGATGAGGTTTATCTGCCTTGATCCCCTTTCTAGACTATGGTAGGAGCCATTCACAGCCCACTACTAAGAGTGTGGTGACACATTGCAATCATTTTACATTTGTGTGGTAACACTGTGTAATGCTTACCTCCCTTACTTGGCATTGCACATTCCCACAGTTTGACCAGTTCAGCCATGTGCATGGCTGCTGTTTGTCTGAACCAACAGAACGACCATGTTTAAGAATCTAAATACCCTTTTTTATTTCTATAAAAATGCTAAACAAACTTTATATTGAATCAGTCTTAGAAGAAGTGTTTTACCAATAATAGGCTGACACTATTTTAATGTAATTCTATTTTTGAAGGTTAGGGATGTAGAACAGTATTGGTGGCAGATTTTGAAGGTACCAATGTGAGCTACATGATGCAATCCAGATAAGTTCCCATTTTCTTCTTTGAAAACATTCTGCTGCTTCTCAACCCATAACCAGACATGTTGTTACTGGCTCAGAGAAACTGTCCTGAAGCTTCAGTCAGACCTGTTAAATGCAAAACAAAGACTTTTAAAAATCATTAGTGTAAGATTTTGCTTTTTTGAAGACTGCTGGTAGCAACCAGGAAGCTTTATGTGCTTAATCACAAGCAAGTAATTAAAACTTCTCTTCTGTTTACTTGTGGAAGTTACATTCTTAAAGTGTTATGTTTATTATTTCCATTTGCTTTTTACTTAGACAAGCAATCTGTGAAATAATCACTAGGCTGATCAAATATTCAGTGTGGGGCTGACTTGATCAGGTGAATTGGATATCGCAAGGGATTGGAGTTTATAGCAAGAGATTGTTCCCTGGTCTGACTGAGGAGGTTAACTACAGCTTTCTAGCGTCTGCAGACATCATGACTTCTGTTTAGGGTTAAAACTGAACTTAAAACCCTTAGTTTGCTAGCTTTTCTTTAGTACTATGTTAAATAAGGCCTCGCTTATCCTCTTCTAAGAGGAATAAAGGTGCACCAGGACAGTGTCATCATTTACGATCTCGGTTTAGAGAAAAGAATGAAACTTTCATCTTTTCATAGTGTGAAATCAATGCATAGTAGATAAAATAAGTTCACAGGATTTATTCATGTGAGGTTTTATGATAGTTTCTTAATGTACTTTTTCTTTCTTTGCAGCTATTGGCTGACAAACAAGGTCCACATTAAACGACCCAGCACTGGTCTCCTCATGTATACGCTTGCCACCAGATTTTGTGACGAAATTCACCTATATGGATTTTGGCCATTCCCAAAGGATTTACGTGGAAAACCAGTCAAATATCACTATTACGATGACCTGAAGTATCGGTATTTTTCTAATGCCAGTCCTCATAGGATGCCATTAGAGTTTAAAACATTGTATGTATTACATAATAGAGGAGCACTTAAATTAACAACAGGGAAATGCATACAGCAATAAAGCACATGTAAAGTACAATAAATACAGAATACACACTTCATCATATAGATGTTGTGGAATGGCAATGGGACCACAGTGGGGATTTGTTTCAATACCCACTAAGCCATTGGAAAAAGGAATTTTACCAGAAGTACATAACCAGCTATTATACCTGTAAAGTGCTATATAACTAAGCTATCTTGACTGCAAGGGTTCAAGTAAGTGCCACTTTCACTAAGAACAAAGCTTGAATGTATATTCAGTAGTGTTTACAGGATTCAGTGACACATTCATCATGAATTGAAGAAATAAAATGAGCCTGCTGATTTGCAACTGTGGTCAGACAGCTCACAGAAGAAATACCCAGTGGATGGAACATTTTCTTGAGCAGATAAACCAGGCTTTGGCAGAAAAGATCATGGTGGATTTGAGTAGAGAAAGTGAAGTCTGGAAGATCAAACAAATCAGTAAATGCCTTCAGTCAGAGAACTGTTTCTGATCTTGTATTATAACCTCAGCTTTTGTTGCTGTTTTTCTTACTGCTGTTGGTTGGGTTTTTTTCCTTTTAAGTACTGGAGCCCTTACAGGATGTTAAAGATGTTGTGAGTAACTAAAGTATATCTGTTTGGAATTGTCTTAAGAAAAAAAGATTCATAAGCATGAGAGGGTAGAGGGGAACATCAAATATTTTATCTAGTGCTATTGTGTTGTATCCTGCTGTCACACAACCCTTAACATCCCAAGTGTTCTTCTAGCTACCGCTGTCAGTACCCACTACACTGAACCACTCAGAGATCATTTTGATCCATTTTTAAAGTGGAATTTTTCTCTCGTGTACAGGTTTGAAGACATACAAGAAGGTGCCCTTATTTTTGGTGCCAAAGATTACTCTTATACACATTTTTTCCTTACCTTGAAGAAATTGTGTAGATCATAGAACCATAGAATTAGATTTAGTCTTATGTTTCTTTGCTGCTCAAGGGAACATAGTCTTATTTACATTTTTAAACATCTCAAAGAAAAGCCTCTTTACTGATTTCTCATATAGAATTCTTCAGAAAAATCTGCAGAAGTAAAGAAGTTATTTCATACATTCAAATATATATGTGTAAATACACACGATTTTATTCCTAGTAGAAAGGAAAACACAGTCTAAAGAAACTCAGGTGACAGGGGAACAAATCTAAAGAAAAAAAAAACCAGCCAATTAAATGGAAAATAAAAGGACTGCAGATAACACAGTTCTTTTAAAACGTAAATTTCTAATGCTGTTGGATGCTCTCTTTATCTAATATACCTCTTTTGTATCAGCTTGATGTTCTGATATGTAATTGACTGAAATAACACAGAGCTGCATTATCTCACAGTCTTCTTTTTATGATCGTTGTTTATCCACAAAACCAAGAGTTCTTTCACTTCCTTCATTTTTACTTCCTTTTCTTCAAAAAAAGGAGAACAAGAAATTAGAGGAGGGTAGGAGAGGGTGTAGTGCCAGTACAACATACACCAAGAAACAAAACCTGTCTGCCTGTGGTAAGTCTTAGTGCTAAAGGAGCACATAAATGAATAACACCATGGTTCCATGTCTTTCATGTCATGCTTTGCTAAAGAGGAGGCATGCAGATACAATGTATGGGTATTTTCTTGTTATACTTTCATCTCTATGTTAGGTCCTCATCTCCAGATATGATATTCTACTGAATTTTGAATTAGCTTCAGCAATTTCATATGTATCACCACACTCACAAACACTTACTTGCTGAAAATGCCATTTATTACTCATTTTCTCCTCTTAAATTCACATGTATTTTATCATGCATGACTGGAGATCTGGGATTATGGAAATTTGGTAGCTAAATCACTGCCTGGCAGACAGTTTTGCCAAAAGTTATGGGGAATAGAGTCAGTTCTGCTATGTCTAAGACACAGTAGCATCTTTCCTTATTCACCAGGCTCTCCTACCCAGGACAGTTTACTTTGGCCATATGCTAATATGTTGGATATGGTCCTAACATGAAACTCACTGAAACCAAGGTATCACAAGGAACTAAACAGCCATACAGAGAGGAATGTTTGTAATTTGTTGTTGATAAGCCAGAGGTTGTTATTTGTTCACTATGTACACTTGCATTTTAAGACAAGATTATTTCCTTGATGAAAGGTGGGCATATTCCTGTTCTTGTTGTTAGGGTTTTGCTGCTTTTGATCTTCTAAAACATATTTCATATACATTGACAGAATTTCTATTAAATAAAGAATTCACAGTTGCCAGTCTCTCAGAAGCTCAGAGGAACATCTGCTTAGATTTATTTTCTCTTCTGGGAATGTCTTCTCTGTAGTGTCAGGCCATCAACAAAAAGCAGGTTCAAGGAGACTACTATATTAACTGACAGGTGATTCTGTTCGCCTCAGGGAAGGTTTGAATATGCCAATTGATTATGTTTCTGACAGCAAAGTAGGTGGGGACACTTAATTCCTGTGGCAGTAAAAAAAACTTATTTGTGTAATTGAAGAAATGAAAAGAATGACACACAGTTAGAAAGCTTGGTGAGAAAATTTGTCTTTAGAAGTCAGCAGACAAAAACTTGACGTGAGTTGTTTTGCAAGCTTCACATTTGATTCGCTGTGAGTAAAGTTAACTTCAATACACAAGCCATGGAGGCCAGATTTTTACCATTAAGTTTCTCTGACTTAGTGTTGCTCAAGACGTGACAATAGCACCTACTTCCAAGATAACAGTGTTTGCTTATACCTTCTCAAAACTGGGCCTTAAACTCATCTCCTGCAGGCTTTCCACCTTCAGTACTGCACACTTTTGGCACCATGAGCCATGGTCTCACAGCTCTGTACCATCACCCACACTCATCCTCATAGTCCTCTCCCCTCAAACAGGCACCCACGTGTGCCTCCCTACCAAAACCATAGGACTCCTCACCAACACACCTCTTGTCTCACTGTATCCTGAGCTGAGGTGTGATGTAGTGAGTGGTGGGTTTCAGACCATTCTCTGAGGTAAGTAGCAGTTGTGGTCTCTGACTGTGCAGGTTTTCACAAATACTGACTAGGAGTCATTTTACTCTACTGTTCTTGCATAAGAACTCCATGCGGAGCCCAAACACTCCTTGGTATGTGTTGTGCTACAAATGGTCTGTTTTGAGGTGGTTTGTGATCACCAACTACAGGTTAGTCTAGGGTGACCTGAGGTGGGAATGCCCAGGACTTTCCCTGTTAGGTTACATGGCCTTGGTTGGTAGCCCTTGCCGTCTTGGGAAGCTGTAGCAGTGGAGTCATTGCAGACACCCTTTCTTACCTTTCCCTTGTACCTCCTGGGGCTCCTGGCGCATTTCCGTTGAGGCACCTCAGGTCCTGAATGGTGACACACTTCCACTGTGTGACTTTTTCCCTAAAGGTGACCCAGAGCATAGCAGCAAAGGCTTAGCTGCTGTATAGAGACTTCAGAGTGGAACAGATTTCACCTTGTGGTCCTTCAGCAGTCAATAAACAGCTTAAGCCTCCATAGTTGCCTTGGATGATTTCTTTTGATTTATGTTCATTCAACAACTAATACAAAGTAGGTAAAATAAAAATAAGTATCCCTAATATTGTAATAGCTGCCCTGGTGAGGAACAACTGAGAGATGCCAATCAGTTTTGTTCAGAGTGTTCCTTGGATTTATCCTCTCATGAGCCATATTGATTGACACCTATAGTTCCTAAATGTATGTTAGAAATACGAACTGGGAGCTACATCAATACATGTATATTTTTCCAAATCTTATGGCAGCTTTGCATTAAACAACTTGATTTCATTCAGATAAATTTATGTAAATTGTTTATTAAGATACATGTTAATGTATCTGTGACAGAGTCTTTCATATTTCATTAAAAAAATAGATAAATGTTTGATTGTTAACTTTTCAGCTTTGGAACAGTTCTCTCCCACAGCTCTGAGCCACTCTCCAGTTATAACATCTGCTGAACCTTTCAAATCTTGTCTGGTTTAGAGTCTGATGTAATAAAGACTGTATCATTCTGTTGTTTAACCGTATAAGCAACATGTGCTTGAGGTCAGTACCTTTTCTCTAATTGACTGCAATTTGAAGCAAATCAGGCGTAGGTTCAGTACTTTTTTTTTAGTGTTTGGTCTAGCAAAGTGCTGAGCACTTTTTGCAGTGATTTTCCTGGGAGAGACGTGTCCAGGATTTAGATGGGGATCTAGATTAGCATATTTCAGAATATAACTCTGAAATTGCACATTATTTATTTTTAAGAGCACTGTTACTTTGTGTAGGGAAAAGCACAATTGTTATAAATGTAGATAAAATAAAGGAAGAGCGTTTACAGAGAGC
This sequence comes from Lepidothrix coronata, assembly GCF_001604755.1. Lineage (NCBI taxonomy): Eukaryota > Metazoa > Chordata > Aves > Passeriformes > Pipridae > Lepidothrix > Lepidothrix coronata. The sequence goes on from NW_016690217.1 coordinate 5,480,918, forward strand.
TTCATTCCTGCACAGTACTATTGCTACTGAGTGTATGTAATACAATTTGTGTAGTTTAAAGTATTGATATGTATTCTGTCAGAATCGTCATGTTTGACACTGTTAATATTATTTCAAGTACGGCTATGGGGATTGTTTTTTATTTGTATAACTGTAAAATAAAGAAGTTTTTTCATTTTTTTCTGCTATATTCTGTTCAATATTCCTTTGTAACATAGTTTTGGTTAATTTTTTCAATCACGTGCTACTTGTAAGGTTATGTGGAAGGAGAGTGTCTACTCCTTTAAGGTGTCTGATTAAGGACTTTCTCAACACAAAAGGGGATATTAAGAAAAGAAGGAAGCCATAAACATGAACAGAAGGACACAAACCTGTCTGACCAATGATAAGGGAGGCAGAGAAGAGAACCAAAACTGATCAGTCACATAAATTGGTAAGGATATGTGCAATGTAGGATTTTTTATTCCAGTAAGATTTTCTGATCAAGGACCTTGTCAAATGGGATACTAAGGAAAAGGGGGAAACCATGTATGTGGACACCCAAACCTGACAAGCAAATCATAATGGAGACAAGGACAAGAAGCCAACCTCATCAGTCACACTGAACAGCTACCAAGAAACTGTGGGCAAACAGAAGTCTGCGACTGATAAGGATGCAGACTGGGGGTCTGGAATGTTGGAGGGGATGCAGTGGGACTTTGCAAAGTGATGGGGCAAAGCGTAGGGGAGGAAAAGAAGAGGAATAGACAGAAAAGGGGCCAGTTGTGTGTAAACCGTGGCAGCTCAGTATGCTTGGCTGGTAGAGTCCTGAGACTGATTGCTGCAGTCTGTCCTAACTCCCTATTAAATCTTCTCTTACTACCTCCTCTGTCTAATCTCACTGTCTGTCCCATGCATGTGCATCCTGCAAGGACTCAGTACCAGACAGTGGGTGACTGCTGGGAGAAGAGTGGGTGCCAGCTGTGCTAGTCGGGTGAGGGATGTGGATACCACTGGCTTGTGGTGTTGGCTGCTGGACTCAAGTTGTGGAGGTCTCAGTCACCCTCTACAACTCCCCTCTGAAAGGGGGGGGTTGCAATGTGGATTTTGGCCTCCTTTCCCAATAACAAGGGACAGGACAAGAGGAAATGGCCTCAGGTAGTGCCAGGGGAGGTTTATATTGGATATTAGGGAAAATTCATTGAAAAGGTTGTTAGGCATTGGAACAACCTGCTTAGGAAAGTGATGGCGTCACCATCCTTTGAAATATTTGAAAGATGTGTGTATATGATGCTGACAGAAATGGTTCAATGATGGACTTGGCGGTGCTGGTTTAACAGTTGTTCTTAGTAATCTTAAATGTCTTTTCCAACCTTATGATTCAGTGCCAGCAGCTGGAGCAAATGGCAGTTTTAACGTCCTGTCATGGGAGGGGAATGCTGGGTGCTCCCAAAACCAGCTGCTGGGTAGCACCAGCATAAGTGAAGGAGTCAAGGGCTCAGTACAGATGGCTGCAGCAGGACCACGGGTCACAGCCCATGTGTGTGGTGCTGGTTGCTGGGGGGAGAGTGTTTGTGTTCCCCCCACTCCAAACCCGTTGTGCTTGGAATGTGTGTGTGTGTCATCGCCAGCAAACTTCTAGTCAGGGACCCTGCATCGGGGCAGGGTCTCAGACGAGGAAAGGGTCTGTGCTGGTGTGCCCAGGGGGACCTGGAGAGTGTTCCATGAGTGCCATACTGGGGGCCTTCCACCTGCCAGTGCAGGAGGAGGAAGGGGCTGGGCTGTCTGCCCCGGTGGTTGTGAGTCCTCTATGGGGTGATCCCAGAGGCAGAGCTTCCTCAGTGCCAGCGTGAATGTCCAGCTGTGTTGGTGTCCTCTGTGTGTGTGTCTCTGTGTGTCACAGGGACACATGCTCAGCTTCATCTCTGGGTGCACCTGAAAATTGCTTGAAAGAACGTAGAAATCATACGTAATACTGCAAATACTGTACAGTATATTTAAAACCTATTTAAATATATTTAAATCCAGTGATATCATGATTTTATCAAAAATAGATTTCTAAACCTTTACCAGCCATGGTGCGAGAGTAAATACACACTGGTTATAGAAACTAGAAACTCCACTCTGGTTATAGAAACTAGAAAACATCATCCCCAACCTTTTCTATAATGAATTTGATATTTTTAATCTATACTTGCAGTTTCTGTCTTCACACACTGTTGGAGATTTTGTGTCTTTGAAAATTCTATGACAGTCAATATTTTGCTGAGCTGTGTTCTTTTTCATGGCACAGACATAAAAGATGCCAGATTTTGCTGAATTCTGCTTATAGCTCTGTAATATTAATTAGATTATTTTAAATTGCCATCCACTTTTATTGGAAAAGTGCAGTCTTTGATTGCTTACTACAGCAAAAATATAAACATATAATTGATGAGCAGTAATTGTGTTCATGAAAAATTGTTGCACTGTAATGAAGACCTGCTCACACTGGCAGTATTCAGCCATACTTTCTCCTGCTGCCTTTGGCAGTGGCCTCTCCTTTCTGTATTCAGTTTATGCCTTTTTATCTTCTGCTGGTTCTTTATGTACCAAAATAAATGCAAATCTAAATCAATGAGATGTTCTCAACATTTTCTTACTGCAAAACTTCAAAGATATTTAATGGGATTCAAGCGCTGCCATAAGAAACCTGATTAACAAACAATAGTGCTTCTCAAAGGAGTACTGACAAAAGGAGTACTGTCACTAAAGGCAGGTAATTTCCTCTTCCAGTTTAGTTGTCCCTTTACGGTACTCAGGTGGTAACAGAGCTTGCCAACTGCATAGGTAGTTAGTCAGCACAGTATCACAGAGTGGTTTGTTGGAAAGGACCACTGGAGATCCTCTAGTCAAGCCCCCTTGCTAAAGCAGGTTTATCCCAAGCAGGTTGCACAGCATTGTGTCCAGGCAACTTTGGAATCTCTCCAGAGATGGAGTCTCTGCAACCTCTCTGTGCAGCCTGTTCCAGTGGTATGTCACCCTCAAAGTAAGGAAGTTTTTCTTCATATTCAAATGGAACTTTTGTGTTTCATTTTGTGCTGTTGCTCCTCAGAGAGGTGGAGGTCTCAAAAAAAAAGAATACTTCCTTCCTGGAAACTAAAATGTATTCCAAGGGAAGTGCAATGAGAAACATAAAATTACAAAGATAGAATTAGAAGAGTCTTTATAGAGGAGACATAGTTGCTTGAGTCTCAATACTCTTGTTTTAGAGCAAACAAGAAACTTTTCTCCTTGAAAGGAGTCTCTTTATTACAAATCAGCCTCTTAATCTCCTCACAAGTCACTCTATGTTCTCTAGGCTGTGCCCAAGAGCCACAGCAGTTCAGTGAGCATTGCCTGGCAGTTCCCCAGTGATGACAAGTTGTTCCTACAGGAAGGTAAAAATGAGCCACCTCCCCAGAGAAGTGAGCTTTAAAGGTTTGCTTTAGGGTCACAGAACTGTATTATTTGGAAATGTCTCCTAGCTCCTTTTACCTACCCTTCTTTGTTTTATATTAAGCCAGTGGCTGTACGTTTATTAGGCAGGGAAAATTAGCTTTTGAGCAACAGTAATTTTAGTTCACTTCTGGACAAGGGTATACACACAACTGAAATTTAAGAAATAGAAACTCCTCTAAATTTAAGAAAGAAAAGCTCCTTTAAATTTAAGCATCATTGGCTTTGCCTCTGTGTTGTCTTCTCCCTTTCTCATGGTGTTTTCTGGAATATGACTGCTAAATACTGAAGCGTTATTGACCTCAGTGTGGGGAGAGATGGCAGGCCCATGGAACCCCCCCTGGAAGTAGAAGAGCTTGAGGCATTAAAGGGAGTAAGACCGTTCCCTTGAGAAAAGTAAGAGATAACTGCACATTCCCATGGAAACAGCCCTGAGTGCTGGACAGTGCAAGGTCGAGCTGTTTAACAAACTGCAGGTGTTGCATTCCTAGGTGTTTTGTAGGAAAATGTTTGTAGTGTGTGTGTGGGGGAAAGTGGAACTTAGCACTAAATAAAAAGCTGCCTGCTCAGTGTAGCGGGCAGACATCTCTTTGTCTCACGACCCTCATGTGTGTTGTGTGTCGTTCTTCCCCCTTCCGACCGAGACCTTTCGACAGGTACCCAGCGACACCTCAGTATAGACATAATTCAGAAAATGGGTAGCCAAAAGCAATTCTGCTGTTGCATGCTCTCTGAAACAGTTCACTGCCTATGACATAAAGTTTCTTACACAAACTTGAAGAACAGGAGATGATGGTGAAGCTGTTTATATTACCAGAATACAGACAAAAGCTTTGAGATGGAAAGAAGTAAAATAAATTATTCTTGAGGGCAGTTTGTATGTCTATTGCAGTCTGACAGGAAATAGATGCGATGGAAAAGCAGCCTTACTCCTTTAGGTACTTTTTAAACAGATCCTGAATATTGTGAAATACTGAGGCTGGTTGGTTCAGTGACAAAAATTTTTTACCTGATGGCAACAACATTTTTTTTGCCATAAGTGTTGGGAAAAAAAAAAAAAAGAAAAAGAGAAAAAAAACCCAACAGAGTTAGTGGACTAGAGATTTGAACACACTTGAAAAGTAAAGAGCATTTCCAAGCAATGATCACTAAAACATACTTCAGTCCACATTAAGCTGCTTGGGATGCCAACATGTTAAATCTCCCACTTGTCAACCAGGTCACTTACCAGTGCTGTATAAAAAGCACTGAATTACATTGTCGTGACTGTTTGACCATTTTGCTTGTCTGCTTTACTCTCATAGGAAAAAAAAATGCTATTTCAGTGCTGAAAGTAAGCTTAGGAACAGATCATGAGTGTGAGGAGAAAGAAAACTAATGTTACTGTTCCTAACTAGAACATATGATGCACACAATTTTGGTTTACCAGCTCTAAGAATGTCCCTTTTAACATTAAGTCAAATATTTCTTAATAGGTAGTATAAAATTAAAAATCAACAGAGTATATCTGAAAGTAGAAAACTTTATGTAATAATAAGTCTTCACAATCATTGGGGCTTCTCACAATTATTTTTTTTTGCCTTTTTTTGCCTCTGTAGTTCCAATTTCATTGTTCTTATGTTTCTAGTCTCTGGGGGAAACTTTTACTGCTGGCTGAGTTTCCTGAATTTTCATCCAACTGAGAGATATGATAGCACAGGGTCTTTCAAATCTTGTGTATGGGCAAAGAGGAAACATGCTTTACACATAAATCCAAGAGTTTATGGTTAGTATCACCAAAATCTGAACAATGTAATTCAAGAACCGTTATTAGTCTAGATCTATTACAGAAAAATAATAACAATAGACTTAAAAAACAGTAAAAAAAACCCTTAGTAAAAGTAAGAATACCTTTTAAATTGTAATACACACACTTAGTTTCTGTTTGTTTGGGGTTTTTTTTCTGGTGCTATGGTTGTCCATTCTGTACTCCATTTGGTTTAATGTCAATGTGTTCATTCTCAAGGTTCATGTTAAGTTATAGGAGTTTGTCAGCATTCAGTGTCCTTTGCCAGGAGGAATGTGTTGATTATGTTAGTCATTTCTTTCTCACTGAAGGATCCACTTGGGGTCATTTTTATATGTGCTAACACATCTTTACATCTTGCTTTCGTTCATTATTTTTCAGCTCCATGTTACACTCAACCTTACTATATACATACTTTGGATGCATTTGTGTATGTTGCTCACCATTTCTTTGTTCCCTAAAATCAGATTTTATTTCCAGTTACAAGTCTGTATTTCTTAACTGACTACAAGTGAGATGTTTGTTGTGGTGGGGTCTCCAGGGCCAAGCCAATGATTCATCTCTCAACAAACTCTACTGTGCCAGATTCTGGGCCTCCACTTTGCAAAGCTTCTGCTGCTTGTAGAATGGTTCAGGTTGGAAGGGACCTTAACGATCATCAGTTCCAACCTCTCTGCTGTAGGCAGGGCCACTTTTCACTAGATCAGACTGCTCCAAGCCCCATCCAACCTGACCTTGAAAGCTTCCGGGAATGGGACATCCACAGCTTCTCTGGGCAACTCATTCCAATGTCTCACCACCTTCACAGAAAAGGAACTCACAGTAAAGAATTTCTTCCTAATATCTAATCTAAACATACTCTCTGCAACTCCCTGCTGTACTAGACCAGTGCTGGTCTACACAATATGTCAGAATAGAATCTTATGCCACACAAGATGACTGCTTGTTGCTAGTTGCTATAAATATAAAAGATATTTCTGTGCCATGCAAAGAAAAACAACAGTTAGAACAAATTAGCCATGGACAGCTTGTCAGCTGTAGTAATTGCTGCCACAGCTAACACAGGCGAAAAAAAAGCTGCTGGCAGGTCAAGAGAACTCAAACAGAGCAAGCCTGAGAAAAGTCACAGTCACAGTGCTGAGGACTTGCAGGCTCAATACAAAACAAATGGCCTATTACCTCCAATGGCAATGGGATTTTACTGGGCTACATAGTGACTCACAGGACTAGGAGTGGGCCATGAGCTTAACAGCAGCCTCTTGTATCCCACCTCTAAAGTACTACAGACGTAATATTGAAGTGATTTCTCTTTCTACTTTTTTTCAGTACCCTCTGAAATTTTATCTTAGAACTGGAAACACAAGTCACCTGAGTGCCTTTAAAAGCTGTATTTGTTGAACTCGGTGTGAGGTCGGTAGGGGAAGGAAATACAGCATTTTAATTTAATGGTAAATTTCCAATAAATCTGTATTAGGAAAAATTTCTGAGTGAATGATGCTATGACATTGATGAATATTTTTTACATGTAATACAACATTTCTTATGTCGTATTAGTCTTCAGTTAAGAGAACAAATGATCTTGACCTTGAAAAATACTTACCATCATGAAATATGCCATTTTAGATTGAATTTTAGAGTGTTCAGGAAGCATATTTACTCAATTTGCATATGTATACATATGCAAATATTTACTCTTAATTTGCATAGGTATACACAGGAGGATAAAGTGGGGGTTTTGATGTTTGCTTTTTTTTTCCTAATCATATCTGACTTACGAAGGAGAAATGGGCAGGCAATTCTGTTATATTTCAGTGGTCAAATTCTTGCCCTTTCATTTAAGGGAACTTCCCAAAAATCCTCATGAGCTTACATGCGTATAAGATGGATTTACTACAGGGCATGGGATGTTACTGTTAGTGTTATTATTGTGCAAAAGTTACTGCAAATTGGGAACTAATATTTTAAAGCTACTGCACTGGAGCTTTTGAGTAACTTCCATTGCCCAACAGTCTTTAATGGGTGTCTGACCTGGTCTGTGATGAAGTTCCAGATGCACATACCCAGTAATGCTTCAGCCAGGGAGGTAAATCAGAGAAGGCATAGGTAACTGTATCCTGAAAAGAAGAGCCATGGAAACATGTGACAGGTTTACAAGTTGTCTCAGACAATAGCTCTAATTATCAAAGTACTGTTGTGAAATTTGTGTTGCAGATAGAACATCTCTTCAAAGATACCAGTTAATGCTCAAAAGTTAGTAAAATCTTCATCAATCCTTTTGACTTTCCCAGATATTAAACAAGGATTAATTGGACAATTATTTAGATTTTCAGGCTTCTTATATTCATAATACTGTAAGCCTACACAAATGATGGCAGGCTTATCTCGCTCCTAATTTTTGGAAGTAAGAAGTTACTGTAACAAGTTCTCTCTAGTAGTTATCAAACTAAAATGGTCAGCAGAGAAAAAAAGCAAAGTTGTTCATCACTTGCTGAAAATAAGTGTCTACAACATAAAACTTGTTTGTCTTCCTTCTTTCAGGTGTAAAGTTGCATTTATTTTTACATATAATCCTTGGCATTCTGTATTTTCTTTTGTTTCCTCTTTTCTTTCAAGTGTTATCATTCCACACGTATGCTTGTCTGGAACAGTGAATGGTCACATTTATTTTCCCAAGAAAAATATGTCAATCATAATAAGACTTTCATGAGGTTTAGAAGAATCTCATAGGCCTTAGCAAAGTCTATTCCACTTCACTCATATAGTATATAGTTTTTTGCTAAATTAAGTAAACTTTTGATGTTTAAACTCATATGTAGAAAGATATTCAAAGTGAAATATTTCCAAACTGACCAGTTACAGAAGTTTAATATTCAAGATGAAATGTTTTCAAAAGTTGTGCTTTTCAGAATTTGGTAAATGAGGCATTTCTGGATGAAAAATACTTTTCAGAATCCATCACACTGAACACCCTAGAATAAGGTAACCATAATCTCTAGTTTATTTCAGAAAAATTACCACCATTATAAAAAAATTAACATTACATGTTTTTTTAAATGAGAATGAAAAATGACAGTTAACATGTTTTCCAAATAGCTTTGCTGAGTTCTTTCACCTTGAGAGCTCCGTGAGAAACATGGGCTGCTGTGGTCTTACTCCGGTGACTACTCTGCACTGATATTCTACAAGATCTTCTACAGTGGTTAAAAACTTTCAGCACCAAGGGGATTAAATTTGTAATGTGCAAAAGCTTCACAAAGAGAATAACTGCCCTAATACACAGGCAACAAATGTAAGAGACCCTTTAGAAATTACATCATTGCAACCCACTTTCTGAGTGCACAGAATCCAAGTCAAATTTCAGCCTAAACCTCAAACCTTGCATTAGCTTAAATTCGTTGCTCCATTAGTATCTTCTGCCTCTAAGGAGAATTCATTAACTTGATTTTCTGCAGGCTTTTTCTGTTTAGCTGAAAATATGAGCAAAACAAACTTTCAAATGGTCATGTCCTCAGATGATTTTTCACAGAGAAAGGCTGATGAAAGTTTTAGTTCAAAGCAACTGTAGATTAATAAAAAGTTCTCAGAAAAGTCTGTATACTCATCTATTTTTATATCTGCAATCAAATGAAATTAACATCTGCTAAGTAGAATCCCATTGCTGACAAAGAATTATTTTACTATGTGAAGAGACATATGAGTATATTTTGTACTTGTGTGCAAAACATAAATAAACTTCTAAGTAAAGGCAGTTGATATTTGGAAACAACATGCACAGGAGATGGTGGCATTATTTTTAACAATGATAGGGGAAAGAAATGTGAATACTGTCACAGCATAGGACCCAGAATGAACCACCAAATCCTTTGTTTTTTCAACAGTCAAACTCCGCTTTGGTGAAGGGAGCCCTCTTATAGTGAGAATATGACATGATTCTAGGCAGTCTTGAGCACTTATATAACTGTAATTTATGCACTGAAATGTCTAAAAATGATATGTTTCATCCTGAGTGAGGCTCTCTTTAAGACCTCAATTGCCCTAATCCTTTACCCTTCTTCTTTTTTAGATTGATACCAAAAATGGCCAATCCAATTCATTTAAGCTGTCATTAACATGCTGTCCCAGTATATGCTCAACTGCAGAACAAAGCATCTCCAGATCTGCCTAAGCAGTGTGTTCTGTTTGTTGAGCAGTGTGATTCTGTACTGTTTCCTTCTGTAGGAAGAAGGTAAGGTGTAATTAGTTGGGTTTTGAGTGGAGAGTCTTCTGATTTTTGGATTTAGACAATTAAATGCAAGTCCTGCATTCCTATCTGCCTTCTAGAGGAGTTGTAACAGAGGCTTCGCCAATAGAGATACAAATCACACATTGACAGAGGTGTGTTGATGGTAGCAATATTTAAAGTGAGATATCTTCAGGAGGAATGTAAAACACTTCCTGCTGTTGTAGTAGTCGTTCCTGGGGAAGTAAAACAACGCCACTTTAGGATTGTAGACATACATTCTGGCTGTTTATGCATATTTTAGGTAAATTCTGTTTTTTTCTTTCATATTTTAGCATGGGTTATGCAAAAAAGCAAATGACTAATTAATTAAATTCTTCAAATCCAATGGAGAGGGAGCTCGTTACTCAAGTGCTGCTTAAAATAAAGCTTGGTTTTAAAGACCTGTGAAATGTCATGTTTTCTGACATTCTTCTCATTTTTCTGAGTATTTAAAGAACAAAGTAACAAACCAGTACTTAACTGCATAATCAAAAGCAGGTGGAGGGTGGAAGGTATGTTATTTTGCTTTTTATTAAAAACATGATTCTAAACCCTTACTTTATACATGAGTAAGGGAAGACAGTGGGGTAAAGCTGTACATGTTTGATTGTTTTTCAAGGAACAATACAAACCCACAAGGAAAAGGCAAAAATATAGTCCTTACAAGGCATATATATTTTAAACAATTATCATTGAGGGAAATTGTAACTTTTTTGTTCTGAAGGTCTTACAAAAAAAGAAAAAACTACTTAATGGGTTTCTCATACTTTGTCCTTGAAAAGCAGATAACATTTGTATCACCATTTTTATAACTTATTATCTTATATCATTAGGTGAATGTGATTATAATTTGTCTGCGTATTTTTTTCCCCAAACTATTCAGCTATTCCTTAAAAGTGTTTTGTCAGTTTTTTCTATAAAATATGCATGGAATGTTTATGCAAATTTTCAGAAGGCAATAACTTTCAAAAGTACATAATTTAATGGGATGGCTGTAGCTCTAGCATCTTCAGTTTGTGTGATAAAAGCAATGAACTGTAAAGTTGTATTTGTCCGTCTCTGTGTTGTCTTATCTGTGGAGTGGCCCTTCAACAATATTAGAATTGTGCTGAGCTGAAGTGGCCTTGAGAGACCTGCCAGTCACTGAACTGGTACAAGAAAAGAAATCCTGTCATCTGTGCACACTCTATCTGCAATAAACTAACTGAGAACTACTATGGAAAACCCAACACCTGATTTTTATTTTTTTTTTTCTGATATCACCCAAATATAACAGAGAGCTATAAGTAAAATCTTTGTAGAGCTAGCTGCCTGGGCAAATCCTAGAAAAATCCTTGATCTCTCTACCTACAGTGTGAATTGCTTTTGACATGGATGTACTTATAGGAAAAGCGCTTGGCACTGATAACCTGGGAGACCTAATATCTTCTGAAAAGTACCTGGATGTGGACTTCTGGGCTAAACATTTATGACATTAAATGCCCTCAGGTTAACATGGTGCTTTGTAGGTGAATGTGTCAGGTTTATACATGACAGGCATTCTTGTAGTTTTTAAAATAACCATATTTGCTAGTAAGAATTATAGGAATGCATCATGACTTGATGCTTCTTGTTTCTTGCAAGAAAATACTTAATTCTTAGCAATGTTTTTCAAAAATTTACATTCCTCCTGACCGGAAATTTGTATGAAATAGTATATAGAAAAAAAATTGGAAGATTAATCTCATGTGGGGATTATTTTGGATTTCAAGTTTGTTTGGGTTAGCATGATGCAAGATCCAAGTGATAAGATACTGCACAGCCCCTGTTGCAACCCCACACCCTTTTCCTTTCCCCCACCATTAGCACAGAGAAGAGGAAGTTCAAGCAGTGTTGAGCTGATAAACCACAGACAGCAAACCAAGCTTTACTGCCTGAGCATCATGGGTCTCTTGCATCCTTGCCTCTTCAGAGGCTGCTGTGATGTATCAACATGGAGAGAAGTAGCAGAGTTGTACGTGGGAAGACTTTTTCCCAGAATAGCCTGTGCATCCACTTACAAAGATGAAAGAAGGTGTACGTGAACACTGACAGAGAAATTGTCCCATTTTCATTTTTATTAACCATGTTTTGACATAGGATTAGATTAAAAGCAGAATATGATCTGTTTATCATTTTCAGGGCATCTTGCATGTCTTTTCTGCTTTCAGCCTTGCAAATATTTTAAGATGAAATCAGAGAAATCCTTTAGAAAAGAGTATGCAAATCACATGAATAAAATTATTGAAGGAGCATTTAATTTAGGGTCACTTGCTCAGAGCTTGTGACAACTCACCGGGAAGTGTTCAATAACTCTTCACATCTCTGTTGCTAATGTACAGTTGTTCTGACAGAGGCTTTCAATTCCATATTGGTCACAGTTTTCAGGCCTTCATTCATATTACTCCACACTGCATATGGCAAGGCACCATCAGAGGTGAACATGTTCTGCTTGGAGTCTGTAGTTAATATCCCAAAAAAACGCCTGTGATGAGGCAAATCAAAGTCTTTCAGAGACAGCAGTGATAGCCCAGCTGAAGTGCTGTAGCTGATGACATCTTATTAAAACACAGTTTTCATTTTAATCAGAAGAGATTATTTTATTTAGCATGCACAGTGAATATAATGAACTGCCTCTTTCAGACTGAATCTTTGGCAGGTGACATATGGGGGTTGGTCTGGGCTTTTGTCTGTGGGGATTTTTGGTTTTTTCCTTCTTGCTTCTGTACTCTGGGTTCAAATTACAATAAAACTTCTGATTCTTGTCATCCCAGTTTAATACTGTATGATCGTCAGATGTGTTTCACAGAGGTACTGCTTTTGTGCTGAGTAGATCACAGTGCCTGGAGTAGCAATACAAGTCCTCACCTGCTTACCTGTAGAAAGGAATTTTTGAAAAAATTCATCTGATATTATAGCTTTGCAGTACTCTAGAACAAATCTACCAGTCTCAGGGTAGATCAGGTCTCTTGACAACACCTTGGAGTTGGTGTAAGGTTTGGGATTACAGCTGGTTGGCACTGATGTCAAAAAGTGGAATAGTTTTGCTTTTGAGGGAGATTTTAAAAATGAAGATGAATCCAATTCCGAAAAATAGAAAAAGTTATGGCAGGAAAGCAAAGTTTAATTTTCTTCAGAAGTTATGTCTACATTTCATTAGATGTCATAAATCCTTCTCAGTCTTACTAATAAAACAAAAGAGAGTTGTCCCTTGTGCTTCTCTCTTCCTCATGCACATTTTCTCTCTACCCACCCCCAATTTTCCTTTTATCTATCCATCCCTCCCTCTTTCTTTCACCCTTTTCTCCTTTCATGCTGCCTCTCTATTTCTCTCTCTTACTCTCTCTCATACCTATCTCTGGTCCTCTCTCCCTCATGTTCTGCCCCTCTCCCCACTCCCAGACCTACTTCCTTCTCTCTCCATCTCACACAAAAGTAATGAAATGGAAAACTCACCTAGAAAAGCTGCTTCTTTTGCCCTTAGTTTAAGGTAAATTATATTTACAAAGTAAACAGTTTGGACTTAGATTTCCTTTTTGTTAGAACAAATTATTTTTTGTTAGAACAAATTAATTTTTGTTCTAACTTGATCCTCTTTCTGTGGGATAATTGTGAACAAAACTGTATTTAGATAATAGTATGAGCTTTAAGAAACAAAGCAAAACTCTAGATTTTTCTAAAAATGACATCTCTTTGTCTTGCTATTATTATCTAGATAATTCCATGAATTGAAAAAAATATATTCTGCCAATATATAGAGAAAATTATTTTCTTCTCAACAAGCTCTTTGTTTAACTGATGATCTAGTTAAAGAAGCTATAACTGCCTCTTGTATGATCAGATATATAGGTGATATCATGCAAGAATCGTCTGTGATTATGTATCTATTTTTTAATTTTCTTTTTCCTTGGGTAATTTTTTTTTATTCTTTCCCTTCCAGATCTATCTCCTTACGTTCATTCTTCTTCCTGTGTTAACCTATTTTAATTTTTGTATGTCTGTTTTTTCTTTAAATAAACCTTCCTGACAAGGAATGGTGTTTTAAAGGGGAAAATGAATGTGTTCAGGCTCTATCTTTTCTTTCTTTTCCAAGGACTATATAAAAAGGAATAAGCCATTCTTCAGCTCAATTTTACTAACCAGCTACAACAACAGAGAATTAATAGTAACATAAAAAAGTAAGCCTTGAACAGTAATATTTAGAAGATTTATTAAAATTCAAGTTGTGTCTGAAATATAAATTCTCTTTTGCTTGTTTGTAACTAGTTTAGCTTTGCAGCAAAGTAAATTTCTTTCTCAGCTGAGTACTCAGATGAGGTCACTTGGTTGGATTACCAGGTAATCTTGATATTTGCTCCTACTGATGATTTGCAGTTTAGTTGATTTGCACAAATTTGACTAGAGATCACTTAACTTCTGCTAGGAAGGTATAATGAACACTGGGACCCAAGAAACAAGGCAAAGTATGATTAAAGGGAACAAGATATTTGGGAAAGAAAGGGATCCTGCATCTCACTGCTAGGAGGAAAGGTAGCCATTTGGCATCAGCGGCTGGTGTGTGCTTCTGACCTGGACTAAACATGGCTGATTACAATGTCAGAAGAAATGGAGTTTCTAAGAGGCCAAGGAAAGGAAAAAATTACAGCAGAGGCTATATCACACAACATCCTTGGAATGAAGAGGTAGCAATATAGAGTGGAAGTGCTCCCCTTCCCTTCAGACTTAGTGTGGATTTTGTATGTGCATAAGCCGAAACACATGGAAGGGGAAAGGACTTTTCTTCAGATGAATGACAGCATTGCAAACTGCATATGTAAGAAAGGAAATATGTTCACCCTCACAGGGCTAAAAGCCTTTCTAAACACTCTCTCTGAAGTCTCCAACCCCTCTTAACACATCTGCAGCAAAACGGAAAGAGGTCGTAATCACCTTGACCTCACCTAGTAAAAAAAAAAAAAGAAACAAATGTGCAGAAACTTTAACAAACTACATTTGATCATTATTTCCTCACGAAGTGTAGCATTTTATTCACATACAGATAGGCAGAAAATATGCTCAAAAGCAGACAGTGCAAACAAAAACTTGAAACCAGTAGCATTTAGTTTTCACTCCAAAGATACTTCTGTTTTCAGTTACCAGATATCCTATTTATACTTTGTCAGCTCAGCTTTTGGTTGTACATGCATGAACTTAGGACTGTAACAGAGACCTTGTACAGGGACCTGTAACCAAAGGTTTTAACTTCTAAAGTGAGACTTTTCCATTTCTGCAAATTCACAGACTCTCAAAATTCAGAAATAACACTCTAAAATATGGAATGTGATAAGGAGAGATGGCCATCTAGACAGGAAGGATGCTGTTCTACAATCTGCTGGTATGCTTGCCCCAGAACTTAACTTTGGATATAGAGGGTATGGATAGCTCTAGAGGTAAAGTGAAATGGGATAAAACCTAAATTGACAGACCTCTAAAGCATTCATATTTCAAGGAAAAAATGGAAGTTTGGGGGAACCAGAAGATGATCACTCCCTATAAGCACAGAGTTTTATTTCTGTACATTTATAATGGCAAATGATGATGGGACTAAGTCGTGTCTGTGTGCTTGGGTGGCCTACTGTTTCTTTGTTCTTTTTATCCATGACTACCTGACTGAGTTTCTGAGGTCTGCTTTTTCTCCTGCCCATCTGCTAGGGAGTCACAGGGCTCTATAGTACACACAGGATAGCTAAGAAGATATTTAAGGGTTTTTAACCTTAGGAAGCTGACATACTAGAAAAACCATTGACTTCCTGCTAATGTTAGTCTGTTTCAGATCAAGTTCTCTATAACAGAGAAGACTTTTAAAATTCTTTTTTATTTTTAGCCCAGAGGTTCTACATTTTGCTAATTCCCAATTGACATAGAATTAGTTTCTTGCTTTACTAACCCGGAATGTTCACTTGCACCTTTTGGGTTTCATAGGTTTAGAACATATACATACACAGCTAAATAGATACATATATATAACATTAACCTTTTGGGAAAAATGTCTATGTATTAAATAAACATATATACATAAAAAATACTGAAATTCACATAATATTTCTTGCAGGCTTTTAATTACTTATAAAGCAGTGACAAATTTTGATGTGTTCTCAGTTGAGTAATCACATTATTTTTCCCTCTTACCTTTATCTTCCTTTCATAATCAAGAGTGGAGAATCCCCTTGTGCAATGAAAAAGGGAGCCTTTTATGATATTGGCTGTTAACAGATACTTCATTGTCTGTGCATTGTCTACAGCACCATAGTGCAGTTATTCTAACTTTAGCAAGCATGTCCCTTGTAAGCAAAGTCTTACAAGGCCACTTGTCTCTACATTTTTGTTCAAAACAGAGCAGTCCTTCAGCCTGGGTACATTCCCCAGCTGAGGTTAATATCTCCATATGCATTCTCCCCATGACACACCACCTCACTTCACTTCTGTCCTCTTTGGTTCTTCTCCAAGACAAGAAAAAGACAATGAAAGGAGAAGTCACAGTTTTGTATCAGACTGAAAAAGACTTTCCACATTGATCTATAGAAGAAATGAAAGTCTCTCTCCTTCTTTCACTTCCTGCACCAGTGCTTATCTGAATGATGCGGAAACACCAGTGTGATGGAAGAGAGGTTTCATGTGATGCAAGAGCTTGCATTTGGAAATTCCATCTGATATTGAAAACACATCTTACCTGAGAATGAAGTAAATCTCTAGGAAAATTGGCATTGTTTGAAGAATATCTACAGCAGGAACCAGGAAGGCAAGAGTAAGGGACTGAGAATTATCTGATCAAGAAGTGCATGTCAAGTAAATAGTAGAAGTATAAATATATCTCTGTAGACTGGAGAGCCATTGTAATATATTTGCAAGTGGAAAATGGTGAAGAGAAGCATAAATATTATAAAAAATCCCAAATTTAGCAAAATCTTGAAGTCCCTAAAGGTGCCAACAAAAAGATTTTAAAAACAACAGTTGCAAGACAAAATAAATTTTCTTGGTCTTATGTAGCTTAAATTCCTTCTAAATCCCTCAGCATGGTGTTTCCTGGGCCCATCAGGGACTTTACCAACTTGCAATGCTTAAACTAGAGAATTTAGGTCATCTGCATCTGGGTCATTCTTGTCATGAAGTGAGGAAAGTGATTGGTCTATGAGATATTACCGATATTTGTGGTATCATCCAAATCAGTATGATGTAATAAATGCATACACACAAAAGTTTACCAGATTTGTCCTTGGAAGTGCAAAAGTAGTGTCTTTGTGCCATCATGTTGAGCTTAATGGAACAAGAACAACTAGAGAAGAAGAAGCAGATGTAGAATATCCCCAAGAATGTAAAGTTTACCTTCATAATTAATATTTATATTACCATAAAACTCAGTTTTGAAACATCATTGTGGCTTACAGAGCTTGCAAAATCCACAATAAGCATATCTAATATGAAAAGCCTTGTGCTGCCTAAAGTTACATAGTAGTAGACAATAATGCTAAGTGCTCTGGGCATTTGGTTCTTGCTTTTCTATGTGTCTTTATGGGTTTAATAATGAACAAATGATGAAAACTCCTGAAGTGTGCTTCAGAGCTTGGTCTGCATCCCATAAAGTGACTGTATTAAGATTAAGATCTGGTCAGCAAACTATTTCTTCATGAAAGGAAATGGGATAATATCTTAACATGAAAAAAAGTCTCAGTCTTACTTGCTTTTGCAAACTGATGAATTTGAAACCACCAGTCTCTTTTAAGTATTAGAACAAAGTTCAACAGAATCAAGCTATGGATTATAAGAAATACCATTCACTCTGTCTCTCATTTCTCTTATAAATTTGGATGCATTGATTTGACTGAAGACAGTTGGCCAGTTTTATTGCTACTGCATATGTATTACATCAGGGATAAAATTACACCACATGGGTTAAACCAATCTAACATCCTTTACAGCAGCAGCGATCTGTTAGATTAGCTCAGGTACTATAATTTCCTCTTGCTGTTCCTAAGGTGTATTCCTTGGTTTTTTGTGCCACAGAGTGAGCTGTCCTGATCTCTTGCTTGTAGACTGTGGAAAAACAACTGTCTCTCCTGGAAACACAGTGGGAGTTTAGTGAAGGCTCTAGAAATTGTTGCTTTGGTCTTGCATTCTCTTTGCATAAATCTTCCCATAAATATGGAATTCAATCCACAAAGCAGAGTTTATCAAAAGATAAGTGGCTCAGAGGGGAAACCAGTTAACCATCTTAGTTAACCCTGCAAAGAAGAGACACTTGTTTATACAAGGTGGTGAATGGAAGAGGTGGATTATAGAAGCAGCATTTGCTGTCTAAGACAGAGTAACTCATAAGACCAGTACAGTCTCTCTCCCCCATTTTATAGGAAAATATATATTTATATTATCCTGGTTTTCCCCCGGGAGTTAAAAAAATGGTAACGCCCAAGGGAGTGATGTCTCTCTTGCTGTTGACCCAATCAGTGCCACTGCAAAATTTAAACATATCACACCAGACCGGAAAAGAAGGATGATGTAGTTGTTGGAGGAGAAGTAGTCTTGTTCTGAGACCATGAGGAGAGAGAGAGGGGCTAGGAGCCCCGCTGGGGGCCATGGCCTCCAGCCCCCCGGCTGGGGTCGTAGAAACTCAGAAACAGTGCTAAACTGGACCGGGTTCTGTGACTGAAGAGCTGGGGGAGTCTTTCTCCACTGTGAGTGGGCAGCAGGAGCAGCAGCAGAGGCAGCACTGAGTGGAAGGCCATGACTGAAAACCAAGAAGATAAAAACCAAGCAGCAAAGACGGCATGCAGCAACGCAGAGAGATATCCTGCAAGGAGAGAGAGAGAGCCGGCAACAGAGCAGAGAAAGCTCAACAGAGACAGTTTTGGGGTAAGAACTGAATCAAGTCCCCCGAAACCCCTTTTGAGACCCCTCCTAAGAGGAGTCTCCTACTGGATGAAAGTCCTAAAATGCAACATGCAGCAGAGGGAGAGGAGCTGAAAAGCTCAAGACATCCTGGAAGCTGGACCGGGACGGATGGATGGAATGCGGGGGAAGTGGCCTTGTTCCCCCCTGCCGCCCCGCTGCTGCCACACTGGCAGTTTTGAGACAGAGCAAAGGAGCTCTGATAGAACACTTAGGGCAAGGACTGAACTGAAAGCTGCCCTAAATGTTCTGACTCAAGGAAACTCAACCCCTCGAGGAAGGGAACTTCGTGCGGGTCTTACACCACATGATATCACATAGTGAGGCGAGCTTTTGTCCTGGCTATCGCAGTCCAGAGGAAAGAGACCTTTGCTTGGAGACGAAGGGCTGAGAGAGGTGACAGAAGACCCCCTTGTGTGTAATGGGAAGAGATCCAGCTACAACTTCAGCTAAGGTGACAGAAGACCCCCTTGTGTGTAATGGGAAGAGATCCAGCTACAACTTCAGCTAAGGTGACAGAAGACCCCCTTGTGTGTAATGGGAAGAGATC
>NW_016690217.1:5502224-5528701 GCF_001604755.1 Lepidothrix coronata
TCTAGGGATGATGACTCCACGAGCTCCCTGGGCAGCCCATTCCAATGACCAATCACTCTTATTGTGAAGAAATATCTAACCTAAACCTTCCCTGGCACATCTTAAGACTGTGTCCTCTTGTCCTGTCACTTGTTACCTGGGAGATTGACACCCACCTGGCTACAACCTCCTTTCAGGTACTTGTAGAGAGTGATGAGGCCTCCCCTGAGCCTCCTCCTATCCAGGCTGAGAACTCCCAGCTCCCTCAGCTGCTCCTCATAGGTCTTTTGCTGAAGACCATTCACCAGTTTCACTGCCCTTCTCTGGGCACACTGCAGCACCTCAACATCCCTCCTAAACTGAGGGGCTCAGAACTGGACACATTACTTGAGGTGCAGCCTCACCAGCACCAAGTACAGGGGAAGAATCTATGTCATCCCACTCTGATTTAAGCCCTTAAAGTATTTTGTTATTCAGAATGACATGTTATCCATAAAACTACTGATTATACAGGAATGAATTATAGCATTTGCCAACAAAATAATACAGAATCACTTTTATTTTTTATGGCTATTTTGCCTTTATTGTAATGCTATAGGTGGGTGCTACAGAAACCTTCCTGTCCAGACTTCATGTAACAGACGAATGAAGGTAGAAGTAAAAAATGCCACAGAAAATTGAAGCAGATACTTGCATTTCTACCAGTATTGTGAAGCTATCCTAAAGAAAACCTAACATTTGTTTTCAGTCATGGTTTAATTCTGATTATTTCTAGTTTTTATGCAAAAGCTTCTAATGTAGAACAAAAGAGTTGTGGAAGAAGGGACAGAAGTTACCTGGCTGCTTTTACCATAGGATTCATAGTAATGTCTGTGGTTGCAAGTTTGTTGATAGGCCCATAATGTAGTCTATAATCAGCTCCAAATGTCATTATTAGATTGCAACGCCCACATGGATCCCTAGGAAATAGGGAAATCTGACTATTATCAGGCCAATTATTGAAGACTTTCATTTCTTGTGTGACTCTCCTCTACATTAATAGGCAGAAGACAGGCAAGCCCTTCTCATCTATATGCGTTCTTCATCAAAGTACTAATGCTCTCTTGCTACGCAGTGAAACCAAAACATATTAATTATGAGCTAGTATGTCCAATGGAGTATAAAATTCATTGCATATAAGGACGGAAAGATATGGTCTGTGAAGCTTAAACAATTCTAGATGGGAGAAAGATCTTAGATGATTACCATCTTTAGGAATGATCAAAATACAGTTGTTACCATCTAAGTCACTTTTAGCACCAAACTTTGAATGGTTAAATAGTAATAGTAAGCAGTAAAGACATTTGAAGAATTGGATGCCTTCTAGCAAGCCTAAGAACCTGACAGACGTGCATTATTTTATTTCAATGTTCTTCAAGTTTTAGATCCATATATGGTATGCATTGTGACTGTGTTTATGATATATAAGAAATAGCATTATTTTAGATTTTGCCAGATGCTTTAAGAAAATATAAAATAATAACAAGAAAATGATCAGAAAATAATTTGGCAAGGGATACTTTTGGGAATTCACTAAAACCTTAACTGTTGACCTAAGTGACATGGGATAAATCTTGATCAATAGTTTTGAAGGAAGTGATGTTACACAGACATCAGTCACAGCCAGCATGGATTCACAAGGGGAAAGTCCTGCTAGACAAACTTTATTTCCTTTCATGACAAGGTTCCCCACCTCGTTCATCAAGAGAAGCTAGTTGATGTAATCATCTTTTTGAATTTCAGTAAAGGCTTCAGTACTGTCTCTCACAGTGTCCTTCTGGAAAAATGTCCAGGAGACAGCTGGATAAACACCTCATGTGATGGATGTGCAACTGGCTCATGGGTCAAACACAGAGGGTAATAATCAATGGGGTAACATTAGACTCGTGATCTGTCACTAGTGGTGTTATGCAGGACTCCATTCCAGGGCATGTGCTCTTCAACACCTTCATAGATGACTTGGGTGCAGGACTCAGAGGCATACTAAATAAGTTTGCTGCTGACACCTTCAGGGCAGGGAGGCCCTGCAGAGAAACTCTGACAAATTAAAGGGCTGAACAATCACCAACCATACGAAGTTCAACAAAAACAAGTGCCAGATTCTACACCTGGGATGGGGCAACCCCAGATGTATGTACAGACACTGGAAAGCAGTGTCCCACTGGCTGCAGAGTGGGACCAGGAGGTCCTGGTTGATGGCCAGTTCAGTATAAGTCAGCAGTGCCCTGGCAGCCAGGAGGGCCAACTGTGTCCTGAGGGGCAGCAGGCAGAGTATTGCCAGCCGTTTCAGGAAGGAGATTGTCCCACTCTGCTCTGCACTGGGGCAGCCTCACCTTAAATATTGTGTGCAGTTTTAGGCACCATAATATGAGAAAGATCTAAACCTATTACAAAGGATCCAAAGGAAGGCCATGAGGATGGTGAAGGGTCTGAAGGGGAAACCTTATGAGGAGTGGCTGAGGTCACTTGGTTTGTTCAGCTTGGAGAAGAAGAGGCTGAGGGAAGAAAGGGCAGAAAGGGACCTGGGAGTTTGGATTGACAGGAAGCTGAACATGAGCCAGCAGTGTGCCCAGGTGACCAAGAAGGCCAAGGGCATCCTGACCTGGATCAGGAACAGTGTGGCAAACAGGACCAGAGAAGTGATTCTTCCCCTGTACTCAGCACTGGTGAGGTCACACCTCGAGTACTGTGTCCAGCTCTGGGCCCCTCAGTTCAGGAAGGATATTGAGGTGCTGGAGCAGGTCCAGAGAAGAGCAACAAGGCTGATGAAGGGACTTGAGCACAAGTCCTATGAAGAGAGGTTGAGGGAGCTGGGGTTGTTTAGCATGGAGAAGAGGAGGCTCAAGGGAGACCTCATCACTCTCTACAACTCCCTGAAAGGAGGTTGTAGCCAGGTGGGGGTTGGTCTCTTCTCCCAGGCAGCTCTCAGTAAGACAAGGGGGCATGGTCTTAAGCTTTGCTAGGGGAGGTTTAGGTTGGATATTAGGAAGAAATTCTTTACAGAGAGGGTAATCAGGCATTGAAATGGGCTGCCCAGGGAGGTGGTGGATTCTCCATCCCTGGAGGTTTTTAAGATGAGCACTTAGTGCCATGGTCTAGTAACCACGGTGGTAGTAGATAAAGGGTTGGACTTGATGATCTCAGAGGTCCTTTCCAACCTGGCTGATTCTGTGATTCTATGATTCTATGAGGAGAGACTTCACTGCGGTCTTCAACATCCACATGAGGGGAAGTGGAGGGCCAGGTACCAATCTCTTCTCTCTGATGACCAGTTACAGGACCTGAGGGACTGGCATGAAGCTGAGTCAAGGGAGGATATTAGGGATATTAGGGAAAGGTTTTTCACCCAGAGGTGGCTGGGCGCTGGAACAGGCTCCCCAGGGAGGTGGTCACAGCACCAAAGCTCACAGAGTTCAAGAAACATTTGAACAACACTCTCAGGCACATGGTGTGATTCTTGGGGCTGTCCTGTGCAGGGCCAGGAGCTGGACTCAATGATCCCTGTGGGTCCCTTCCAACTCAGGATTTTTGACAAATTTACTTGTGATCTATCATGAATTGTAAAAGCAGTACTTTCAGAAACTAGCAATTTCCTATTATCTAATCCTGAAATAGAAGTCTGCCTGAAAGTACATATGCCACATTTGCATTCTCTCTTAACAGTTTAATGTTTTAACATTTTTTGAAGCACATTCTCATTTAAAGAGCAGAATACCTCTGAGAAAATCTCTGCTGCAAAGCTCCGCTGTTGTTGCTGAGCAGGTATTGGAAAAAGTACATAAAATAAAAACAATGTGAGGAATTTTACCAAGCATAGAAGCGTTCATGTCATCTCAGATGAATATTAGAAATAGTTGCAGTATCCCAATCCCTGCTCAAGGCATTAACTCATAAGGTCTCTGAACTCCTCAGGATTTTAGAGTATCAAAAAATTTTTATTTATATTCAAGAGTTGAAGATAACTAAGTTAGGAATACTGGTCTTGTGGAAGAAGTTCTTTTTGTTTATTAGCTATCCAGATGAACAATACCATGGTAAGAATAATTTTGAAAAATATTTGTATATTGGAATCAAAATATTTTACTTACTTCATAGCTTTTAGAAAAAAATAGAAACATTTAATATGGTGATACTACAGAATTGTTATAAAGCTTATTAAGCATAAAGTGTAAAAGAACTAGTGAAGTTTTAAAAGTGATAATTAAAATAGCTGATGTCTTTCTAATGCATTTCCTCAGTGTCTTCTAGGACCACATCATGATGATATATGATTAATATTTTCTTCCATTTTATTGAAATTATAGCTAAAATTTCTATCTCGATAGACTGCCAACATTCTTATATGGTAGTTGTTCTTGGAGCATAAAAGCAGTAGTATGTTGTCTTCTGAAAATTCACTGTGTGAGTGTACAGTAACTGAGCCATTAGATTTAGTGTTCTGTTTCATTAAAAGGCAATGCATAAAGCATGAACTGACATGAACCAACACTCAGTTTGTTGCATATTATGTGTATTTTAGATCAGCATAATAAATAGCTTATAGAGGAAGCAGAGATGGCTCAGTGATGTGAGACTTTCTGTGCTTTCCAGTGAACGCTCATCACAGTTCTGCAATTACTGATTTTTTCATTTATATAATATGATACTATCAATGTTTAAGGGTCTGTTGAGCCTTCTTCCCTTATTGGTACAACGCTAAACTCCAAAATTTCTCAAGAACATTTTGTGTATCTGACTGAAAACACAATTCGCACACTTCAGATTATAGAAATTATATGGTACAAAAATACACATGAATTGACAAACAATACAGTGTTATTCATTACAGTATCTGAGTTAATCTGATTCACAAATACTAAATTTTTTTCTGACTGAAACCTGTATTGTCACATAAAGACATCACTGTCTTGGTTTTCTCCTTTTCAAAATGACTTGCATGCCTGCTAATATGCTCTGTAACTTGCAGTCTATCTGGGGTGTATTATGTTTGTCAATCTGGAATATATATTTTGGAGGAATGTGTTTTCCAAGGTTTTCTCTAGGCTTCTGAGCTGCTTTCCCACTCAATGGAAGAACCCAGCTTTGTTCGTCTTTCAGACCATTCTATCCTGGCTGCAATGATCATGTCTATACAGCCGTTTTAGTCCAGTTTGTACCTCCAGAAGTGGAAATTCTTTGTAAATAAGGTTATTCCTTTTTCTTCATGATCTTCTGCAGGCCCATCAACGGATGCAAAGTGCTACCTGCCCTTCCAAAGGTTGTCCAGCTCTTCAATCCTTTCAATCTGCTTATCTGCTTATGTCTTTGGAGTTGTGAGTTTTTAGCAAAATGACAGGAATGCATGGAAGATTTTTTAGTGGCAGACACTTTCACTTGCTTTCACTTGCTCACCTGTCCTCTTGCTTTCTTATTTTTCTTTTAAGAACAAAAATCCTCATGGGCAATTGTTCACAGTGCTTGCAAATTTTTACACCAGTCCTTGAGGTGAAAAAATTTCAGTCCTCTGACTCCACAGTATGGACTTATCGTTTTAAAATTCTTTCTATATAATTGAACTAATTCTATTTTTCTAAGGTAAATAGGAAGACTTTTATCAATTTACCTGTGAACATAGGAAGCAGAAGAAGGGATTAATAATGACTATTATATTACCTGCTTCCTAGAGAAGCTTAACATATTATAAGGTGTAAAGATTGGAAATGTAGTTGTAGTACCTAGTTCCGTGCCAGGACAAAGCTCACAATAAATTGCTCAGATACATCTCTCATCACATTTCCAGCTTTTATACCTGCAGGGGAACTGCCACAGCTACCAGAGTGAAAGACGTTCTACCCATTAACACCCTACCAAAAGATTCCTCAGGAAAAGCAGCAATACTGAATATTTATAAAAGACTTACTCCACAGCTTATTTCAAGGTAAAATAATTTATTCAAATTGTGTTATTCTTAGAGAGATACCTTAAATAAAAATGCAAAAAGAAATACCTATACCTGAAAGAGGTAATATTATCATGAGAATAATAGACAGCTTGTGAACATACAAGGGCCTGGTCTGAGAGACTCTTAAAACAGCTTGATAATTGCCTCCCTACAATTTTGTGAAGGTCCCAGATCAAATGCCAAGAAAGGATTAAGTGTTGTGATGCTTTGTACTGTCATAGCTTCGTAGATTTCTTTCTCAGAAGCAAAATTCATAGAGCTGAGTTCAAATGACTTTGGGACATTCAGAATATCGATTCTTCTTTTTTGTGGTGATCTTATTTACTCCTCTCTTGTTTAAATCAAGACTGATAATCTTTCTGTACTGTAAAAGAAACAGCCTGATTTCACGCACCAGTGAAATTTCTAGTCTAGCATCATAAAACAAGCACTCAATTTTATAATCCCAAAGCTTCCTCTCAGTTTCTATGGATTCTGCTTCCTTTGTATCTTCATACTACAGTCAAGGAATAGCAATACTTATCTGAATTATAAATCAGACTTTTATTCAGTCTAGCCAGCTGTAACAGCTTATCTGTATGACTATAATTAAGGAAGTTTATTATCATTGCTCTGTGGAGACCAACAGGTACTCTGCTCACTGTTCTTTGCATGACAAAAATGCAGCCATAAAATTTCCAATAAACATTTCTTTGAAGAGGTATCTATTAATTCTTCTTTCTTATTTTCCCTATTCCTTCAGCAAGTCAAGAAGATAGATTGTTTCTCCTGCTTTCATTTTCTAATCCATCTAAATTCAATCTTTGTTTTTTCACTAATTTAGACATTTTTTTGTTCAAAGACTACAGTTTATTCTGGAGAATGTAGATATTCTACAGTATTCCTTCATTGCAACTCCACTAAACCATAATATCATTTTCTTAATCACCTATTAACTCCATTAACTAAGATATAGAGATCATCAATTTGGATAGTCATTTAATTTTTCCCTTGTCTCTAATTCACTTTTAAAGTAGTTAAATACTGTGTAATGACAAATTGCAGTCTTTCTCTCAGCCAGCTACTAGTTAAAGCAGCTTCATGAGACCAGTATAGAAGGAAGTGAGGATATCAGCTATATGCATTCCTGGGATGACTTTCTCCAGATGTTTGAGTGATTAGTTTGTGTCTTAGCTGCTTAATCACTCCTTCAGATCATATTGTCTTCTTCAAAAATAGATTCAGTTTTGAATTCCTGATTTACTTTCCTAAATTCTTAAGAGAACAAAGTAAAGTGCCTGCTGAAAACTTTTACAAGGTGTGTTGAAGTCTAGCTCCTCTCAATATTAAATCAAGAAATTTTGGTGATAAGCCATCTCTGGTCAGCTGTGAATTGAATCAGAAATTTAAAAACAATATGGTATAATTTATCACAATTTAATATATAGTTAAAGGCAAATGTATAATCAATAGGAAATCTGGTGCCAAATGGCAACTGTCAAGGATGAGTTCTGTAATAAAGAAAGTTGCTGAGGCAGGTAAGAATTGGAGCTAAACCTATACAGCTAGATAGGGAGAAGAAGGAGTTTAGAAGTTTACCGTGTTCAAGAAGAAACTTGTTATTTATCAGACAGAAAAGGAAAGGTTGCCAAGGCTTAAAAAAAATTAGCTATTTCTCCTGTAAGTATTTATGAATGAGGATGATTTGATATCACAGCGATATGAGGTTCAGTAATCCTTGGGAAAAGTACTTTGTTGTGAAACGAATAAAAATATTTCTTTAATCATTGGGCTGGAGGAATTGGCAGCTAAGTTCTTTTAAAGAGACTTACCCCAAAAAAAGAAGAAAATGCTAAAAATATGTTGACTTTAAAGAAAAAAACCAAAACCAACCAACCAAAAAAAAACCAGTCAAAAAACCACTCAAAAAATCACCACACACTGAAAGAGGATAATCTAAATAATGATGGGCTACAGAAATCCACACAAATAATAAAGACGATTTTGCAAAAATCACTTAATAAACAGTTTGAAGGATAAATATTTAATTCAACAGATACTCTTATATTGAAAATGGGTCTTCTCAAACAAAAATAATCCTATTCTTTGCTTAAATAATAATTTTAATGAAGAAAGGCAAGTAGATATATTTGAATGTTATAAGTTATTTGACAATGCAAACACACTAACTAAAAGCTACAAATGTAATAAAACCAATATAGCAAATGCTTGATAAAATCTATCTGAATGATTGGTTTTGAGTTATATCTTAGTAGCTACAGCGCACAGTAAATGGTGAGTGCTCTGCCATCAACATGACATAAAAGTAAAAATAAAAAAGAAATTAATCCTGAGAATAATTTAATGAGACTGAACCATTCTGATACACAGCTTTTTCAAAAGGTAATGGAACTATGAAAACACTACAATATGAATGTGATACCTTATCTCCCTTCCCAAGTATTGTTGGAGTTTTTCTTATGAGATAACTTCTTTTATTACAACAACAACAAAGTTTTGGTCAAATATACCTTCATTAAGCTGAAATTTCCCCTTAGACAAACTTCTTTCTATGCAGCCTTATAGTGACATTTGCTTAATACATGTCTTGCTACTATGGAAAACACTTTTGTAAGGGTCATTGGAAAGATGTACTTTTAGGGAATTATCTGTAAAGGGTTAGTGTGGGTGTCTGAAATTGTTGTATAAGTCACTTCTACTAATTTTTGTGGCTGCTGTTATAAAAAAGAAAGAACTGTTTCCATGGAGAAAAGGCAGTGTTTGAGTTTACGATAATGTTAAAAAACATGTTTGGAGAGTTCTGTACTCAGGGAACCTCATATTAATCTTTGACAGTGCCAGTACTTTCAGCACTAAACACAGCATAATTCAGATGGAAGTATTTAGCCTCCTTCTATATCTAAGCACAGCAAAGGACTTACAAGAAATGATCACCTAAGAACAAATGAGAAGAAAGAAGCAATTTATCAAATATTTTTATGTAGTATCTTCTCATCTGTAGTTACTTTAAGATTCAAGAAGATTGATATATGTGACTTATTTGGTTTTGAGGAACAGAAATCAAATATTATTTACTATTCCAATAAAATGTATGAGATAGAAAGCAGCATTGTAAGATGCTTCCTTACAATGTTTTCATAACTCACTGGTTTAAAATTATATGAAATAAAGAAACAGATGAATCAGCTTCTCCCCAGCTAGGATTTTTTTTCAGAACCAGGACTAATACTTTGAATCTACAAGCCCAAACTCAGGAACATAATTTCAGATCAGATGGTGAAGAGCTTTTCATTCTGAATATGTGGTCTACTTCTAATTTCTCATCAATTCATGCTCCATTTGCCCCTAAAACCCTTCTCTGGACTTCTGCACGTAGGTTCTTACATCTGAAAATTACTACTGCCAAAGGCAAACTGAAGTTTATTCACCCTTTGAAAATAATCGGTTTTGAAACCCATTTGAAAGTTTGGATTAAGATGCTCTTGAAAGTATAGTGATTTGGGTTTGTTTTTGGTTGGTTTGGGGGGGTGAGTATGAATTGCATTTGATTAAGTAGTCAAATAAAATAGTTATAAATGGAATGGATTGAGAGCAGCACTGAGGAGGACTCAAGGGTGTTTTTTTGATGAACAAGAATCTCAACACGACCCAGCAATGTGGACTGGCAGCCCAGAAAGCCAACCACAGCCTAGGCTGCATTAAAAGCAGCATGGGCAGCAAGCTGAGCAAGTGATTCTGCCCTTCTACTCTGCTCTGGTGAGACTCCACAGGAAATACTGGAAGGTGTCTCTGCCCATGATGAGGGGGTTGGAATCAGATGATCCTTAATGCCTCTTCCAACCCAGGCCATTCTATGATTCCATGATATGTTTCTGAGGAAAAATACTGTAAACAGAGAATCAGGGGGGAGAAAAAAAAAATTAGTGATAACAAAAGGAAGTCCACTTCTGCAAGAGGTTTAAATGAGTCTGCTCTAAATAGCACTCAGCTGAAACAGTGCTGGATAAATATCAAGCTGATTATATTTTAGCGAAAAGAGTAACTACAGTATGAAGATTGTAACAACACAGTATGAAGGTGGCTATATCTCTACTGAGGTTTTTCCTTTGTTGTGCATTCTGTGCAGAAATAAAACAACAATTATAATCTAAAAAAAAAAAAATTCTTTTAAATTCATGGGTCAGATGCACAATGTTTGCTGCACCCTGATTTTTACTGTCTGAGAAAGCAATCCAGAATTTTCTCATTTGTCAGTGATTTCCTTACAGGTTCAGCTATGTCCAAGCATTTCTGCTTATAATCACAGAGGTACACTGTATCTCTAGCATTCCTGCTGTGTACTACTGCTAAGACTTGTCTTAGATTTGTTAAATTGCATCCAATGTCTGAGTGCTGTTTGCGTTGTCTATTAGGGCTGTAGCCTGCCTCTATATTGCTTGATGATATATATGAAGACTGATGAATTATGAATGCTAAAATTAATGCAGATTTTAGTTTTACTAGTCTTAGATACTGATGTATTTTATTGAAAGCAAAATGATTTGCTGGAAATTTTGCACACCTCCACTTCCTTATATCAGAAAGAGTTTGGTATAAAAATCTATTTAAAAAAAAAAAAAGTAAGTGAAGTCAACAGGTAGGAGATAGTATTGGACATGAGAAGGCTTTCTCTTTAAGATCTGTGTATTTCTCTGTAAATAGTCTTTTCTCGCTCCAAATTTCCCTGCCGTCCCTCAATAATCTGTAAGATGACAGTGCCAATTTTACACATTCCGTCTCATTTTGACATTAGTGAATTGTATTTCCCAGCTTTCTTTATTTCTGTGTTGACACACATCATTCCACCACAATTTACATAGAAATGCCCTTTGTAGAAGCAAAAAAGTATAATTCTTTCACTTACTCAACTTCACTAAAGAAAAAGGATAATTGTTTTTTCCTGACAGCGTCAGTACATGCTGTGTCAGTGAAAGCTGCATTTGCCATTAAGAGATATGAAATGCCATTAGCTCTGGCATGTGCTGATTTTCCCAATTGTTTTGTTCACTCTCTAAGTGTCAGCCTGAGACATTTTAGTAAAACTCTCACAAATATAGTCAGTTCCAGTGCGACTGCCTATCTTTTGTCAGGGCAATAGGCAGTCACAAGCTGGATTCTCCATAAATGAATTTGGTGTTGCACCAGTGTTTTACTCTACGATCTGTTCCTAAATGTATTTATAGGTTCCATTTCCTGTAGTTTTGTTGCAAGTCATGATATTAGTATAAAAAAACCTATTCACAGGGATGCCTTGTCTCACTCTCCTCACGGGCAAAAAGGGCTGAAAATGCTGGCAAGCACACTTGAGGATGTTTACCTGTTTCTTTTCCCTCTGTCCAGCAGTATGGTGGCGTTTTGCTCATGGTTTCCCTGAGGAAGGGCAGGACCTGTCCATGAGCCCAGAAAATTGCAGGTTTTAAAAGTTCTAGCACCAACAATCAGAAGCACCTTACTCCAACAGATCAGGCATGGGCAGGAGGTCATACTGTCAGCTGGGTGAAAAACTCTCTTTTACTCTCTGTGCCTAAATCTTATTTACATAAATGCAGAGCATGAGTTTAGAGACAGATTTTTATATTTAGCATTTTTCCATCGCCCATTGTGCTGTTAAGCTTTAGCAGTGTATTTACGTCTATTTCCCTCCCCTTTTCTTTAAATTACACCGTATTTGATTGATAAGTAATTTAAAAGAGTTTCAAATAACCTACCAGCATTGTACAATGTTATTCCCAACAATATCACTTATCTGCCTCCTGCTGATCTTCTAAGCCCTTGTTTATGGAGAAATTCCCAAAGGAGCTGCAGTCGCAGGTGCACTGCTGTCTTTCCAAGGCCAAGGCCAAAAAAAAAAAAAAAGCAAGAATACTGTAAAGCATTTGCCCAGTGCTTTGACATCTTCAGATATATTCATAAAGGGAATTTTGGCATCTATCTGTTTATTTGTGCAACAGTGCCAGATATTGCGAATTCCCAGGCACTAGTAAAGACATGCTTTCTCTCTGTGCCCTGAATTCTTCAAATGGCAAGACATCAGTCCTGGCACCACCAAGACAGTGGTAAAAGACAACTAAGAAATACTTGCTGACAGGCACTGCAGAACAGATTGGCCACTACCTCCTGCCAATATCTATGATAAAGGCCACCACAGAGACTGCAAGAAAAGGAAGCTCAGGAATAGGCAGAAACCTCAACACTGCGTTGCAATGTGTCGTTATGACACTGCCAAAACTTTTGATAACTCTCCTGCTTCCCCTACTTATCCAAGAGCTACCCTGGTAACCTTTGTGCAGAGGACCTCTGTCTGCTGGTAATAGAACTCTTCTGGATAAAGTAGATACGTTGCCTGAGCTACGTTGCAAAACATCCTCATTTTCATTATGTTTTACAAAACTCCACAGAGGTTTGTATCTCCTATTCCACAGATTTTTAGTAACCAGTCATTTCTATTAATAGCTTCTCTTTCTTGTTCATTTATCCAGAGATTTCACTGCTATGACTGTTATTTTCCTGCGTGACCCTTTTGCTGTTGGTCAGAAAATCTCCCATTTTTTGCCTTCAACATTACAATTTTTTAGTTTAGCACTCTTTATCCAATAAAGACATATTTTGATTTCAGCTGTGCTTTGCTCTGTCACCATTGCAGGTTTATTTGTTTTATTAACCTGCCCTAGGTCATAGCAATGTGGCTAAGCAAGGAAAAAATGGTTCAGTACTATTCAGGTCCCAAGGTGGGTGTTGGTGAGGGGCCATTACCGTTTATTCACTGTTGGACCCACACATACCTGCCTATTTTGGGAAAAAAGGTTATCAAATGAATAAAAGAACATGAAGTCTACATGGCTAACTAGCAGAATATCCAGATTTGTAGAACAGTAACAATCTATGCAGGATGGTTGAGAAAGGAGAGCGCTGAGTGAAGTATATCTTGTAATCTTTTGGATTGGAAGGGAGGGAAAAATCTCACGTTTTCCCTAGTTTTTGACAAATGAAAGCAAAGTGTTTTCAGGGCTGATAAAGCACCCCAGGGCAGAAAGAAAGGAAAAGGAAGAGGGTGTGGAAGGCTGTCCTTATTATTGAAAGCTTTGGAAAAGGAATTAGAATAAAGGAATTCGGACTGAATTTGGAATGATTGTGAGGCAAAGAAAGGAATGACAGGGAAAGATAATTTTGTTTTGTTGTGCTTTATCTTTTGGGATGATTCAATAAGTGTATGGATGAATGTCAGTGCAGCTGTGTAGGATCCATTTTGTCCAATGCCCTCCAGCAATATCCTCAGGTGGTGAAAAAAACGGCTGCCTACAGAGAGTGTGAAAACTGGGAAAGCACGGCATGGTGTATTATACAGAGTTTTTTTTAGTTTGGCTCTATAACATCCTTATGCAGACAGAAACAGGCTGTTATGATCGCCATGGTAATGGTCAATTTAATAATCTTTAATTGATCCTCTGTGTTTGCCAGCAGGTCATCAATCAGCCAAACCCCTGCATGACCCTGGCAAGTATGTTTGTTTTCTCATGAATCAATAAGTCATCTGTGTCTGTGACTGATCCATGTGATGCTGCTAAATCTGGTCTAAAGCAATAACTGCAAGCTTCTCCAGGACAGCCATTTCCAAGTGTAAATTCGGAAGACTTCCTTCTTCAAATAACTTAATTCTTAATCAATAAAACCCAGGAAGAATAGGACTATATTAAATGACCAAGTGCCATAGTCTGCAAAGAATCTTTGGATGGTAAATTTGGTGTGTAAGGTAGACAAGTAGTGTGTTTGGACACAATCCTGAGTAAGCTTTTGTATTTGTGAATGTCCAGCTTCAACTGTCGTGTGTAAATATGTGAGGGTTTACAAATGTTGTGTTGATTCTTTCAACATCTGCATCACCATTTAGTATTTTTATTCCATTTGCTTTGAGGCAGATCTAAGGAGCCTGGTCTTCAGTAACAGATTTCAGAGGCCTTGTACTTAGGGAGTGAAGAATTGATTAAAAAGTAGGGGGTTGGACTGATATTTTAGAAGTGTTATACTTGGAGTAGGTGATATAGGTCCTTCAACTGTGAATACTCAGACTTCAATGATGAAAAAGATCTGTTCTTGTGTACCAAGAGTATATAAAGGTCTTGATATTGGTTATCAAAACACAAATGGCATATTCTTGAATGTGTGATTCACTTTGGCTTTTGCTAAAGATTTCTGAGAGTCCAGCTTGAAGAAGTTATAAACTTTCAAGTACTGATGTTGTGACACTCTACAAAAAGAAAACGGTGTAACATTCTTCATGCAATTTTATCAATTTCACGTGACTTATATGTGTGATTTTGTCTATTTAGTCTTCAACATAGCAAACATCAGGCAACATCAAAGACCTGCAAGGCCTGTGCTGTGTCTGCCAGGCCATGCAGACTCCTTTTACTCCCCATAGACTCCCACATGGCAAAAGAACAGCAGCTGAATCCTGCCCTCCTGCTTGGAGGACAGTTCGGGGACTGTGTGCAGCTGTGTGCTGATGAACACAGGCATGCTTTTCCATCCTGGCCAAACTGGGAATATTGCTGAGATGAAGCCATTGTCAAAGCCCTCATCTATGCTGACACTGAAACACAACTGTCACTGGCAGTGTCCTTGGACAGAGATAGAAACAAAAACAGCAGGCTGGGCTGGGGGGGTTTGCTAAGGTGTCCTGTAATCCTGCCTGGGCATTGCTAATAATAGGCGGGCTCCAACAGTGAATGCAAATTATGGGCCTTATTTTCCTGTAAATGTGGAAAAGAAAGGAAAACCCTTCCAAAAGAGGAAAAAGGCTTGCAGAATCCATTTTCCTATGGAATAGTGGGATATATGATTAGATGTGTGCAATACAGTCTTGGAGTCTCTTCATGTATGTGAATTATGTACATTTTTTTTACTTTTGTTGTTGTTGCTGATGTTGCTGGTGGGGGGGGGTTGTGGGTTTTTGGTTTTGAGGGTTTTTTACTTTTTTTTTTTTGCATAGAACCAAGTATGGACATTTCTTTAGCTTGCAGAAAATCAGGAAAAATAGATGCCTTCTCTGAAAGAATAGTTTTTTCAAAAGGCATGTAGAACAATGAGAAGTGCATATAGAAATTGTCAGTTTATTTAACAACATGCATTCAATTAAATTGTGAGTTACAAAATTACAAGATGAGCCATTTGATGTTTATTTGCAGTGTTTTCTACAACAATTAAACACTTGCAAGACATCTTCCCATTTCTCTCCTCCTGAATTAAAATACTGTGAGAGATGACTATTTAGTATGGGGATTCACAGTCAAATTTCCCTCCAGAGTGAAGCACCTAAGTCATGTTTTATAATGCACACTGATGGCTCACTTCTCTTTCATGAAGCCAGTAAAGTTGCTAGAGGAAACTCCCTTTTTTTGCATCACAGTTCAGTGCCTACTTGTGACTACATGATAAGTATTAATCATACTAACTGAATACATTCTTCTAAAAAATTGCACTCTGGGTTTCTCTGAAAATAGTGTTGTTTTTTTTTCTTGTGCAATATGTAGGTTTTGGGGATTTGCAAATGCAACCATGCAGAAAGATTTCATATTTCTGATATTTATTAGACATAGCTGGCTTGCCATCTCCTTAATCTTTTGCACACACAGGCACAGATGTGTTTTTCTCTTCCTGCCTCTCTGGATCACCAACCACTGCTGACAGCTTTCCCGTGTCTATGACAGATTCACTCATGGTACTGAAAAGAGAAAGCTAGCAACTTCTTATTTTATAAATATTTTATCTGTTCAGCAGGAAAGGGTCAATCTTATTCACTATTCACTTCTTAATCTCTCTACAACTAAATAAATGCTTGCCACTAAACCCAAGGTTTTAGAAATGGATTTTGTATTTTTCTTTACAGAACTTGCCAGTAAGTGGCAGTTTCACCTTCTCTTCTTTCCAGTAGCTAAGCAGTGGCAAGGGAGGCTACCAGACTATTTCAACTCACCTGGTTCCATCATCTAGTGGTTGTTAAATATTCACCATGATCCCAGGCCTGTGTGGGATTTCTAACTGTTCTCATTTTCAAAGGTTAGTAAGGTCAAAGGTTAGTAAGGTCAAAGATTGTTTACTTTCCAAGATGAATTATGCATTAACACTCAGAGAAAGAGAAGTTATCAGACCCAAAAACTCTTCCCTGATTAATATGGCACAGCAAGAAGTATCTCATGTATTAACATGCAGGTATAAGGGGATTTAAATAACATGAAATCTGACGCAAAATAAAAACATCTACTGAAGTGGAATGGGAAAAAATTAGACTGCAGTTTTATAATACATGTAAACGTTTCATGGCAGCTCTTTCAGGCAAGCTCTGTACCAAATGCTTTACAACCTGTTAACAAAATTTGAGATAAAGCATTAAAATAATATGAAGAGCAAAAAGGATTTGTTTTCATGTGAGATTTGAAGGTGAGAGAGAAAGAGAAGTTCAGAAATGTATGCTAATAAAGTGATAGGGATTAAATGGTTTTATATGAGTCCAGCTGGTCATAAAGTTCTAGACATTCCTGGCCTTTTCCATGTCTCAGATAATTCTGTGAAAGTTGATCTACAAAAGGAAACATGGCAAGTTCCCTGAAAGAAAAAGATTCATCACTGAAGGATAACTCAACCCATTAAAATAGATACTCCAAGGGACAAGAATGGAGCTACCAACAAAATTGCTTGTCTGCCAAGATGCTGCTGCTAAAAAATAAACATGAAAAATTCTTATATAAAATTGGTATCTGAGCTTTATGTCTGCATTCTCCAGAAGAAAAAAGAAAAACTACACAGTAAAGAAGTACCTTCACTGTCAAGCACTTACAGATCTATTTTTTATAATACCAACTGCTAGAACAAATGGGAAGAAACACCTCATCCTATGCAATTCTGGGGCTTGTGAGATTCAGTAATGAAGATTGGAATGGGCTGCCCAGGGAAGTGGTGGATTCTCCGTTCCTAGAGGTTTTTAAGATGAGACTGGATGTGGAACTTAGTGCCATGGTCTAGTAACCACGGTGGTAGTGGATCAAGGGTTGGACTTGATGATCTCAGAGGTCCCTTCTAACCCGGCTGATTCTATGATTCTATGAGTTTTACTTGATATTATGATTCCTTTCCTTCTCTGAATTCTTTCTATAACTTTATAGGGAAAAAAGTTAAAAAGTCTCTTGTAAGTTCCTTATATATACGCTTTTGTGATTATTCTTTTTTGATGTAATGTATAATTGTATATTCTCAACCTACACCTCTATTGTTTGTGACATTAGTCTCTTTATCAACATTTGCAACTGAAAAGCATATATTTCTGTGCATCAGGTACAAAATGGGCTTGGCTTCTTCATGTGTTTCAAGTTGTAGATTAAGCAGTGGTTATCAGGTGAGTACTCATAAATACCTTAACAATATATTTTAAAGATTGGATAATTAATCTTATCAAATATTTACAGATTAAATTTATAGCTTTGACAATTTAGATATCTTTGATGTTTTAGATATCTTTGATGATGATGGCTGCCTAATTCTTTGATGTCCCTTCTTGCCTATTGTTTTGTAACCCAGCCATTAGCCAGTGAATCATCGAGCTATTAAAAAAGGTAAGTATGATACAGAAGCAAAGTTATTTCACAACACTTCAGCAATACACAATACAGACAGGTAAAAAGAAAAGAAAAAAAGAAATCTGTTTAGGATACTGTACAATGCATTGAAATAAAAAACATCTTTCCTTATTTACTGTGCAAAAGAATTGGAAAAGCAATATACTACTTGAATGTCTTAGTCTCTGTCTCTATAAAAACTGGAGCAAAACTATAGCACCCACACTCATCTGTTCCTATTTCAAACTGGTACTGACTGCTTATAACTCACTTTTCAGCTGTTCCCAGGAAAGAAGAAATTGTCAGAAAAAGAGATTTTCATAGTTTGAAATAGAATGAGCAACTTAGATGCTTGACATTTTGTGCAATATACTGGGCCTGTACCAATTTAAAAAAAATGGTCTTTAAAGTTTAAACTGGACGTATTCTTTTGACTTTAGTCTCCATGTAGACAAACAAGGTACATGTGTATGCATATGGTTCAAAGGTGACTGATTTCTTAAATACACATAAATATTTTTACATATTTAATTCATCCCTGTAATGCAGAGCAGTAGAAAGACATTACTGGAATTGTTTCTTCCACAGGAGGAGCTCAACCATCGAACTTTGGGGAGCTTGGGAGAATTGCAGTGAATTATTTCAGCGAAAATATATGCAAAACTTTTCTTCAAATCCTTCTGCAACTGTTTTGGCTGCTTTAAAGCACATGAGCAGTGCCAAGGAAATGGATGGTAGATAAAACCAAAGAACTTGTCATGCCAGGTAATCCCCTCAGTGTGATCACTTACATGCCTACTAGCAAAGCCTTTGCAGGAATGTTTTCACAGAGTTGACTTTGAATCAATCTATCTACAACCACTTTTTAGGCCAATCCCAGTATTTTTGCTGTGTGCAAGTGCTTATCAGACAAGCATCTCACTTAATAATTTATGGTGGCCTTCAAAACTAGATTTCAGATCCAGCCTTTCATCATTTAGATAGCAATGTTCTCCCACTGAGTCTGCTCCATATTATGATGAACTTAAAAAGACATCATACCAGCACTGTATAACTAATGTCATAGATTATTGTATATACTTCTTTCTTTTATTTTCTAAATAAAGATTTTTAAATGTAATTACCCCAAAATGAATTAAATATTAGAAATTACTTTTCCTAGGTCAATTAGCCAAATCCTAGTTAAATTATCTATTGGGCAAAACCAAACAAAACCCAACAAAAACTGATTCTTAAATTAAAAACAAACAAACAAACAAACAAACAAGCAAACATTACTTTACATTACATTAAAAAGGAAAAATTATATACATGGATCGACTTTACAACTATGTGACTGTGGTACAAAATATGTTATAAGATTCAAAATAACCTAATTGTTGTTGCCTCTGTCAATTGTGGCCTTTGTGATTATACAGTATAGCATGCATATCAAAACAGACACTGCATTTTCAGCAGCACAAATAAAAAGATACAAGAAGAAACAAGGAAAATGTAAAAACAATAAATCACTGCAAACAGTGATTTTTATTCAGGTAGACCTCTGTTCACTGCCAATTGAAACCTTTTTAAACAAATAAATAACTGAACTGTATTTATTTTGCCCTCTATGATAGGAGCGAACTTTAGTCTAATCCTAATTCTGTATAAGAGTACACACATTTCTGCTTGCTATTCCTGACAATGACTGTTAAAACCACAGAACAGTTATGCAAACATTCTGAATGTATTATTTCACAAATTACAGGGAAAACATTTTGCAACCTTAATTTGGAAAAAAAAAATCAGTTATAAGATTTATTTTAAGAAATTAATTGTATTGATATTAATATCCATTCAGATGAAGAAGAGAGAAATTGTAGTAGCTAGTCCAGAATTCATATTGTAAGGAAATGGAGCTGTAGAGACAAGATAAAACCTTATAGATTTTTTCATTTCTGTTTCACATTTCTCCTCAGTTCACCCAGTAAAGCTACTGTAAATCTTTTCAACAGGGAATTGAGGAACTATTAACAACATCTTGTTGTCTGACTGAAAGAGCCACTTGTGATTTGGCTACCTGGATGGACACTGTACTTTCAGTACCCAGAGAGGTGTAGTTTTCTGGTGGTGAAGACAAAATAAAGCATCCACATTGAGAGTTAGCAGATGTGTAAAAATCAAATAAATTAAAACCTCTTGTCAAGGAGTATGTTGTATCAGGGAGCCCTATGCTTGTTTGACTGCATGACTAGGACAATTTAGTGCTGAAATATATCAGACTTGTTTATGTTAGAGGGTGTGACATGCTTCTGTGAAACCACACATGACACCAAACTACATGGTCATATGAAAGATTCCACTTGCTGAGCTTTTTGAGTTTTATTCTTGCATTGAACAAGAAAAAGGTGATTCATGACACTTTGTTAAATGACGCTTTTGAAAATTACATATTTAGCTAGTATAATTAAACCTTATTGAGAAACTTGAACAGAACAGTTATCCAGGATCATGCAAAATTGGCAAGAAACAATTCCATTTTAAATGCAGTATGTTTTCCAGATGATCTTGTAAATGATAATAGTCACACATTTTAATTAATCATGAGATTATTACTCAGAAATTGAAGACACACTATGAAAGTTAAAATCCAACATTTAAAATATGGTTGGTACGAAAAATTAATATTATGACAACAGCCTATAAATTAATAGAGCACAGAATTGGTATAACGAATGAGATCAGTAGGAGAATAAAATATTGTTGCAAACAGTGATGGACAGGTATCTATTATTTCTGTTCTACATTAGTTAGAAATACATTCTGATCATAACACCTAAGTTATTAAAATGTCATAGAGTCTAAATTCTAACAGACATTCAGCTAACGAAGAAAAGACCATAAGAGTGCTTGAATGATGTTTTGCATTTTGTTACAGCTTTTCTTCTATGTCCTATTACACTCCCAGTGCTGCAGATCCAGCTGATGCACAGAAAGTGGTGAACAGTACAAAGGGAAATTTGATTCCCTGGAAAAGATGCACCACTGGACTAGCTCATCTGTCTGGAAAGTTTTGGGGACATCAAGACATGGTCTCTGGATAACTTTGGGAGCATTACTGAGTTAGTGACTCATGGCAGGAGACATTAAAACTGAAATAGGAAAAATTTTGTATTTCATAAACTTCTTCTGTATTTATTTAGCAGATCAAGGCTATATGTAGTCCATTTCAGATACTTCCTGGTTTGAGATGCTCTGCTATCAGGAGAGATTCCACGT
This sequence comes from Lepidothrix coronata, assembly GCF_001604755.1. Lineage (NCBI taxonomy): Eukaryota > Metazoa > Chordata > Aves > Passeriformes > Pipridae > Lepidothrix > Lepidothrix coronata. The sequence continues at coordinate 5,523,090 of NW_016690217.1, forward strand.
GACCCTGGACATATCTCTGCATATGAAAATATAGTAATAGAATCATAGAATATTTTGGTTTGAAAGGGACCTTCAAAGTTCATCATGTCCACTGCCCTGGGGAGGGACATGCTTCACTGCATAAGGTTGCTTCACCCACACCTGAGCTTGAACACTTCCAGTGTTGTAGCATCGACTTCTCAGGGAAACTTGTTCCAGTGTCTCACCATCCTCCTTGTAAAAACTTCTTCCTTCCAACAAATCTAAATGTAAACTCTTTCAATTTAAAATAATTCCCATTGTCCTCTCACTACAGTCCTTGGCATAAAGTATCTCTCTGTCTTTCTTATAAGACCATATCAAGTATTGAAAGGCTGCAATAAGATCTGCCCAGAATCACCTCTCAATCTTTCCTCATAGGAGAGGTGTTCCAGTCCTTTGATCATTTTTGTGGTCCCCCACTGAACCTGCTCTCTAATAAGTCCTCATTTTTTTGTTGTGAGGGATCATATCAAAGGTCTTACAGATGTTTTAGATAAAAGTCATCCATAGGTCTTCCCTTATCCACTGATGTAGTCACTTAATTGTGGCTAGATAGCCACATACAAACAACATAAATGTTTCAAAAGGTGGTCCACAACAGCCAACAGCAGGAAATGAGGCGTTAAACAGACAAAAAAAACGCTTGGAGAGTAAGACTATGATTATGTCTATCTCCGGGTAACCTCAAAGGTTTATCACTTAAAGTCCTGAACTTCCTCTCTAAAGTCAGATATTTATGCCTGATCTTTCTCCATTAGCATTTCTGGCAGCAACAAGCACTCTTTTTTAACCATTACTAAGCCGTACCAGTTCACTTCTGCCATTTCTTCTTCTGCACAGGGAAACTGGAACCCACAGGTTCATTTCTGCCCTCCTCTCCCACTCTGCCTTTGCTTTCTGCATCTGAATATGATAGAAACTCTTGCTGGGTATGGTGGGTATGAAAGCCACCTCGAAGACGTACAGTGAAGCCTGGGTTCATACCAAGTTTCCATTTTGCTTGGGGTATCGAAACCCCAAGGAGAAGAAAACCTCCTGGATAATATTTCAGACATTTTCTAAAGAAAGAGATACTTGAATCTTACTGCCTGATACAATAAGGATTTAGTTATTGAGCAGTGGGCAAGAAAACAAACTAATGTCACTCTTCAGAATGAAGAAGAGACATTTCTAAGTCCTTTTTCAGCATCAAGAAACTTCCCTCCAGGTGTTAAGAATAGACACAGGAAACAGCTGAAACATCATATCTGAACCTCTATCTGTTCTGCTCCTTCAGATAACTGTTAGGGGTCCTCCTACAATCCTCTACACTAAGAGGATTAAACATAGTTCAAAACATGACCAGGTTGGAAAGCAACAGGAATTTTTACAATATTTTGTTATCAAGGCAAATCAACCTCTGACCTTTTGGCTTTATTCAAGGAGAGTGTCTCAGAGAACCAGCTTACACCCCTGATGTGTCTAATCAGGGATTCAAGAATAGCTGGATCTAAGACTCAAATTTGGAGGAGCAGATGCACGTGATGCATGGCTTCAGTATGAGTGATACAATAAGCCCTACTTGTACTGCTCAGGTGTTTGCTAGGATTGTCACTGCTAGTATTAGTTGTAGAGCTAATAACTAAAAAGGGAATTACTGTGATTTATAGCTGCTTCTGTATTAGAGGATGTAGACCCAATTTTTGGTTTGGGCACAAGATTTCTTTTGAGCAAGTTTCACTGTCCACATGTTAAAGTAAAAATTTTGAAAAATTCCCCCAACTCTTCTCTGTGAATACTGCTTAAAATTGATTAGGCTTTGCTGTTGTTTAGACTTTCCCTTTAATTAGTTTTTAGACTGTACTTTCTTTATCATTACCCCAAGCAAGATAAAATGAGAAGGTTTAATATACTTAATTTCTGCCATGAACTGAATAATTTGTGGGAGGTGCTCTATGAATAAGGTATGTTTTTTGCCAACCTACCATTTCCAATTTGATTACTGTTCATGCATTGTTATGTCTAATTTATGGTCCTATTTCATTTTGTGGGTATATGTTTGATACGTGATAGAAATGCTCTCATATATTGAAAGGACAGACTGAATATTTTTTTAACAACTTGTTCCAAAAGCACACAAGCTGTTTTCAGTTGTTCAATCCGGTTTGAGGTTAATGCTTTTCTTTTGTTTTGTCTTTGAAGGTTTTTTGGGGATATGTTCAATATTTTTTTGATTTTAATGTATTTTTCTAATAATAATGTGACTGTTTCTTTTGAACATGAACAGATATTGGGCTCTAACCTATTACATACCATTTCTTTTATTCTAGGGACTGCAGAAATTACTGAAATCAATTATATTTTAATGAAGCCCATCATTGCAAGAAGAATTGTTGCAATATCCTCTATATTAATATGTTTCCTCACAACCCTTATGAAAGGTTACAAATAAAACACTGGTATAATTTAATATTAATTTGAGACTTTTTTTATATTTAATGAACTAATTCTTTATTTTTCTTATCATATAAAAAAAATGGAAAAACCTATTTCAGATGTAAAATCACTCTTACAGTTTTGATTCAAATACCAAAAGTGAAGCTAGTTAATTGAAGCAAATAAAACCAAAAAAATTGAAATGATATTTTAACAAATACAGTATCAGTATGTGTGAAAGATGATCCACCTGATAATTTTTAATATTTCTCATGCTTAAATAACACAAATGCAGCACATTCTTATATTTAAACATATATTCTTACTCTAATGCAGTATATATGGGTGCAGCTGTAGAATTACACTACTCGGACTGACATCTAATAAGTTAAAGTCTGAAATTTTAGCCCATAACTAGAAACACATTTTTTTATTTCAGTTTGTATACACTTTTATATTTCAGTAATTATTCCATTCTTTTGCTTCTCACTAGAAGCTAAATAAATTGATTTCAACATGAACTAAAGCTTATGGATCATGATAACTGGAGTTGCTGGTTATATTTGGTCCTGGCCTTTAACAAGACATTTAAGCATGTGCTGAGCAGTAACAACAGATCTCAGTAGATTCTGAGATCTATCCATGGTTTTACAATCAAAAGTAGATGCTCTTGTAACAAAATCTAAGTTCCAGGTTTTTCAGTATTTCCAGAAAATGTTCTTCCCATTCACAGCAAATCTGTCCTCTCTGTGACAGCCTAGACTTAAGAAAAGAAGATCAAAGCTGCTTCTGCTTGGATATCTCAGACATTGGCAACTACTGAAGCAGTAGAGAAGGAAGGTAGAAAAAGGCAAGTATAGGAATATTTTCTTTGCCTCCAAAAAGCATGATTCAGGACATTTCTCTGTCAGAAATTCTTCTGTTCCGATGATTATCCTATATCAAAAGATTTCTGGTTCCTGAATTTGTTAAGCCCATATGTTTTTCAGTCACAACATCCTGTGGCAAAATGTCTGGCAATCAATTTAAATTTTAAGTTAACTAGAAAATTATGTCCTTTGATGTCTGATATCTTAATCTAGGGGTGTTACAGTATGCAGTGAACAAGTGTTCTCTGTGAATTTCCATCACATTTATGACTTTACAGACATTGATTGAAGGATACAGTTCTGTAAGAAACTCTTCATAATGACTACTTTATTCTGAGTATAATGATAAATAATATTGCACCCTGTCTAGTTGTTTAAACTTTCAGAAAAATAGATTCTGAACAAATTTTTTTGGAAACAGTCAAAAAAGCTCTGAGACCTGACAGCTCTGCTCATCTCCAATAACTTACCATCCTCTAGATGTATTGCTCAGAGTTTGGAATTTTTAATTTCTCACTTCCAACAAATGTGCATCTTTGGTTTTACCACCCTACTTCATCTACTGATGATGAAGTCACAGCTTGAGCTCCTTCACAAATCCCAGGGAAATGATTACATTCTAAAACTGATTAACCTCACTTCCTACAGTAGCAGTTATTCAAACCCGAGCACACAACATACACTCGAGTATTTTGCATGCAAAGTGGATAAATCCACTTTCTCTTCCTAGAGGGTAAACCAATGACATGGTAAAGAGACATAAGAAGAAAAAATCTCCAGCCATGATGTGCTCCCATGCCATGTGGATGGAGTTGTCATAACTGCAGTTGCTGGTTATGTTTGCTCCTGGCTTCTAAAGAGCATCTGATTTTGCTATAGAAATTACTGTATGAAAGACAGTCAGCAAAACTGCAGTGAAATTGTGCAGCAGAAAAGTGTCAGAGCAAGGTAGATTGAACTACACTGGAAAACCTCATCTCTGATTCTCCTCAAGTGTGTCGCTACAAGAATTGGGTGCATGAAGCTATGAAATCTGACTTTGCGGACTTGTCAAGAGGTTACAATGTCTATATTTAAAAAATTTAAGAAAAAAAAATTAAATGAAAAGTGAGTTTCTATTGAGTTTTAGAACTTGGTAAACAGACTCCAAGAACTGCAAAAATATTCTAAAAAAAAAACCCCAAACCATCATTTGGATTTGACCCTTATCTCTCACTTTCTCAAATAACCACCTTCAATACTTCCAGCTTCTTGTTCATATGAAAGTCTTAGTGGACATTCAAAAGGTCTTTGAGAGGTTTGGGATTTTTATAGCCATCAGAAGGAAGAAAAACCATATATTAAAGGCTCTGCAGGCAGCAACTTAGACTAGACTTCCAACTACAAATTTCCCAGTGTTTGACAGTTTACTTGTTCTTGAAACAAGTACACACTTCACTGCAGTGTTAGTTGAAAGTAGCATTTAATCTGTAGTGTCTTCCAGAATTACTACGTGTGGTGGTTTGGACCTTGGTTTTTCCCCAGAGGCTGAAAAGTGGTAGACCCCAAGGGGTGGAAACCCCTGGATGTTTTGAAATTTTGCCCAATGGGCGCTCCTGCAAAAATGTAAACATATCACAAGCTCACCGGAAGAGATGAGTTGTAGTTTGGGTTGTTAGTTGGAGAGGTGGCCATGTTGTGAGCCACGAGGAAGGGGCTCTGAGCCCCTTGGGGCCTCTGGCCCCCTCCCAGCCCCCGGCTGGGGGGATTGCAGAGACTTGGAACAGTCTTAGACTGGACTAAGTGTCTGTAGTTATGCCGGGAGATGTTTTCTCCATGGGCACAGAGCAGCAGCCGGCACTGACCAGAGAAACAGCGGCACAGAGCCAGGACAGATAAGACCTGAACCGGAGAAGCAACAGAGACATGCAGCATCGCAGAAAGGACTCCTGGAAAGGGAGAGAGAGAGAACCAGCAGCAGAGCTACAGAGTTTGGGGTAAGACTGTACCAGACCCCAAAACTCCTTTGAGACCTCCGAGAAAGGAGGAATAGATGGACTCCTATTTGAGAGGAGCCTTGGAGTACAGCAGTACCGGACAGAGTTTGAGGAGCTAAGAAGCTCAAAGATGTCCCGGAGCTGGACGGGGACGGCCAGATGGAATGCGGGGGGAGTTGACCTTGGCTCCCCCCTCGCACTGCTGCCACGGTGGCAGCCTGAGAACAGGGCACAGAGGCCCTGCAGGAGCTTGAATCTCCTGGAGATACCAGACCGTCACGAAGACCCTCCTGTGTCTTCGTGATATGACCGTGGTGAAACGACCTTGTCT
>NW_016690217.1:5529002-5580470 GCF_001604755.1 Lepidothrix coronata
AGAGCAGCAGAGCTACAGAGTTTGGGGTAAGAACTGAAAACCAAAACCGCCCAAACTCCTTGGAGACCCCTCCTAGAGAGGAGGGGTGGTGGACTCCCACTTGTGAGGAGTCTTGAAGTGCAGCAGCACTGCAGAGAGGAGCTGAGAAGCTCAAGGCATCCCGGAGCTGGAACAGGACGGCCAGAAGAATGCGGAGGAGGGCTTCGCCCCCCCTGCTGCTGCCAAGCTAAGCTAGCAGCCTGAGATCAGAGCACAGGAGCTCTGTAAGGGAGTTTGAATCCCCTGAGGACAAGGACTGTCACGAAGGCTTCTGCACTTCATTGATATGACGTGGTGAAATGACCTTTGTCCTGGTGAACGCAGCCCACAGAAGAGAAAGACCCTCGCCTGGAGTCGAAGGGCTGAGAGTGGGTTGGAGATTCCCCCTCGTGTGTAATGAAAAGTGATCCAGCTACAGCTGCTGCATGCATGGGAGAGAGAGAGAGAGAGAGAGAGAGAGACACTGCTGCTCTGAGAGTGGAAAGAACCTCATCCTTCTTCCCTCCTGGACTTTTATTTGGAGGAAGAAGAGATTTAGTCCATTGTAAATACTACTTTATCATAGGAGAGATAGTTAAGATTGTATATGATGTATTGTAGTATTCATTTGTACAGTCATTGTAATATAATCCCTTCCCCCCATTTTGAGTCTTGTGTGGTGTCTGGAAAACCCATCTCACACTCCATTCCATCTCCACTGAGTTGTGGGAGGGGGGCTTGGACTTGGGAATTGGACTTTGGGGCTATCAAACCATTACACTTTGGTAACCTCCAAATCCATTAAAAATAGGGGATTTTATTTTATGATCAGAAATTTAAGAAAATATTGTGTTAATTTTTCATAAACTAAAATGACAATTCTATTGAAAATAATTAAATATTTAATACAGAAATAATTGTAAAACCCATCTAGTTATGGTACTCTCCTTTTAAATTCCCTATGCTGGTTTTCTTTGCTTTTTGGTCAAGTCCATATTTATTGTTTCCACCTAGAAGTAGCCTATCATCCAAATAGACAAGATACTCAACCTGTGTTCAAATGGCTTTTGAATTTGACAGTTACTAAAGAGCTCATGTTTATACAAAAAACCCAAAACCTGATAACTCCACTCATTCTGCTTCTCCAACTGCCAATTTTTCTGCTGTGTTTTGGACCATGACATACTGTCAGTAATCGATACATTTTAACAACTTCCTTTTATTGTTCCTAGCGAAACCAAACCAAAACAAACATCTTTCCCCCGAATTCCTAGAGAAAATACTATACAGCACACATTTTTAATAGCAGTTCTGAAGAAAAGGATCCTGCCCCTCTACTCAGCCCTGGTGAGGCCACATTTGGATGTGTCCAGTTCTGGGCTCCCAGTACAAGAGAGACATGGAGCTCCTGGAGCAGGTCCAGTGGAGAGCTACCAAGCTGGTCAAGGGTCCGGAGAACCTCTTTTATTAGGAAAGGCTGAGGGAGCTGGGCCTCAGTCACCTCAAGAAGAATGAATGTATATGAATACCTAAAGGTAGAGTGTCAAGAGGATGGAGCCAGGCTCTGCTCAGTGATTCCAACCATGAAACGAGATGCAGTGGGCAGAAAATGATGCATAGGAAGTTCCACTTGAACCTGAGGAAGAACTACTTTACTGTGCAGTGACGATACACTGGAACAGATTGCCCAGAGATATTGTGTAAGTATCCCTCACTGGAGATGTTCAAGAACCGTCTGGACATAATCCTGTGCCACGTGCTCTGCAACAACCTTGCTTGAGCAGGGAGGCTGAACCAGATGACCACTGTGGTCCCTTCCAATTTGACCCATTCTGTGACTCTGTGATCCAACAGTGTTTTTACTTAAAGAAATATCTGCCTTGCTTCCTTTTCCTCAGCCACTTGTACAATGGGTGTGCTGTAACTTAATGAAATGTAATTTAATTTGCTATTTAAACTGCAAATCAGGAGATATTAATTTAATCCAAGTAAACTGACTTTTGGAGTGGGCTTCTGTCATAGAAAGCTGGAAAACTGTGACGCAGGGTTTTTTTGAGAACTTAAGTTGAGGTAGTGACGCCTAAGGAGCTGAGGAAAAAAATCTCCAGAGCAATTTAATTAGAGGTGAGATAAGAAAAGGATTTAATCGTGCCTCCAAGGCACAGAAGTTACAAAACACACGTGCCCCTTCTGCATCAGATATTACAATTTATAATATTGTTTGTCCAATCCTAGATTTTTCCACACTCCGGCTTTTGCCCTGGTCCACCCCCAGCCAGCTCCCGGGGAATTGTGGCTGGGGTCTTTTCAAGACCACCTACTTCATCACTTGGTCTTCCTCGGAGCACAAAGGGCACATGGGTACCCACTTCTTGACTGTATTTTGTGGTTTAGGCCAGAGTACAAGTGTTCTTTAAACGGAATAGGCCTATCTTGACAAGAGACTAAACATCTTAATGGAATTCAGGGGTATAGATATGGGGAACTGGGGTAAAAGGATTGGAGAATGTGTGTAGTTACTGTGCTAAGGGTAAAGGAAAGCGTAAAACAATAAATGCTACTGCTTCTAAAATCTACTTCTGCTATATTACTATTTATAAGACTTATAAAAATTAGAAAAATCAAAAAACTAAAAGGACCTTAAGGCATCACTAGACTCTTTAGTAAAAATTTTATTTTTCCATTAAAGTTAGGAGTATTGTAAGGTGTGAAGGAATTCTGTCTGATTTTGGAACAGAGGCAAAGAGCTAAGTACAAAGGATTAGTCTATATAACTAATATCTAACCATTTAAATAACCAATCCATAAGTAAATATTGGGTTATAAAACAAAAATTTTGCTCTCAAGAGAAATTAGTTGAATCACATCTTTTAAAGTTATGGTTTATTTACATTTCTTTGCAGAAAACTTAGATGTTGTCAATAATAAAAATCACACTATATTAAAAAGCATAAAATTTACATAGGGTAGATATGTACTCAGAGCAAACAAAGTAAAAATCATTGGCTGGTGAATGTCCATGACTAATTAGACTTATGCAAAGATAAACTTAGTGATAGTTATACAGAAAATTATTAAAGGAAAACATTTGAAGACTATCTTTCAGGGAAAAAATCATCTTTTTTCTGTTTATTGGCATTTGTTACATGAGAGTAGAAATAGCCTACGATGTCATAGAAGTTCAGCCTAGAATTTTGGTTTTGCTTCACAGGTGTTTTTTTTTTAAGATAAAAACGAGGCAGAAAAACACAGTGAGCACATTACTATCAGAATAGCCCATGTTAGAAGAAGCAGAACCAACTTACTGAAGAGCTGTAAAACAAGGCAGGAAGTAAAGAAGTAAGAGACATGTTTTGAGACCTAAGGACTGCTGTGGAGGCTTTATTCAACCACATCTGCAGCCATGAGGCTTTATGCTCTGAGTCTCAGACAAACGAGCTAGAAGGTGCTTTAGAACCAATGTACCACAAGCCCACAGACAGGACAGGTAATTCAGGCTGGAAGAAGCCTCAGGACATCTCTAGCCCAGCCCTGACCACAGCAGGGTCAGCTCTGATGGCAGAGTTGGTCCTGAGAAATAAAGACAAATTCTTGTTTCCTCCAAGTAGGGCAAATTCCTCTCAAACTTGTGCTCTGTGAGGACACTAGCTCATGGCATTAAGCTTTTGATAGCTAATGTTTGGCAGAAATGTCTGAAGACTACCAGGTGTTGGCTCCTACACTCCACCCATTATCTTATTGATAGATGGTACTTGGAATTTCAGCAGAACTTAATCTGTGCTATGAATTGAGCAGTGCCAGGTAGTATTTAAATAATAAAACTCCAAAAGCTACTCTGACATACCATTAAAATCTTCATAGGCAATTTTAGGAGACCAGAAACTCTGTTTCAGAAAATTCTCAAACCCAGTGTAGGAGTTAGAATGGACTCAAAACTGATTCCAATAGATAGCTTGCTAATCTGTTTAGGAGGTAAAAGGATGAAGGCTGTGCAATGTAGAAGAGTGCTGAAAAACAGCCCAGATTGTGTTTATTAGCCATGTGTACAAAGGAAATTACAAAGGAAGGGAGGGAAAGGAAATCTGTAAAGGAAAGGCCTTCTGAAAGACCGCCATGAATCTGAAAAATCAAAGTGAAAGTGAAGGCTTATGTCTTTATCAGGGCTTGTTTTTCCTCTTCTGAATCTGCTAGATCTGACTATTTTCTTCCCTTTTTCTTTCTGCCTTATGTTGGAAAAACTAAATGAAGATGGAAATGATTATTTTTTCCAGTAATCTGTTATAAATATGTTTAACTAGAATTTTCTACTATCAATTACTTCAACACTGTTTTTCTTTTTTTTTACCTAAGCATATGCTTAGTGAAATCGAAGATAGTTAAAGCATTTTAAGAAAGTCATACTGCATTATTTTTGTTAATAATACTTTTAGATTAAATAAAATTTAGTTCTGAACAGCCAAATGATTAACCAGTCATAGCCTGTGCGTGTGTGGTGTCTGTTGCTGGGGTGTGAATGTCAGGGTCCTCCCCAAAACTGGTGGGCATGGGGTGCACATGTTATCACCAGCAAACTTCAAACTGGACCAGCCTGCAACTCAGGGACCTGTGGGGCAGGCAAGAGAGTCAAAGCAAGTACAAATAAATGACAATATAAGTAGTGTGAGAGATAAATTTTTTGGAAACTAGAGGACTGTCAGAGGTAAAGGACTCAACATGAACACTTGGTGTAACAAGAAAAGGGAGAAATGTAGTTTTACCTCTGTAAACTGACATTGTTTCCATTTCTGGCATCTACATTTTCTGATGAAGGAGAAGTAACAAAAAGATTTCAAACAAAAAACTCCAAATATAGTAAAAGAATTGGGAAAAAAATTAAGTTACTAAAGTTTAGTCTACTCAATTTCTCTAAAAAGGGTTTTGAAGTAACTTGACAAGTATGTTGGACATGGAAAAGATCATTGATTATGTGAGGATTTTCAGTTTTTAAGGGAAATTCATAGTAACATGAAGTGGTTGGAAAGTGAAACTGGGCAAAGTCCACCATGAACACAGCATTTCCTAGAAGTGCCAGCTGGCACTGGAAAACTGTATCAGGAGAGTGACTGAACCTCCATCACCTACCACTTCAGGAAAAAAAAATGAGATAACTAAATAAAAGATTGGAAAAAAGCAGGACTGGAAAGAAAAAGGGAAGAAAATCTAGTCCAGCTGTAAAGTAAACATTAAATGCTGAGTGTGACCTGTAGTCAGTGTGATCTCTAGAGTGTGTGTAGACAGGCAGTTTCAGCTTCCTAGGGTCGCTGTCCCAAGCCTGTCAGTGTTTAAAAGGCATTTGCATAATGCCTTTAACTTTTGGTCAGCCCTGAGTTGGTCAGGCAGTTGGACCAGATTGTCATTACAGATCCCTTCCAACTGAACTATTCCAATTTAGTCTATTTTACAGCCTCATGCAATGCTGCTAACATTGTATATTACTGTACCTACAATATATTCTATGTTCTTGGCCAAATTTTATGGCGAATACATTAGAACTAAATTATTCTACTGCCATGTCAGATTGCCTACAAAGAGCACAGTCTGTTATCATATTCATACATTTTCTTTGAATAAACATCTCTCATTTTAGATAAACAATCCCTGTGTAGTTGTTGGATATGGGCCTTTGCAAAAAGTCTGATGTTTATTTCAGACCACAGCACAGTGAATTATTAAAGTAACTAAAATTTGTTTCCGCTTCTTAAGAATCTTCTTTACTGAACAATAATTACATTGGAAGTATGGATCTAAAAGAAAATAATTTAAAACTCCATGTTTACACAAAATTATAATTTGAAATTATTTTGGAACTGAAAAGCTGTTGAGATTTTAATGATGCACAAAACCTAAAATGACAGGACTAGGAAGCCTAACAGTTTCACAGGAATAAAACTGTCTTAAAAGTCTGCATACCTGCTGTGCTTACAAAAGTCAACATAGCTGCTGTGCACAATGTTTTTTCCCAATTTCTTCAGGGGAGGGTTTGTACATACATAATGATGGTTTTGGCAGTTTTACAGGAAAACGCACTGCTAATTTGGTGAAATAAAAAAACCAATTCCATATTCAGTAGAATTCACACATTCTGGTTTCCAATGTGCCACTCCTGCACAATTCTAAGGTCTCTCTTCTCTATCCGACTCCCACTTTTTTCTTTCTATCTGTAATGTATAGGAAGATAATGCCTGAGAACTCCCTCTCTGTCTGCCACATCTAGATGAAATGGGCCAGCATCTTTTATTATTAGGAGAGGTTAGCAGGAAGACTTTTGTTCTCGTGCAGATAATGTGGTCATGACATTTGTTCCCTTAGAAAGACAGGCTAAAAGCAGAAACTTTCTACAATAAAATTTCCATTGCAATACAGCGTAATCAAGCTGAGAGCCAAAGAAAACCAGAGATAATATTTTTGCACAGTTTATGATGTTTCATTCTACCAGGAATGATCTTTTTGCATCAAGAAATTGCATGACAGACATTATGTAGCTTTATGGTATTTTCTATTAAAATAAAAGATGTCTGAAAAAGGTGCAATTTACAAACAACTAAGAACACTTAGGAATAGGATTCTATCAAACATAAAAACAATCTTTAAAGTTCATCCAATGGCACTAAATATTTGCCTAGCATATGTGTACTTCTACGTATTGTATTATTTTAAAAACATATTTTGGAATACCATGGTTTTGGTAATGTAGATACAAAGACAAAATACTCTCCATCATGATAAGGCATCAGTACTGCAGATTTATGTTAAATTCCTAATTTTGAATATTACCCAATAGAAGCTTACACTCAGAAACCCAAATCCAATTTCTAGTGTTTGATTAAGTTTAAAATACATATTGTAACAAAAAGTAATTTAAAAAAAAAAAAAAAGGTGTTCTTCAGGGGAGGAAAGAATGGTTATTATGTGCAAGGCTAAAGTTAATGGAGGACCTTGGTCTTTTCTTGTCCTTTTCTTATTCTGTCCTGTTGAATCCTCCTCATACTAAATGCTCAGGAACAGAAAGTAAAATACAAATTTGGCAGAATATAGATATTTTTCTATCTTCATTAGTCACCAAACAAGTAGACAAAGCTTTTAGTGAATGTGGAACACAGGAGTGCCTTACTCTATATGAAATGGACTGCCAGTTTATTTGTTTGATAAGAAATAGAAAAAAGTGGAAATTATAGCTCAGTGAAATACATAGGTTTCTCATGCAGTTTTAATTCCTGTTGCATATTCACAGAGAAAGCTAGTGAATTAATGCTGTAGTGTGTGTGTATGTCTGTGTTTAGGTAATATAACTAAGAATGGAAAGAGGGGGAATGGTTATGTATGGATAAGCTAATTACTTGGAAGACAATGATTTTCTCCAAATCCTTTTAGTCACTACATGAGATTTCTCATTAAATTGCAGGTTCTGTCAATGTAGATTGTTCATAAATACTACAGTCCTGCTTACCTCAAAATGCTCACAAAACTACCCTTTTCCAAGACACACAAAGTAAGCAATGACTTGTTCCATTGTTAAAAACAGCTACAGACAGAAAAGAATTCTGGGACACTAAGGATTTTTGTTCATCATCATCATGGCTAGGCTTTGTGAACAAAGATTTGGGAAGGACTCTACCCACACTTGCTACAAGTGGCTACTGGTGGCTAAAAAGGCCAATGTGAGATAGACAGGTCCGGCTGCAAAAGGTACAGCAGAAGGACTCCTTGGATGGTATCGACAGGACACGGTTCTTTCTACATTGTCTTTTCTCCTCGAGAGTGATCCTGCGTGTGTTCTCAAAACAAGCAACAGCATTATAGATGGTGTGTCTCCAGACCTCCCAATTGGAGGCCAGAGTAGACCAATGATGAAGATCAATATGGCCAAGGTTGAGATGTTGTTTCAGGGAGTCCTTGTATCTTTTCTTTGGGGCTCCTCTCTTGCGGCAGCCGGTGGCAAGTTCACCATAAAGCAAGATCTTAGGGAGGCGGTGGTCCTTCATCCTTGAGACGTGCCCTGCCCAGCACAGCTGTGTTCTCAGCAACACGGCCTCAATACTCATAACTGCTGCTTGTTCTAGAACAGATGTATTGGTCACATAATCTGACCAGTGGATGTTTAGGATTGAACAGAGACAGCGTTGATGGAAGAGTTGTAAGAGTCACAGGTGGTGGTGGTAAATGACCCATGATTCAGACCCATACAAAAGAGTAGACAGCACTGTGGCTCTGTAAACACTGATCTTTGTACTTTTCTTCATGTGTTTATTTTGCCAAACTCTTTTATGGAGTTTTCTGAAAGCTCTATATGCCTTTGCTAACCTGTTGTCTATCTCTTTGTCAATCTCACCATCCGAGGAGACGATGCTTCCCACGGAGTTAAACTGCTGGACTGATTTGAGCTCTGATTCGCCAATGGTGATATGAGGATGATGGGGGACTTCCTGAGGTGCAGGTTGATAGAAAACTTCTGTCTTCTTCAAGCTGACTTCCAGCCCAAAAAGCTCAGCAGTCTCTGCAAAGCAGGATGTTAAATGCTACAGAGCTGCTTCTGTGTGGGATTTTTATTAACACAGTAATATTTATCATACCTGTCCAATTTTGAACATGTGCTCACATAAAAGAGCATTTTCTGCTTTACTAATGTAGCTAACTACAATGGTGAAGAGCAAAGGCTCTTAGATCAATGTTTGTTTTCTAATATATAGCAGGTTATTAAACACGCACTCCAAAGTAACTGGAGTATGACATGCAGCTCCATTAGATGTGTGCAATAAATAGAAGATATTATAAAAGGAGATTTACAGAATCTATTACTATTTTCTGCTGGAGAGAAATATAAAATGAAGTCCTAAAGGGGACATATGATAAGGAATTGAATACTAAAAAAGATTGCTTATGAAGCACTTTGTTCCCTAGGGGTCCAGCTTAAAGCAGGCCAAGTTGAGGACAATGAAGAGCAGATATAAAAAGTGCTTAAACCTTAAGAAAGCATGAAAGGCCATTATATGGATGGATATTTTATAATCTGAGCAGCTGCTTTACAAAATCAACAAAGAAAAAGAAAGGTCTGGAAAATAATAAAAAATTAAAGACACATTATTTTGCTCATCATGAAAAATTCAGTAAAAGGAGTATTGCCTAGTGAAACAAAGGTAATTCAGCAAAAATGTGTGATTTATCTTTGCCAAACCAGTTACAGCAACTGAAAAAAATCTGTCCATTTTTCTTAGACTGTAAGCTTGCTGCAGGCATTGCCAATAAGTCCTGTCATTACTTTTGACATCACAGGTATGTGCCTGTGGAAATGACAGACCCAGCGATCAAAGCATAAATACAGTTCACTGCATAAAGAGTTCACAATCTGCATCTCACCAATGCAGTCAGCAATGTTCATTTCAGAGAGCAAAAATACTTAGGCAGGTGAGGCTGTATGGGTGTCTGAACACATGAATCAGAAAAAAAAAGAAAACTGAAGAAAAATGTCCAAAGGACAAATATTCCTGTCCTACCTTTTTGTTTTGATAACATGTTTCAGAGTTATAAAAAGCACTGACAATATCTGAAACTATTGTGAGGTAAAAGAATAATATGAGTATTTCATGCCTGACCTCTGTCCCAAAGTATTTGATCATATTTTACAGATTTTGGATCTGAACCTACAAGCTGTGCTGCAGATTGGTGTATCATCCAAGCACAAAAAAAATCTCTCCACAAACTCACAGGTAGACCTGACCCGGTGAAATTGAGCTGCTATACAGACATGTACTTATTTTGTCATGCAAAAGACTACAAAATTCTTGCATCATATCTTCAGAGATTAACTCTGCTAGCTGGAAACATTCCCATTCCAAATTGTTCACTTTTCCCTCAACTCTTGACAGAGAGCAGTCAGGTAAACACTCCTACTCCTGCATGGGGTAGTTCAAACTACCATCCATCCATCCATCCATCCGTCCTCTTCTCCCCCCCACTTAATCATAAATCATACACAGCAGGCTCCCCAGGGAAGTGATCACAGCACCAAGTCTGTCTGAGTTCAAGAAGCATTTGGACAATGCTCTCAGGCACAGAACTCTTGGGAATGGTTCTGTGCAGGAACAGGAGTTGAACTCAGTGATCCTGGATGGGTTCCTACCAACTCAGCATATTCTATGATTCTATATGAAGGGATAAAACACTTTGTGTCAGAGTGAAATAAAACACTGTAAGCAGAAATAATATCACACCTCTTTGCAAACTGAATATTTGTCCATCCCTTCTATAAATACAGTCTTCTAAAGGTTTGAACAGGCTTTTAGGTCTTCGACCTGTTCCAAAATGAGTTTAGAGCAGAGTTTTTTCCCTCTTGATTGAGAAGCTAGCATTCAGAACAACTAATTTATGAAACTTTGCAGAAATGTATGCTATTGAAATTTTATGTATCTGAAGGCTGTAAGAAAGCTTGTACATGCAATTTAGGCAATCAGGCACCCTTTCAAACTGATGAATGTTTACTCCGTTTCAGTAAAACTCTAATGATTTTTAAACTATGAAATTATACTATACATTTCTTATCTTCCTATCCCATTCTTTACTACATCAGTGTACAGAGTTGCTGTTTTTGAGGGCTTTTTTTGGTTGGTTTTTATTTTTTTTTCCTGCCTTTTTTTGTTTGTTTGTTTGTTTTGTTTTGTTTTTTAATTTCAATAGGAGTATGCTTGCTTCATCCTCAAGACAAAACAAACATTTATTAGAGCACATTCCAGGACAAAGTTTAGTCTATATTCACTTCTACAATCTTAAAGACTTTGCAATAAGGGTAGACAGCAGTCCACTGATGTTGGACGTTTCTTCTGATCTATTTGTCAATAACTTGTGTCCTGGCACCTTCATTTCTGCTACCTGACTAACAATTAAAACAGTAAGTGTCTGTTTTCCTCTGTTATTGTGGAACTATTCCATACCATAGAATCATAAATTTTTTAAGGTTGGAAAAATACCTTTAAAATCATTAAGTCCAACCATTAACCTAGCACCATCACCATGCTCACCATTAAACCATGTCTTCAAGTGTCGCATCCACACATATTTTGAATGCTTCCAGGAATGGTGACTCCACCACTTTCCTGGGCAGCTTAATTCAACGCTTGACAACACTTTCAGTGAAAAAAATTCTCCTAATATCCAATCCAAATCTTCCTGGTGCAGAGAGGCCACTTGAGGCCACTTCCTCTCTCTCATCCTGTCACTTGTAACCTGGGAGAGGAGATCAATGTCCACCTGGCAACAACTTCCTGTTAGGTAGTTGTATAGTGTGATGATGTCTCCCCTGAGCCTCCTTTTCTCCAAGCTAAACCCCAGATCCCTCACCTGCTCCTCATCAGACTTGGGCTCAGACCCTTACCCAGCTCCACTGGCCTTCTCTGGACTTGCTCCAGCACCTCAGGGTCTTTCTGGCCTGGAGGGGCCCAAAAATGAACAAAGCACCTGAGGTGTGGCCTCAAAAGTGCCCAGTACAGGGGGACAATCCCTTTCCTGCTGGCCGGGCCATACTATTTCTGATCCAAGCAGGATGCCATTGGCATTCTTGGCCACCTGGACACATGCTGGCTCATGTCCAGGTGGCTCTGGTCCAGCACCCCCAGGTCCTTTTCCCCTGGGCAGCTTTCCAGCTACTCTGTCCCCAGCCTGTAGCACTGCCCAGGGTTGTTGTGACCCAAGGGCAGGACCTGGCATTTGGTCTTGTTGAACCTCATGCAATTGGCCTCAGGTCATTGATCCAGCCTGTCCAATCCTTCAGCAGAGACTTCCTGCCCTCCTGCAGATCAATACTCCCTCTCAGCTTCATGTTGTCTGTGAATTTGCTGAGGGTGCCATCCTGAAATGACAGGAGAAAAAAAGGGAGAAGCTCATCAGAACACAGCCAGTCTGAAGAATCAGCACAATGAACTAGCAAAATTAACCTGACATTTTCAGAGAGTTTAATCAGTAGCTCATAGGCCTGTGTCACAGGCAGTGTATGATCAACCTTTCTCAGCAACATCACTTGGGTTGAATTTTCAAATACCAGACAGCAGCAGTAACCACCTGGCAGCAGTAACCACTGCTGCCAGTAATCTTTGGCAGCAGTAACCACTTTCAGGTGACATTCAAAGAGCAAGAGAGCACTGGCGAGCCTCAGTAAGAGAACCTGGGGTGACAAAGATGAATAAAGAAAAAAATCAAAGGATACAAGGACTTGTGGAACACTGGAACTGATAAATGCAATCAGCTTTTTTTGGCACAGAAGGGAAGGAATTTCTCTTTTTTTCTCAGCCTCTAAGTTGCATTCTAGTTTGCCTATCTCTGAACAAACCATAACACAGACCTTTTCAACATTTCTGCAAGAAGTTTTTCATGTAATTGCTGTACAGGTTTATGTATGTGCCAGATATAACATGACAGCAGAATCTTTGCGCATATTGCTGAGTAAACAATACAAAGGCACAGTCAGAGAGCCAAATATTTTCAAGAATAATGCAATTGTCTTTGTCTAAGAAAGGTGAAGAGTTGTGTTAATATCGAAGAAGGCTGTACGCTTTGAGGGATGAAGGGAGGGAGAGAAAGAGAATGGGTGAAAAAATATGAGTTAAGCAGGATCTGCAAAAGTCATAGGAAATGCCACTAAATGTGGAAGCATAAACGATACGTTATAAAGTGATTTGTTGCCTGCAAAAGTAATTATAGGGGCAAGGATAAAGGAAAAAAACATAACTATAAGAAAGAGTATGCCCTTTCTGTATGTAAACGCGCACACACACACAGAGGAAGAAATGCCAATACCCATATTTCCCATCCTCAGGGTTTTCCAGCATCTGTATGCTCCTTCATTTTTCAATTACTAGCCCAGTGATCACAGCTGAGGTGGCTGTGTGGCCAGCACTGAGGGAGAGAAAGGAGGAAACTGTTTTGCCTGTGTTACTCTGCTCTGTGTTTTTTGGTAATGATTTTGTCACCTCATCTTGCACCACAGGCAGATGCAGCAAAGAAAAAGAGAAGTGAAAAAAACCCAATAAAGTTCCAGATATCTCTGCTGCCAAGCACATATTTTAGTTGCTTATTCAGCTCTATTTTAGTATTTTATGGTTAATGATTAATTTTTCATCTGGGAGCCTGTTTAAACTCCTTC
Organism: Lepidothrix coronata; assembly: GCF_001604755.1. Classification (NCBI taxonomy): domain Eukaryota; kingdom Metazoa; phylum Chordata; class Aves; order Passeriformes; family Pipridae; genus Lepidothrix; species Lepidothrix coronata. The sequence goes on from NW_016690217.1 coordinate 5,542,189, forward strand.
ACGGCTATCTATGAATAGGTCTATAGCTAGGTTTTTGTAACAAAAGCAACTATAATTGGTTTTAATAGAAAGCTCTTTTACTACAGACAGATATGTTTGTTAAACCTCTGGCTCAGTTCTCTCTTAAAAATTTGACCATCAGTATCACAATAAGAGTTGATTTTTTCTCAAAATCTATCAGCTATTTAAGTACCTAAATAGGAATGAAGATTTTCTTAAAGTCCAGTTTCAGCTATGCAGAGCCAAACAATGTCTAGGTTTATTGCAACCAGAGGATCAAGCTTGTGCAATCAAAACCTCAGACTTGCCTTTAGTAATTGAATGTCATGTAAACCTCCTCTAGGCTTGTACTTCATGGAAAAGAAACAGACTTTTGGAGCTTGGGGGAAATAAAATTGTTGTCCAGGTTATACAAGGGTGTTTTGCTCTTTAGAAATTTCTAGTACTACAAGAATTGTTGTTCTTTCAAATTAGGACAAAATTGAAAAAGATAGGCATTTTGCAGATGGCAATATGCTCTAAATTTATTTTTCAAAACTGACTGAAATTTAACATATCGTTACTTTAAGAACAGTTGAATATTTGGCTCAATATTTCAAATGAAATTTCAAATGTAATTAAGACCTAAAATGGAAGGGCAAATGCCTATTTGACACTGGAAATTTTGTTTCATATCAGGAATTGGACAAAAGAGTTATATTTTTGCTTGCAAAGAAAATAAGAAGTATAAAACATTTATAAAAATGGAAAACATTTTTTTCTGAAATAAACAATTTTCTATGTAATTTTTAGCTTCAACAGGTTATATTTTTGGGTAGCAACATTTCCAAACTAATACTATTAGTCTGTAGTGATGGGTACTGATTTCTGACACTTGGATCCTCCATAGTGCTCCCTACATTGAAATATTTTGACAAATGTCTCCATTGATTGAATATTTATCTTCCATCAAAGTAGAGTAATATTTTTTTTCTTCATACAAAAATTTGATACATGCAAAACATCTGTTTTGCATGTTCTAACTGTTCTAACCCATACTGTTCTAACCCATACTAATTCCTGAACTATGGCTTAAAATTGTCTGGAGACTATAAGACTATTAACTGATCTGAACTGTCTCAGTGGCCATCAGGAACATGACACATTCAGGTAAGTCCTAGGAGAAAACAACATTTCTAGAGAATATTTAATATAATATTGGTTTGAGCCCTTGATATTTTAAAAGCTACAGGATATAAGTGATAAGTATCAGGTTCTGAAATTTACTAACTTAAATATTCTGAAAATGTGTTCATAGCCAAATACCTTCATTCCATGTAAGCACTGTAATTTCCTTTGAAACTGTACACAATAACTTGTGTGGACTTTCAACAATCTCTAAGCATAGATCCCTTATTCCATTCCTCCTGACTTGATAATAGAACAAATACATTAACATGGAAAGATTCAGTGACTTTGGCATGACATATTCACACTTGAGACATCTGTACGAAGAACATACAGACAGCTTGTGACCTTGCTGACAGTTAGGAATAAAAATTCCAGCTAAAATCCTTAATATTCTTATAAAGATCCAAAGAATTCAGCTGCTCTATTTAAAAACTGTTCACCTGCATAGAAGCACATTGAACCAACACACTGCTGCAATTACTGTGAAATACTCTGTAAATACCCAACCAGTGAGGGTATGTTTATTGCACAGAAGCATGTGAGGCTTACTCATGGCTGGCATTACTTTTTTCCTAAACCAGCAACAACTTCATTTTAGACAGCTGCCAATGGCCTGAGATATAAGAGACTTCTCTTTGGAAATTTCTCTTTCAGAGGACTACATGTGTCACAAAATTGATACTCTTCTCCTGAGAGAAGGAGCTGACCTAAGTACTGGTGTTTCTTGTAACTCGGAATCATAGAATCACAAAATGACTTGGGTCTTTTTCTTTATCTCAAAGGATAAAATAGCCAACCTCTCATTTGCAGCACCTGGATCCTGTCTGAAATCCATTAGGAAGGGTGGTGTCAGCAGTGATGTACCTGGGAAAATCTTCTTGCATTAAGCAAGGGATCTTATGGGAACCAATGAGATGGAAAATGACTGTTCTACATCTGGTATCAGAATTCACAGCACGCATTGTCTACAGGACTCCTTACCTGCTTTGTTTTTCCCTTGGACACCGAACACATTACATTTCATGTAACAAAATTTAAGCAGCTATGATGATCTTTCCTTTAGTCTTGATTTCCAATTTTCCCCTTCCATTTTTATAGACAGCCCTTTTATAGGGCTGCCCTCTTCCACTAAATCTTTCATCCTGGCACTTCTCCAGCCTCCTTCGTCTCCAAGGGTACAGAAGGATCTGAGAACTTTGATTTTCTCTACCCAAGCTGTCACTTCCTGTCTCCTGCCCTCATTGTTTTATCCTGATTTACTCTGTAGCCAGAAAGGAAGACATTAAATTGCAGCTACACCTATGCTTCATATAACGGTAAAAAACCAAAAATTGGTAAGAGTCTCACAGAATTTCAAAATTTCCAAAGCTTCCCCTAGATTCAGGCAAAACTGTGTCTTCTATGTACTCAAGAAACAGTCTAACCATATTTCCTATGGATAGAGAGGCCAAAATTAAAGAGGTTTAAAAGGATGTATGAATCATATGATCATAGTCATTAGTGTAGTCTATTTGAGGACAAATGTACTAAAACCATTTTAGTTCACATTTTTATTACACTACAGAGTCTATCAACTGACCAAAATTGAGATTGTAAATGGTTTCTTACATGCAACACTGGGTATGAAATAGTAATTTTAGAGCCTGAAAAATACCTGCTTCCCAGGGTTTACTCATTTATATCCCATTTAGATGTTAGCTTAGGATCATGAAGGGCAGTCAAGAATCCACAGGTCAAAAGATAAGTGATTAAGGAGTACAAGGAGCTGAAGACCAGCTAAATGCTGAGAAGTGAGGGGATAAGAGAGAAGAAGAAATCGCAGTTTAGAAATGGATTAACAATGAATGTCACTGCGAAGAAGAAACAGGCAGAGTTCAAAGCAGTCATGAAACTCAAAATGCTGGACAAAAAATGCAGTGTGCAATCAATGATACTGCTATGCTAATTTAATTTTTATTTTCTTGTCCCTTCATTTTGTTACCTTGACCCTTCCTGGCTTGGGGAAGAGAAGGTCGAGTGTGACTTGATAGGAATCTACAGCTTGCTCAGGGCAGGAACTGGAGGGGCAGGTACTGATCTCTCTGGTGACTAGTGACAGGACATGAGAAAAGGGAATGAAGCTGCATCAGGGGAGGTTCAGATTGGACATTAGGAAAAGGTCGACTGAGAGAGTGGTTGGTCACTAGAACAGGCTTCCCAGGGAAGTGGTCACAGCACTTGGTCATATGGATCAGTTTTAGGTAATCCTGTGAAGTGCAGGGAATTGCACTCAACAATCCTTATGGGTCATTTCCAACTCAAGATATTCTTTGATTCTATGATACATCGGATTCTATTTCCTACCTTTTTCTGAGAGTTTAGTTGTATTTCTCTTTACAAACAATCAAAAGTTCTTTCATTTGCAGATTACAGAGTAGTAACAGAAGTAGTTATCATCTGCATATCAGAATGATATGTTTAGAAATTCTATTCTGGTGTCAAATATAACCAAGCACATTAAAATAATTGCTAACTTCCTGAATTAAAATAATAGCATATATTAACTTGCACACTAAGTAAGAATACTAGTGTACACTAGTTGTATAGAGAACTAGCTGTATTCAAGGTATTTAATTTATTAATTACTATTTTCCTCAGTGAATTCCTACCTCTGTCTTGGGTTGTACAACCACCAGTACCCATCACTTAGTAAACTTCTACAAACTTTTACAAAAGCAGCGGTACCAAACTTATAAAAGCAGTTCACACAAGAAGACATGTAGGAAATCAGGTAAACAAACTAACTGCAAGCAATTGCAAAAGAACTGGAAGGTATTTGTCCTGACTCGAAAAATGTATTGGTTACTTGGGGTCTTCCAATTGTAAAAGAAAGACTTTGGTAAAGAAACAGAGAGTTTTTAAACATGTACCTAACCAGAGTAAATAAAAAATGAAGGAAGTTTCAACAAAAAACTTGGATTGCAAAGAATTGTGAAACTATAAACACTAGCATATTATTTAAAAGATAAGGGTGGATATTTTTAAATAGGATTAGTGCTCTTTAATTAGTGCTCTACTAGAATCTAAATACAATGATGTGGTCATTCAGATTTGGGCACTACTCAGAAGGACTTTAAAAATATGTACTCCACAATTTTGACTGTAAAAACTTTTTTTTGAGATGTAAAATCACAGATGCTAAAATACCGCATGTAAGTTTCTTTCTTTCTGTCCTTAAAAAAATAAGGCTACAGAAGGCCTAAGCTCATCATGATCCCAACTGAAACTTGATTCTAACTTTCCTAGCCTGATCTAGGATGTCAGCAAGATTAATTTCATTTTAGTTCTTTGCATCCATTTTTTTCTTCTTTGGCATAAATGAATGAATGATGAGAAAGCACCCACAACACTATTTCCAGAAATTGAGTTTACTATCACAGTCCAAACAAAAGAAATCAATACAACATATTCTAGTCTTAAAAAATACTGGTGATATTTATAAAAAAAAAAGCATTATCACACAGTAAAGAGTTATAACATATGTGAATAAAAAGCTTTTTTAAAGCAGCAGTCAGTGAAAAATATTTAACTTCAAGGCCACATTTCTGACACATGGTCTGTTGAATTTTACATAGTTCTCTTAATTTGTTTCACAAACACAATAATCACATTGTTGGGTGTTTTTCATACGCAGTCTGGATGAATAAATAGATTGATTAAAGACCCATTGTTACAATATGAAGTAAGGTTTAACAGGTTGAAAAGAAGGTAGACTGAAGGACAGACGCCTGCATTACAGTAACTTATAACTCTGTTATGACAAGATTCAGCCATGCCTGCCCATCAGCTGGAAAAAGGGCATCACGTCAGATTTTAGTGCTAACAAACCTCTTATAACTGAGCCCATTACTGACAAATATCTACTAATTTACTGTTTAAGTCATGGAGTAGTTACTTTTAGTATAATTTCAAAATAACTATACTTGAAATACATTGAGTATTACACTCACAATGTTTACTCAAGAATACTTTGAGTAGTCAAGTATATAAATACTCAAGTACACCTGCAGTACTGCCTCCAGCCCTGGAGTCCCCAGCACAGGAAGAACATGGAGTAAGCCCAGAGGAGGGTCACCTAGATGATCAGAGGGATTGAGCACCTCTCCTATTAGCAAAGGCTGAGACAACTGAGATTGTTCAACATGTAAAAGAGAAGGCTTTGGGGTGACCTAATTGTGGCCTTCCAGTACCTGAAGGAAGCCCACAAGACAGATATAGAGGAACTTTTTACAAGAGCATGTAGTGACAGGAAAAGGGGCAATGGCTTCAAGCTGACAGAGAGTCAGTTTAGAGTAGATATTGGGAAGAAATTCTTGATTGTGAGGGTAGTGAGGCACTGGCACAGGTTGCCCAGAGAAGCTGTGGATGCCCCATCCTTGGAAGTGTTCAAAGCAAGGCTGGAGGCGGCTTGGAGCAACCTGGTCTAGTGAAAGGTGTCCCTGTCTATGGCAGGGGGCTAGAACAGGTGATCTTGAGGGTCCCTTCCAACCTGAGCTGTTCTATGATCCTATGATTTTAATACATCGGTCAATATAATTCTGTAAGTAAAATCTATCTTAGCTAAGTGTAATGAAAATTATTGTTCTCCTCATCCTTCATACCTAAAATATATGGTGACTTACTTCTAGTATCTACTTATTCTCTGCTATATAGCAAATTCTGGTGTGAATTTGGAAAACTCATTCTCCTAGTTCTAATATTCTACTGGAAGGTAGTCCTGCATTCTCCTTGATTCTGCCCTTAGCAGCTTGAAAAAAAGTCCTTTCACCTGAATATTTCATGCCACTTTCAGCAAAAGTTAACATTATAATTGGTTTTGTGCATCAATGTCAAGTTGTAGCCATCTGTCAGAAACTCCATTTGTTAACAAACTTGAAATCAGAATTTACACTCAGGTTGAGAACTGTGTCTCCAAACAGAAGAAGGAGCTATTGGGAGCCCTACTCTTGCATCTGGGGCTCTTTGGAGGGTTTGGTGCTCCTCATTCCTCCCCCCAGATCCTGGTAAACTCCTTGAAACAGAGCGCTCTGGGCTTGATGCTTATTGCTGACACCCTGTGGCCAAGGAAATTACTAAGGACGATCTCTAAAATTTATATGCTATTACACATCAGAATAACAGGAAATGAAGGAATAATTTTTAATATGAGGGGAAAAAATGGTTATTCCCCTGGAGAATTAAATCATGTTTAATTAAAAGAAAGGAAGGAAGACTTAGCCAAGGAAACCTTGAATACCAAACAACAAACACAAGTTGTTAAACATTGAAATGACTTAAACCAAGTATTAGTAAACATGCATTGTAATTATCTCACAATCTTTCGTTGATCTGAAAAGTGGACTTCTGTATACAAATCCCTTTTCAGGGATCAACTTCCTTTCAGGAGGATTAAGTCACTAGTGATTTTAATTCTTGGCTATCCACTATTTCTTCCTGCTGTTTCTAAATGCTGCTGCTCAACGCTTCCCAAGTCTTCGTTCGCGAAACCTAGCCATGATGATAATGTGGCCTAAAAGACAAGCAGAGCTGAAAGTAACTGAGTTTGGTTGTATCTTCTGCAGCTTAGGAATCCAAAGTGTTTTCAGGACCTCTGAGTGCTGGAAGTCTAATGCCACCTCTCGGTTTGTTGTAAGCTCTTCTCACTTGCAGCCACTCTGGCTCAGTCCCGCTGAAGTGTTGTGTCTGTGTTCACATTAGAGCCAGTATGACCAACAAGCATTACACTCATACATCCAAATGGGAATCCAGTGCATTGATTTCTCCTTGTTTTTGCCCCAGACACTGGTAGTTGGGGGGCAGGATTGATATGTTGAAGCTATTTCCCCCTGGTTACCACCTGGTCCCATAACTTGACTTTTAACTCAGGCCAAGGGTTGCACAGATGTGGGTAGGCTCAGCAGTCTCCTCTGGAATCTACCATTAATAAACTTCCTGTTAGTTAGTTTTTTAGGCATTAATGAGAAAGTTATTCCTCACTCAGAATAAAAATAAACCTTTCTTATTGTCATATTTCATTTCTTATCTATGTATAACTACACTTGTTAGACATACATTCAATAGAATCTACTTCAGCAGAGGAAGACCAAGCCCAACCATCTAATTTGTATTACACAGTAAGATGGGACGCATCTTTCCCTAACTCAGAAAAGATATGTTACTTAAAACTGATCCTTAAATGAAGTTTTTACATTCTTTTATTCCTCCTTCATTAGAAAAAAAAAATAAAAGGAAAACTTCTGCTCTCACTTTTCTTGAGTGGAAGATCAGAAGAGTTTAGACTAGCAAATAATCCATGATTTGCCCTACCTGATGCAAAGTTTGTGGCGGTTGGTAGTGGACTCTGCATCTTGTAGCCATAAACTGAAGACGCTGCTTCTTCCTGTCTATTTTCTTGTCTGCTTCATTTACTTAGTTTCTAAGCTCTTGGTCTGTCACATTTATTTGTAAGCAAGCCAAATACTAATGGTTGGCAAAGAAGCAAGCAGAGCACATAGCTGTAACACAGCAAGACAGACTGCTGACATGTATCTACTACAAGCAGAAGTAAATCATATCCTCAGAGAGAATTTAAAATTTACAACTGCAGATAAATGGTTCCTTCAACCTTTTGGTCTGCCAACCACTAAATTCCTGCTGTCAGCCTCAAGAAATTACTATTGAATTCTAGATAATTTATGCATTTCACAGATCCAGATTTGTAACAGGTTATTCAAAGCAAATAAATTCAGAATTAGTTTCTCTTAGACAATGAAGTAAATCGAAACCTGTAGAAAATGTACTCAAAAGACTGTTTTTATTCCTTGAACACATCACCTCATACCCCTATCCTCAAAGAAATCCCTTTTACTTCAAAAAAATATTTCATAAATTATCCCCCTTCCAAAACAACTGCAAGTTTAATTTAACAGTTCTTAAGTTCATTCTCCTATTTTTTCCTCCTGATTACTAGCTCAGTTCTCCAAAGACAAACAACTTTTCTTTAATCATAGCAGAAGAAAGTTGCCCCCTTGTGCATGTGCACTGCAATACAGCCCTTAATTACATAATCAGAAAGTATTCTTCCCAAAAGACCCTGCTTCATTCAGCACACCAGATGGAGTACAATCAGCGAATGAACCAGGGATACATGATGATAAAAGATCTATGTGTTTTATTTCAAGACTAAAAGGAAAAAGAAAAGGAAACAAAACTCAACAATGCTCTACAGAAACTGATTCCAGCCCAAATTCTGCCACTGAGTTTCCAGGTGATGTTAAACACATGTTTTAACTCAAAATTTGTCCAGTTTGTCCTTCACTATGTAGTTCTCATTTGCTGGTCAATCAAAAGAAGATTCTGGCTCTGATCTGTAAAAGTTCTTACAACATGAAAATGAAAAAAATAACACATGCTCAGAACATGTGAAATGCTTCAACACCCTAGAAAATAATTTCTAGCTATTCTAACTGAGGAAAACTTAATGAAATCAGTAACATTTTAGTCTCTCACAGTCTCAGTACCCTAACTACAAAATGGGAATAAGAACTTCTGGTGTTTTATTCATTTGAAGGCCTAAGACACAATTAGCATGGGTGTCTTGGAAAAAAGCCAAGAGAAAAGTAGTTGCTCTTTATGTAGAAAAACAGTGGAATTCGGAATATGGCCTAAGTCATGCCAGTGTGTGAAGAAAACAGTACAATTAAAGTCTTTATTTTCTTCACCCAGCAGTAAGCAAGGAAAGTCCTGTGGGGGGAAAAATGAGATACAGTCAGCAATATTGATAATATCATTTTGTTTATAGACAAGAACTAAAATAAGGTTGCTCAGAAAATCTGAATGATACTTTCCAACATTTAAGCACTTGATTTTGTATTGTAACTTCAGCTATTTTAAGTGCTTTCTATGCAATGTGATGTGACAGAACCTAACAAGTGTCAGAGAACTTCTGTTTGAAATACTCCCTATATAAATATTCATGATCAGTTCTCAACTAAGCGATCAACTACAATATTGAAAAAGTTTAGATTTAAGATTAAAAAAAAAAAGTGTGTAACCCAGACCATTGTTACTCTGTGTACATGAAAAACAGTAAAAAAAAAAAAAAAGAAAACCAGACTTCTGATCAGGAATAAGACCAAAAAAACCCCCTTAAGCTAACACTAAAGATTACTTGAAACAGACATTACAGAATTCATGTACAGATTTCCATCTGTCTTAAACACAGACTCATATCAAACAAGAATCTTCGAGCAAATTAAATTCATTTATTTTTGAAGATATCACAGAATTTGATTGTCTAGCGAAACCTGATCAAATTTTTACTTCAATATAAAGCAAAGAATAATGTTTAACACATCATGTAGCTGAATTTTTGATATTGCATCCTGCCATTAAATGCGTAATTGCAAATTTTAAGTTGAATGAGTGTTCCTCTTTTTGGCACACTGAAGCATATAACCTTCCGAGTATCTGTTGAGGTACAAGTGCAATCAAAGTGCTTCACAAGTTCTTCACATGAAAGTCATTTCCAAGTACTTCATATGACTAATTTAAATATATCTACTTCAGAGTAAGACAGAACATTATGGTCTGTCAAGTTTCACTTAGTTCTACTAAGCAACACATAATTTATTGACATAAACAAGGTATGGTGTCTGTCTGCATACTTTACACAGGGAATGGCTTTGCAGTAGCCTGGTATAGTTACCTGATTTTTCCAAACAAACTGGAATTTCATTACTGCTATTTGAAATGCTTCAAGATAAGCAGAGACATAAGACATCAAGTTAAATCCAGTTGACCTCTGTGGGAATCAAGTATATGATTAAGTGCTTTGATAACTTTGCTTGTTTAATTTAAGTAAGCGTCAATATTAATGCATAGTAAGAGCATTGCAAGGCAGAGCTGTGAGTAGAGCAGTTATTCTGGAGTTAAATATGCACACAGCTTGTTAATAAACTGTATCTTCTCTTAGTACACTGTATTGAGAACTAGAAGAATCTATTTCAAATAGAGCTCAAGAGGGAATTAAATACATTGTAATGAGACATAGCCATCATTGCTTTTTCACATCAATACTATTGTGCTGGTTTAAGAGTTAACCAGCAGGGGAAATGAACTCAACTCAAAGGAGAGATTATAAGTCAGAATAACAATTTATTAAAATAATACAGTAAGTACAATCATACAAACAAACAGTTGGTCTTAACCCACAAAACCCAAATGTATAACCCAGCACCCTGGGGCATGAACAAAGTGGTGTTCCTTGGGCCCCGCTTGAGTCCAAAGTAAAGGGAGAGGGGAAAAACCTGCTGGTGGGAGAGCTGTTGCAGTCTGGTCAAAAGTGGTGATTGCAGTCCAGTTGAGGGTGGTGGTCTAAGTCTGGTTGAGAGCGATGAGCTGCAGTCTTCCTCTGGATCCCACGAGTGGTTAAAAATGTTCCAAGACTCCAAGATTATATATCCTCCAGTTCAGGCAGGAATGCTCAGTACTTCCCTCAGGGCGGGGAGTTCCACAAAGGGTGTGAGGACAAGAGCATCCTCCTATCTCACAGGCCTCTTAACACCTAGTTTATAGCATGAGGAGTCAGGCTCTATGGGCAGGGGGTGCGAATAGTCTACTGACAACAGTTTCTGGGAAATGGCATGGAAGGCTATAGAATACACAGTTTTGGGTTACACCCATACCATGATGAACTGGTCTCAGCTGTCCTAACTAGGACAACTATATTTGAAATGAAAATATTATCTGCCACTTGTCTGAGCTGACATCTATATATAGAAGGCGCTTGGTTATAAAGATGCATTCACCTTAAAAAAAAAATCTGTCACAAATACAAGACATGACTTATACAACTGTCCTGTTTGCACATGCCTGAGTGACTATGTCTAGGTCAGCCTGCCACTTTAGTTCAAAGGGTTTATTTAGGCTACACAGTTTCATCTATATGCATACAACATTCCCATATGGCAGGATTTCAATATATCTTCACTCATACCTACACTAATAAACCACAGAGGGATCACTAAATCAAGATTTAAGACATGAAGAAGGCATGATTTAAAGCAAAAATTACAAGATTTGCTCTAAGTTTGGCAAGACTGTTCTGGGCCTCTTCTCACTACCAACTCATCAGCTTCTCTCTCATCTATGATATGCTTTTTTAAGCTCTGCCTGACCTTTACCTTCAATGTCCACACAAACCTCACTGAGCCAGTATGGTGCACCAACCTATGATTGACAAGGTGGAGGTAGCTGAGGTAGAGCTTTTACCAAGTAGAACTTCAAAAGATACCTAGTAAAGCACAGAAGAGTCTGCAACAACTTAGTCAGGGAAGAAAAAAAAAGAGTAAGCTGCTGAGTAGTTTTGAGTTGGCAGTTTCTGAGTCTACACCCACCATAGTTAAAAAATTACAGGTATACAGGCTGATCCCTGGAACTTCTTTAGTCATAAATTTCTGGGTGCAGGTTACACTCCTGAGCCAGTTTTTAAGCTGGTGGTGTGTTCAACGCAGTGAACTCCATTTTCTGGGCTTTGGTTGCAATCCTGAAGCAGGTAACACTAATCTCCAAGGGATGAGCCGCACAGCAGTTCAGTACTGCAGAGTTGACGTAGATGCAATGAAGATCTCAAGCAGTTATCTCACGCAATAAGCTGGCACCTATTCCAAACATGGGGCATCAACTACAACACTGTCAGCAGGACTGCCTTACCCCTGTTGCTCCAGTGGCTAACATTACTCCAGTTCCAATCATCAAAGCTACTGGAAACAGTGGATCCTTAACTTCTGCCACATAACCATGAACTGGGTCTTCAGGCATCCCCTACACACCAGATTTGCCTTCTGCACTGGCAGGATGATCATGATCTGCTGCATACTTTATAATTCACAAGAGAAACAGTAAATCATCCAAGCTGGTATCTTGCAGGTTCCCTTTGTTTCTGGACAATGATCCTCCTTAGAAGAGCATCTCATAGGAAGGATATGTCTCATTGTCAGCACTTATTAAACAATGGAAAAGAGCAGATTTGTTGAAACAGGGAGGAAGGTAGACATCACCTCTGAATGATACCTATGCAAGGTTCATCTTTCCATTCATTTCATGGCTCCTCAAAGGCCTCTTAACATTTCACATCACTCCATCCCATTTCATTATCTTTCAAGTTATGTGGACCCAGCCTTTCTTTCTCAAGAAGCTAACAGAAGAACACGTAACATAAAAGACGGTATTTACATGTCACAGAGAGGAAATGACGACCTTTCCAAGACAGAAAACTCATATGTTGTAACATGCAACTACTTTGTTGCTTCATCAAGTGCCCAAAGTGTACATAAATTCACAATAAAAAGTGAAGAAATATGTTGACAGCACTTCATCCATGTTCCATTGACAGTTGTTCAGTGAAGGACAGTGCCTTCTTGCGTTAATAGGATCAGCTCACAGAGCTTGCCTGCTTTGTCAATCAGTCCTTCTTCACAGCACCTTCACTGCATGGCTGGAGGGGCCCAATTGGGAAGTCACTTGAGAAAAAACCCACTAAGAATCCTAAATCAAACATGTTTCTTGAGTGCCTGACTGGTAAGGAAGAGGAAGCCTGGCTGATTAGAGTTCAGTTTGGCAGCTGCTGCTGAAGAGAAGTCCATGCTGACTGACAACAGTTAAAGAAATAAGGGGGTTGGACTACCAGCCAGCTTAGCCAAGGAGTCAGTAGAAGAGTGTTAGGTAGTATATTCTGGAAAGAACATTTTACTATTTGGCAGCAATCTCAACAAGGTGGGCACTTGGCTTTGGTGGGTAAAATAAGTAGATGGATGCTCTGTCAGTGATGGCAGGATACCTTCTGTCACACAACTGTGCCAGATGTAACAGTGACATTATTCAGAAATACCCTTAGGATAAAAGCTTGTGACCTCTTTTGGTTTTGCTGTTGTTGGTAACAAAATACCACTTCTCCGATTTAGGCAATACAGGCTGAACGTTAACTCTCCTATATTTCTGCATTAGGAGAGAGAAACTATCATCTTCTTCCCACAACCACCAACACTCCTGTGAAAGTCTTGCAGGAATCAGTATTTTATTTCATAAACTTCAAGACAGTACAAGTAATTAGAAAATATTACTTTGCCATGCTAGTAAAGTTCTTATAGCACACATACTTCATCTCTATGACCTCTTACTGAGATTAAATAACAACTTAGGTACTAGATTTCTGATTGCTAGCTAGGGAGTAAAGAGACATATGTACACCTCAGAGGCCTTGCTTCAGAATTTTTTAAGGGCATGTTATGTTTCAATGCATTGTCACAGAGTACCTCACAAGTCTGCCATAAATACTTCTAGGATTGATGTCAAGAAGATATGACTTTGAAGTGTGCAAAGGACATTGTTGGCACATGCAACAGTGGTCATTATAGTACATTAACAACCCAAAATGGTCTTGTTGGTCAAGGGCTAAGCTTGTACAAAACATGTGCTCTCTTCCTTCCACTGTCAGTTGCAACTTTGCTCTGAAGCATAAAGGAATTCATATTGCTTCCTCTACATACAAGGCTGTAGACCACTGTCAGTCTGAGACTTTAAATATTCTCTGAACAAAATATTCAAATTGAATTCTGAAACTATTAAACTATTATTACCTTGCCATTTAACTAGAAACAATTTTAAGAAGCTGTAGATTTAACTTTGCTAAATAAAAGATATCCACAGTTGCCTTCTCGTGTTTTCCTTACTGGAGAATGGCACATATGCTACCCAAAACTGAACTTGGGTTTGCTGTGAGAAATAAAACAAAAGAAAATCCTAAATGTTTCATCGGGATTTTGCTCTGAAATGTCATATTCAAGGCAAGTCTCACACTTTGGTGTAAGGGGTGTTGAGTATAGGTACTTTACTACAGTGACTATTAACACTTTGCACTCAAAAGCACAGCTGAAGTGACAGAACAGTGACAGCTGCAACATTACCCAGCTAAAAACCCAAAACTCAAATCCAAAAGTTTTCAACCTGCTTTTTTTAATGATAATTTTGTCCTTTTATGATTTTAGAAAGAAGACAAAACTGAATCTAACAGGGGAGTTTTTATTTTAATTTAAAATTTTAAACATTACAATTTTGTTTCTTATTTATATCTAGGCCTGTAAATGGGCAGAACAATATCTACGGTGTTAAAAACTGAGGAGAATATTTCCATTTCATAGGTACTAAGAACAGATATATCTGCACCAAAGACAACAGAATTTATATTCAAATAGCAGAATAAACAACAATATATTTTATAATTAACAAGATTTTCATATATCCTACTTCAGCTTTCTTTTTCTTGAAATTTACATCAACACGAGTGAATTTAAGCATTTTTCTTCCAGAATGGTAGAGTTGCCAATGTAATCAATTAAAATCCTAATCACTCTCTTCTATTTATATCCAAAAGACTTGAATACTTTCGTTAAATCAATATTGCACACTGGCACTCAGATATTTCATATTCTGTAAGTGGAAAACAGGTAACACTGGAGCCAGAGGCACCACAGCTGCTCAGGCAAATAAGCCCTGATCTTACAAGACCTCTGGGAAAATGAATGCTGTCGTGTCCTACCTTAGACTGAACAAGTTCTAGACTGTCCATTCTGCTCACAGATATAAAGCAGATGTGTAGTTATTCATATTTAATTTAGAACCCTATTTTCTGCATTTACTGTCTAGTACTGAATGGTTCTGAAGCTGCTACAAAATCTAACGCTCTAAATCAATAAGTTATAAATTGAAAATATGGTAACTTATCTTTTAAATGGGTAGAGGAGAAAGGGAAATGATTTATACATCTCAAGGCTGAAGCTATGATAGCTGCAACAACATGTGTACATGTTTTCATCACCATATAATCACAGAAACACAGAATCACAGGTGTCAGTTGACTGAAAGCTGGCAATGTCCCAGTTTTCAAGAAGGGCAAGAGGGATGACCCTGATAACTACAGGCCTATCAGTCTCACTTCAGTGCCTGGCAAAATTAAGGAGAAGATTATTCTGTGAACTATTGAAAAACACCTGAAGGACAACACAGTCATCCATCACAGCTGGCACAGGTTCATGAGGTGAAAGTCCTGCTGGACAAACTTGATTTCCTTTCATGACAAGGTTCCCCATCTCAGTGATTTAATCATCTGTTATAGTAAAGCTTTTGATACTGTCTCTCACAATATCCTTCTGGACAAAATGTCCAGCACACGCCAGGATAAACACATCATGTGGTGGGTAAGGAACTGGCTCACAGGTCGGGCACAAAGGGTTACAAGTGAATGGGGTCACATCATAATCACAGTCATAGTGACTGATCACTAGTGGGGTTCTGCAGGGCTCCTTTTTAAGCCTAGTGCTCTTTGACATCTTCATAAACTACTTGGACCCAGTACTGGAAAGAATACTAATTAAGCTTGTCAATTATAGTAACTTGCGAGGAAAGAAATTGAGCATGCTTTGCTTAGACAAGACAAAGATGAAATATAATAATCTTGAAAGAAGTGGTAGATCTGCAACAGAACAAGGCACTTTCTATCATTCACTGTAGCTTAAGTGTAATAGGCTTAAAATGACTAAAAACAAGATGTAGATTTCATACCAGGAAAAAAATTAAAAATCAATCTGCTAGAAAGGATAGTTAAACTTTGATTTCACAACCTACCAGAACTTTCAGAAACACCACAATAATGTTGATATATATTTTTCTACTTTGATTCAGTAGAAATCTCCATAAAACTATGTTTTCTGTGTTTAAAAAGATGAGGGGCCTTTGGACTCTATCAGAGTTAACTGTATTTGATCTGAATAGAAATCCACATAGTCACAAATCTCTTTTTGGACAGTGGCTAAGGTGGGTTCAAGGAGTAAGATCAGTACAAATATATTGCACTGTCCCTGTGGAATCACCCAAGTTATAAAACATTTGTGGCATACAGACCTTTGAATAAAGTGATCTCTTGTAGAAGTCTGTGCAAGTTTAAACCCCCTAAAACTAGGATTTTCATAAAGATTCCTCATAAATACCATTTATCTTACTTATAAGCTTTCTTTCCAGATTTTTTTTAAGAAAAAGTTGTGGAAGGAGTAAAGAGTTGTTTGTTAGAATGAGTAATTCTCTGTACAGTAATTCTCTGTATCCAGTCAGATAGCTGTCAGATATCCAGTCAGATATCCAGTCAGATATCCAGTCAGATAGCTGTCAGAACTGACACTGACTTTTCTTTAAAACATGAATAATAAAAAGCTTGGGTGAAAATGTTGCACTATTTCATCCTCCGTCTTTACGGGTCAAGTTTTCTGAAGCTGTTATGAATGAATCTTTGTTTCTACTAAACAGAGTGAAGCTTAGGGAAATCAATAAACAAAGTGCTCGTTACCTAATTTGATATAAATAAATATCAAAAGGATCTCTGGCTAACTTTTGGGTTATGCCCTATGTCCAATCTGAATTTCGCCTTCATTCCCTTCCCTAATGAACTATCATTGGTCACCAGAGAGAGGAAATCAGCACCTCCCACTCTGCTGCCACTCTTGCTTGCTGTCTTCTCTTCTCCAAGCTGAACAAACCAAGTCACCTCAGCTACTTCTTGTAAGTCTTGCCTGTGAGACCTTTCATCTTTCTCTGGACATACTGCTCAAAACACAGCAGAGCGGGACAATCTCCTCCCTTGACCAGTTGGCAATACTGTGCTGGATGCCCCCCAGGACACGGTTGGCCCTCCTGGCTGCCAGGGCACTGCTCACTCAGATTCAACTTGCCATTAACCCAAATGCCCAGATGTCTTTCTGCAGCGTTGCTCTCCAGCCTCTTGTCCCCTAGTTTGTATGTATTATTAGCACATCCCAGGTGGAGAATGCAACACTTGATCCTTGTTAAACTACATGTGTCTGGTGATCATCCTGCCCTGTAGTCTTTTCGGATCTCTCTGCAAGATCTCTCTAACCTTAAAGGAGTCCACAGCTCCTAACAGTTTAGTATTGCCAGTGAATTTACTTAATGTACATCTAATTCCTGTGTCCAGATCATTCACAAAACATTACACATATTGCATTTTGTGCAAAGCATACTGTCATGAGCATCCAAAGGGCTTATGCCAAAAACATAAACCTTTTGGTTTATATTCTTCCAATTGAGGAAAGCAGGGAATCACTTTCAAGAGATTTCAGGATTAAAGAACCTCCTCTGTATCTCTTAATAAAATCTTGAACTTATCCATTCACCCTGATAATATCTTTAAAAAATCTTTAAGAAATCTCCTTGTTTTATCATGTCTTACAATAAGAATGTTTCAAGATGTAATTTAAAGAGTGCAAGTCACTGAGTGATGAGCAACTGTGCACAGAGAAAAACCACATAAAAAAAAAAATCACACAAAAATCTCACCACAGAACCAGGTCAATTTTGCAGGGGTTTAACAGTTTAAAATTTGGAACACCTTCAGCAATAGTACGATGAAACAAAACATCTACAGTAAACAGCAGTCTTTCCTAAAACTATGAAGCACTGCAGTCACACTGTGTCTTTTGAGACCCAAGTCTTTCAAATGGCTTATATATTAAGAGTCCAGTTTAGAGTTACATAATATTTAGTATTTTACCAAAGGCTTATCTCTGCTTCACCACAGGGTGATCTCACAAAAAAAAAACCTGACTCAACAGTTGTAATCAGCAGTCTTAACAGCAAGATGTTGCAATACTATGTTTTACATTATTATATTAATGTGTTTTAAAATGTATAGTGTTGAAGTATCACACTAAATGCTAGAAACACTGTAAACTTTTCTTTATTTGTTCACTGAAGTTCACACAAAACATATTAATTCAGTTTAAAAAAAGTCTCAACACAGAAGGCAGTAGTTTGTTTTTTTATTTGTAAACAGTAAAGCACCTCCCCAATTAAGTTCTAACAATTCTGAGGAGTCCACAGTGGCTATATTTACTTACAATTTAAAATCAGAAAAAAAATAAAATTAACATTCCAGATTACTGTAGGAAAAAAGTGTATACCACACTTAATGGCATACAAGATTTGTAACAAGCAAAAAAACCCCTGTTTTACAAGTAATCTCCCTTCCAAATAGGTTCTTATTTTAGTGCAGTTAGCACTCTCTCCCCATAGGCTATACATTTAGAATCCTCTATATACAAAAAGGTACAACAAATTGGTACATTACTTATTGCAAGAAATTAAGGATGCCATAATATACACAAATTAAATTAGCCCCCCCCACTTGCATACCCTCTTGCTTCTTATTTCTCCCATGAAGCAGTCTCCTTCTCTGGTTCTAAGATTAAGTTCTTTCACTGAAAGGCACGTACTTCTCTACAACAGAAGAAACAGATGCATTAATCTGAAATGCCCTGTTTCAAGGGGAAATTTAGCCTACATTTTTGAAGATTAAACATTATGAAAGAGCCAAGAGAGACAAGACGTTTTATTATTAAATTTGCCTGCAAAAGCTCTTAGTTACCATAGGACTGTGAAGCAAAGTGCCACAAAACTGCATTCATTTAAACCTTCCAAATAGAGAGACAGCTCATTGATGAAAATAAAAAGGGATTTACCATGGTGAACATATTTTTGAACTTCCAAGGCTCCCGAGTTCCTACTGAAACTTTGGTAAGTCTAACAAAAACAGAGTAAGCTCTTTTCCTTGCGCCTTGCAGCGTGAAGCAAGTAGTTTCTGTGTGAAGTCATTTAATGAGGATTGTAAACAACTAGTGTGATATAACTTTGAAAAACAAAGACGTGATATGAGTATACCGTACCTCAGTTAACATGTATGTAAAGCTGTATTGTGAGAAACCAAGGTTTAGAATTTCCAACTTGGACATTTAATAGTATGCTATTGAACAAAATGACTAAAAAATCCTGCTCAGGTAAACTGCCCCAAACTGCAGCAGCAGAGAGATTAGGGGCATGGTGATGGTAACAGTGGGAGTACCCTTAAACTGCACCTGTGTTACAACAGGGGGCACTGGGGACTTTTTTTTTCATACATCTCTGAAAGAAAATACTGGATAAAACTGTATCTGGACACCAGTACACTACTACCGTGATTTTAGGACAGAAGCCAGTTTCTCTGCCTAGTCTTGGAAAGGTCATATAAACTTATCAGCTAGCCCAGAACTAGCCTATAGGAATTTCTAACATATGCATACTGTGCTGTAGACCATCACCTTAAAAAAAGCCTGATTGTTTCAATCAAGAAAAATGAAAGCAGAGTGGATACCACAAACAGGTCACAAAGAAATAAAAAAAAAGACATCTATAATTTGATGTCAATAACAAATTTATATGAACATGTAGATTAGAATTTCCTGCAACTACGTTCAGTTTTTTAGTGCCTTCTATTATGAGTTATGAGGAAAAGAAACTTATGCACTGAATAAGCAAATTGTTGATGATAAGTTAGGCAAAAGTGCAACTGTTCTTTACTCAACAAAGCACTAAATCCAAAAACCACTAAGGGCCTCTCTTTGTTGTTCTCTAATCAGTTGCTCCAAGCCTGACTATATATTTATGCTACCTTAAAAAACCCCATCCAATCCTTTCTCTGAATTACTGCAAGCGTCAGGACAAAGTGTAACAACATCTCCTGAGAATATCTGAGTATCATTTTCATCAAGTTGTCCTCAGCGACTCTTTGATAATTTACATATTTTGTACTGCCTTTGGTCATTCTCACTTAAGCAGTGACACGAAGACTGATTACTAAGCTTCAATGCAGATGCAAAAGACTTAGTTGAAACAAGGGGAAATGAATTAACTTTAAAAAGTACCTTCAATTAAGGTTAAAAAAAAAAAATTCAAGTACTCTCTCTTTCAAACTTTCCTCCCAGCAACGCCCTTGCCTTGCAAAATTTTCACAGCACTTTATCAAGCTGTTCTACAGAGATTTGTGGCGTGAATTCACATTGTTAAGCACTGCTTTCCTGCTGCACATGAACAGTTTCAAAATAAAAAGTAACTCTTATGATTTTAAGAGCTTCTCCCCATAAAGGAGAACACCACAAGATCTCAATATACAGAAACAGAGTATATTCACAGTCTTGACTAAACATAACTGAAGCCCAACTTTTTTCTCAAGTTCCCAGTATCAAAATAAGGACTTTGATAATTTAAGCACATACTTTCTCAGCGATATTGAAACAACAGTTTAGATACTTCTACAATTAAATACTCAAATGAATTTTTTCTCTCCCTCAGACTGAAGTGTTTAGAAAAGTACAAGGAAAAAAAAGAAAAATCAGAAATCTGCTCTGAAAATTGTAATTGTACAATACTATTTGTTAATGATGACACTATTATTATGACGGTACTTCCTACTAAAGAATATACTTGATACTCCTGCAAATAAACATTTATAAAGCATATCATGTTAACTGGCCATCAAATACCTCAAAGTCTAGTCAGTATGCTGAATTACAACAGAAGAGATTTAAGGAAGACATTGAGGGAATTCCTGGATACAGTGTGACAATTATACTGGAGAAAGACTAGTAACATGGGATAACTATAAGAGCCACATGATTCTGTAATACAGAGGAAAGCTAAGTGTAGATATTCCAACTAGTTTATTCTAGTGTGCGGTGGAAAAACCCCAGAAAGACAGACTTTGACTTATGAAAAAAAATTAATCAGAAAGATTCCCCCTAAGGAGACAAAGTTAAAAGAGACTGAACCTTTCACTTCAGTTTCCAGAACTGCACCCAATGTTATTTCCTGACAAACAGCAGAACACCTTACTATACCAATACTTCTAATTCATTTGAGATACCATGTATTGCATCTGTTGAATTGTTCTGCTTGAGACTTATTCAGTCTAACATTAAACAGCGTGATTCAACTATTTGCTGTGACTGGCAGAATTCATCATTTATATCTTCTGGTACTTGACAGTAGTCCTCACTATGAAAATACTATCAACTTTTTTTACTCTATCTTCATATGTGCAGTGTGGTGGCAATTACTCAAAAAGGAAAACTTTTAAGTCTGAATTGTGTAAATTTATGTTTGAATTGATCATAATCTTTAAGTGTAAGGACAATATGGAAATAAAACCAAACTTGAAGACAATAAGGAAATATAACAAAATTTTCCTCTAACTATGTAGTTGCAAAGAGTGACCTAAGAATATGAGCCTTTAAGTGCAGCAGTACCAAATGTACAACTTCGTTCAAGATCATCAACTGCTGACTACTTTAGCAATGAGAATGCAGAATGAAGCAAAGCTGCTTGAAGCAGAACTCACAGGTGAAAATACGCAGGAAAACCTGAGGAGCTTCAAAACCAGAAAAAAAACCTAAAAAAAAACTAGGAAAGAGAAAGGTAAAAGCTAGTTGTTGACTTTAACGTTAAGCTTCAATAATGACACTGTATTTTTAACAAAAATATCCTACCTTCCTCTCCATTTCTCTGGAATTCACATGCTGAAGACAAATGGTGCTTATCTTCTTGCCCACTAAATTCTTGCCCATTTAAAATTCAAGTGATCTTGACATCCCTTCTCCAACTATGCATACGAAACACAGTAGTGAGCTTTCTCAAAGAAACTGCTTATCACCCACACTCCTTCACTTCTATTGCTAGAAGTACATTTGGGTTCTAAATACTAACCTTCGAGGATGATTGGCATCAAATAGTGTTGTATCATCATCATCATCATCTTGCTCTAATGGGGTCAGCTCCATGTTTTCTATGTTTGTGTCCAAAACTCCGTATCTTCGGGTTTTTCTGTTTCGCCTTCTGAGCCTGAAAGGTATTTTAAAACATTTAAGTTACATGAATATTTCTCTACTTTCTACTTCAATAATTTAAGAAAACTATTCCTTAAAATACCTCTATATTGATATCTAGTATAAGTTTCTGAAAATTTATAAGTGACGTGTAAACACTCAGAGGGCAGACAATTTTAAGAGTCAACAGTTTACATGAAATGATTAAGGCCAATAAGAATGTCATCCGTAGTTTTGTACAGAATTACTGCATTGAATACAAAAAGCCTACACAGGCACTTGGCAGCTAAATGTAAGAGCCAAGTAAAAATACATGCAAATGTATACTTCTAGCAGGTCTAGCAGTGAGAAAAAATTGCCTTGTTACATATTCTCTATGCGGTTTTATGCATCTGTAAAGAACAGCTGATCAAATCAGAGAGAAATGAAACAAAGCTATAGCAAAGGTGTAACACAAGCCATGGGTGACACTGAAAATTTTTATTATAATTTGTGCAGTCTTTTATGAATATCAAGTAAAACACTGTTTATACCTACACTTCAGAATAAGAGAGAGCTTGTAGAGTCAATGCCTTGTATGCTTCACAAAACGCAGAAGGAAGAGGCAGTGACTCGCATTTCAGATTAAGGCACAGTGCTTATCACAGACACACCGACAGTTTACATCTGCTTTTCTCACTTTCTGGGGCTCTGCTGCACGGGCCCAGATCCCATGTGAGCCCACACACAATGAACTGTTCCATCTGGCTTTTCAGAACTACTCCTGCACACATGGAACAAGCCTTGCCTAAGATCCAAAATTCAGATCAGCAAACATTGTGTAGAGCCATCTGTTTACAGAATGCTGATGGTCACATTTTACCATTTTTCCTTAATGGGTTAATATGGAACGTTAATTGGTACTGTGAGTCAAAAATAACCTAAGACAGCCATAGCAAATGTTCAGATTGCAGATAATGCAAAAAAAAACAAAAACATCACAAAGCTGGCACAGATTTCTAGATTCAAACAAATCCTTTTGAAAAAAAGGATAAAGTAATCCACTGTGACACAAAACTTTCTCTATATACCAATTAGTCAAAAGACTACAGCTACAAGAATACTGGAGATGCTTATGCAAGATTCATGTACAGTCATAGCTATGACTCTAAAGCAGTGTCCTGACTTTTAACAAAATCTAATTTGAAATCCTTTACCCTGTGACTGTTTTAGAATACAATTGTTCAGTTGGAAAGGACCTACAATGACCATCCAGTCAACTGCCTGATCAATTCAAGGCTGACCAAAAGTTAAAGGATGGTACTATGATATTGTCCAAACAACCCTCTCTCTAGGAAGCTCTTTGACTACCATATTGGTAAAGAAATGCTTCCTGATGTCCCATTTATACCTCCCCTGGTGACCCATAAGGTTGACCCTCAGGCCTTCTTTTCTCCAAAATAGACAAGCCCAAAGTCCTCAGCTGCTCCTCACAAGAAATGCCTTCCAGCCCATCCACCAGCTTGGTTGCCCTGCTCTGGTCATACTGAAGTGCTTTACTATTCTTCTTAAATTGAGGGGTTCATCACTGCACACAATAGTCAGTGGAAGGCCACACCAATATTGAACACAGGGGGACAATCCCCTCTCTTGACTGGCTTGTTGTGCTGTGTGTGATGCATCTGGGATGCAATTTGCCCATGTTGACTGATACTGAGATGACCATCATCCAGCACTACCAGATCCTTCTGCAGGGCTGCCCTCCATGCTAGTCCGCTCCCAATTAATACTTGTGTTCAGTGTTATTCTGTTTCAGCTGCAGACTCTAGCATTTGTTCTCATTAAATATCATGCCACGGGTGATTGCCCAATGCTCCAATCCATCCAGAATCCTTGAGAAAGCCAACTGCACCTCACAGTTTGGTATCATCAGCAAACTTGCTAATTAAACTTGCACATTAAACTCCAGCCTTCAGATAAAAATATTGACCAGAATCGGCCCTAGAACTGAGCTCTGAGGAGCTGACTGGCTGCAGCTCTTCACTACAACCCTTTGAGCCCTGTCATTCCACCAGCTCTTTACCCAATACACCATGAACCTGCTCACTGCACAGCTTGACAACTTGTCTAGGAGGGTACCATGAAGGACAGTATCTAAAACCTTACTAAAATCCACAAAAACTACATCTACTGTCTTCCCTTCATCCACTGAGCAGGTCACCTGGTTGAAAGGTTGCAAAAGAGCCCTGAAATTTTTATGTCTGATAGCAAGACATATGTATTCATCCCAAGAAAACCTTTCAAAAAACAGAGATGTTTGTACTTAGACCTTCTATTTCTTATATAACTGTTGCAAAAATTTTTCAGCTACAAGTTCAAATTCAAAAACGCGCACTTTATCTACTCCTAATTTCAAAGCAAGATGCAGCAGAATTACAGAATAACGTGAGGCTTAACCTTCCTGTTTATGGTGGCACCTAGAAGACAGTACCACAGTTTCAAATGCAGAACTGCCAACTTCCTATTGCCAAAACCGGAATGTCAAGGAATTACCACTCATCCAGAAAATAATGGCAGTAGATGAGAGTTTTCCTCTTCAGCTCCTGCAATGACAGGCTTTTATTTACTCACACCTCCAAATCCAATGGGCTCCTGTTAGGAGAAACACTAACACTGAGAAGTGCTCTTATCTACTCCTACTCCCTTAAAAAAGATTATGACGTTTCCTTTTAAGATATGATAACAAGATATGCATCCTACACAAAAATAAGACTGAAGGCTTCTCAAGAATGACCTGTAAGAGCTATGGAGCAATCACAATATCCCCGTTTACTGTGTATGCTTGTACATGCCACACACCACCTTTCGACTGCCTTTCTGGAATAAGTGATGCAAATACCAGGCACAATAATCACCAGCATAATTAACTACAATGAAAAGTACATAGAGAACTTGCTGCATAATTAATGTGCTTTATGCATAACCACACATTTGGGCCTTGCCTGGAAGAGTTCCAAGTTAAAACACGACAGAGACAAGTAAAACTACAAAGACAAAAAAATACGGTCACAAATGGTGTACTTAACTGTATGAGAAACACAAAGGCAGTTGGCTGGTAGTGCAAGCTTTTTAAAGGCCCTTTCCATAAAAAAGTACAAAATAGGTAAGTTTACTGTGCAAGAAACCATAAAAGAAAGATGTTTACTGAGAAAGACGGGGAGAGGCACAAATTCGGCAGCTTAGCGGGTCAGAAATTTGCAAACAGGTCACAACCTGCTGGAGAAAGTACAAAATTAAATTCAGGTGGGCTGATGGACGAAGGCCACTTGGGGAGCACAGGAGGGGGTCGGAAAGGCCCAGCACTATTGCACTCCTACCCAAGCCCCACCGAGCTCCTTCCCACCTACACGGGGGAGGCGGCCGCGGAAGCTCCCCAGCGCTCCTGCCCGAGTTTCCCCCAGCCGCCCGCCCGCTCCCGCCCTCACCGCACAGTCCGGATCACGAAGTAGACGATGAGAGTGGCGCTCGCCAGCACCAGAACGGACAGGGCGCGCTGGGTCATGGGCTGGCCCTGCTCGGGAGGCGCCGACACCTCGGCCAGGTGGCTGCTGCTGCTGCTGCTCCGCGTGTCGGCCCCGCCGGCCGCCTCCGTGGGGCTCGGCGAGGCGGTGGAAGCGTCCCGGGGCCGCTGGGCCGCAGCCTCCCCGCAGCTGGCGAGCAGCAGCAGCAGCAGCAGCCCCGCCAGGAGGCCGCGCAGCGCCCGCGGCCGCATCTCCGGCTCGTCCCGCCCGGCGCGGCCCCGCAGCGAGGCCGGGCCCCGCCGCCTCGGTCCGGCCGCCGGAAGCGGAAGCGGCCAGGGCTGCCCGCCCCGCGGGGAGACTCCATGGATTTCGTTGGGACCCGCCCCGCGGGGGAGACTCCATGGATTTCATTGGAGATACCTTTTTTCTGGGAGCGGCCAATGTTGCTCAGGGGCTACTTGGAATGTAACCGGATTTAAAGCAGATTTTATTTTTTTTTAACTGATCCCCCTATTTTAGCCTACTTCTGTCTACGTGCGAAAGAATGGAAATTTTATAACTGAGTTAAATGAAAGCAGGAAAATTCCCAGCGTGACCCTCCCCGAGGCTGTCTGGCGGGAGCATTCCTAGCGCCAGAGGCTGTCTCTGCTGGGACCGAAGCCCCTTGACGGCGGGCGGTTCCAGTGATGAGATTGGAGCCCCTTTGGCTCTCTCCAGATGCCCGAAACCAGCATACAAAGGAATACTCCCTAGTACTCACAAAGACTCTTAAAGAGTCCTCCTTTGTACCCGGTTTGCGGGCATCATTCCCCATCTAAATCCCACACTGTCGCACCAGGTTTCCTTCCCGCTTCGATGCCGGGTATCCCATGGCAGAGTCCCAAAATCTCGTTCATTCGCGGCGCAGTCACGCGGAAACAGCCTGAGCTGGTGCCTTCGATGAAGGACCCCTCAACAAAGGAACTGCCTGTTATCCCCTTACAGTCCTCTCCCTCTCGAGTCCTCTGCTACCGATGTGTCTCCCAGTGTCCATCCACCTGCTGCCACCGCCGGTCTCCGTGCGCTTCGTGCTCCCACCCGCAGCTTGACCTGCATCTCGCACTGCAGCTGCAAACCCTGCTGCCTGCACCAGATGTATTCCTCGACAACGAGCAAAAGGAAGAGTTGGGAAAGGGCCTGAAGGCTTGGACTCCAGTTTTTAATTCAGATGTGGTCCAGTGTTGGAAAGACCACGACAGGGTTGTGTCTGGGCGGATCACAGGGCAAGGTGGTGGAGAAGCATTACAAAGCTTAGTGGGCATTCGAGTACAGGAGACAGGGCCCTGACACAGGGTAATGCTGTCCGCAGAATGACTCTGTCATAAAGTTTACTGTGCTTGTGTCATGTGTGTTCTTAAACTAAGTGCTGTTCTGATAGGAGAATCCTTTTATAGTAGAATCTGTTATTCGATTATTTTTGTTCTCTCTTTTTTTTTCTGTTTTTTTTGTGAACAGTAAACTACAACAAGGCTTTCAGGGATCCCATGTGCATAGAGAAGGTGAAATCCACATTGCCAGTGAGCTCTTTCTCATTTGTCACTATGTTGAAGGGAATGGATAAAATGCCAGAGCAGCAAAGAAGCTTTGTATAGAAATATTATTGCAGTTGAAATAATAACCAGATTTTTTTTTATGAGCAGACTTGTTATCACAGAGGCCTTAAACTTACTGGTGTATCAATCATATTGGGTCATATAGAATCACATATAGGTAATGTCAACAGTGATTAGTTAATTTATTAACAAGCTAACAAGTTTAGCTGTTAGTTAACTGTGAAAACAGATTCAAGGGGAATGTGGAAACTGTAAAACTGATTTAAATAGCATATGAGCCTTTAAACTATCATCAGTAGTACATCTTCTCTTGAAAAAATGTAGTCCTTTTAATGGGAATAGACTTTCAGATTCTTTGAACAACAGTTTTTGTTGAAGGTGCTGGAGAGATGGAGCATGTGAATAAACTTTCTTGATAGCTTTTACCATGGTTTATAACTCTGATAGGCTTGACTGATTCAGGTCCTGCCACTCCCAATCAAGCTGCTTCTACCCCATGAATTCCCTTGAGGTATATTTTTTCCTGACAAGTTCAAGCAACTTCCTTCCAGCACAGTGATTTATGACAGAGGAAAGTGTCATGTTCAAAAGTCAAGGAGGAATACTTTTTAGAATGTCAGTCGTTGATGTTAAACTGTCCATGACTCCAAGAAGTATTCATGACTCATGGACTGTGTAAAATGTAACAGTGCTGAGTTGCTCACTCAGGGTGATGTGGCAACATACTGCATGGTAAACCGCATGTCAGATGCAAAGCATGAGGGAAAAAGAAAAGAGTATTGCTAGAGCAATTTGTGTTCCTTATTTTGAAATAAAAATAGTTATTAAAGTCCTTGTATATTTGTTGGGGTTTTGTTGTTGTTTTTTGTTTGTTTTAATCATCAAAATGCATAGATTTGTTTAGTATTCGAGTCAGGTATAAATAAACTTCAAGTTTGTATGCAAAAATGTGCTTTGAGAGAGCTATAATTCATTAAATGTGACATAACTTTGAACCTGCATATGGAAATTGATTTGACAGTCATTTTTACCTGACTGTTAGTAACGGTTGTCTAATTTACTGGTTGGAGACAAAGACAGGAAAAAGAATTTAAAAACCTGTGATGTTCTGTGATCATCCTGGTATACAGCAGCTTTTGCAAGATGTGTCTTAGGGTTATATTCCCCCATCTGAGTGTAAACTGTAGAACTTTTCTCACTTACAAAAGAAATAAGGAACTTTGTATCTTACACTCAAAAGGTGAAAGAACTTGAGTGCCTGTGAAAGACCCTGAGACTGCTAAATTGTCCATTAAAATAATGGAGCTTACTTGAGTTTTACCTTTGAGAAAAACAAAATTGGCAAAATTTTTTTGAGTTCCATTAAGCAGGCCACTCAGATGAGTTGAAACAGCAGAAAAATTACTTTATAAGATTATGTCAGCATTAAGGATGTCTTGGAAGGGGTCTTTTCATCAGGAAATGAAACAGTGATTCAGAGAAAGACACTTGGAAGCTCTCTATTTTTGCTTTGTCTTGTTTTGCTAGTTCACCTAAAATGTCAATGTGTACTTCCTGATACTTATAGTAACAAAGGGCACCATACAGAGAACATCTCTTTCCTTTTCTCTCAGCTCTATTAGTCTATCTGTATTACAGATTATTATGATTTGGAAGGGACCCACAAGGATCATCAAGTCCAACTCTGAACTGACTGGCCCCTACAGGCACCAAACCCACAACCTAGGCATTATTAGCACCATTCTCTAACCAACCAAGCTGATGTCAAGTTGTTTCTTCTCTGTGAAGTCCTTGTGGAAGGACTTTCAAGTGATCTTGAAAAATGAAGACATCAGAAGTGGCCACTCTTCTCTGCTCTAATGGGAGCCTACGTGGGTGCAAGCTGCCTGCTGTCCCTGTGAGCCATATTAAACTCCTAAACCCCGAATAGCACTATCCAGTTCTATAGGTCTCCAAACCATGTTCTACTCACTATTATTTATGCTGAGGACATCTTTATCCAAATATCTCTATACTTACCCTTGCGTAGATAAGAAATCTTTTTGATCAATCAATTAGAAAAAGCTCAGTTTAATCTTTGTCTCTTTTAATTACTCCTCTCCTGATGATATGCAAACTACTTAACTACAGACTGTTGCAAAGGATTGCAGAAGAATATGTTCTGCAGAGGATTTACAGATACATTTTGAAAAAAAAATGTGCATAATTTTTCTAAGAAAAAGAAAAAAAGATGCATTTTACATTTATGTACAACGAGCTCTAAACTGGTCCTTGACTACTTTTTAGAATGCAGCTGAGTGCCTCTTTATGTTGTTGCCTTTAAAAATCTAGCTATTATGTCTACATAATTGTTATTTGAAATGTCTTCATTAGCTCTGGATAAAACTAACTGAGATATTGTGTTTAAAGAAAACTTGGTGAAAAAGACAGTGTAACTTCCTGAACATAAAAATGATGCCTAGAATCTGAAGGTAAAGAATCTTTGCAAAGTTTGAGAGAATACTATCCAAAACCAGAGTTTGAATGGAATTCTGATGCTGCACACAAATGTTCCCTGGAGGAGACATGGAATGGCACTTCCTGTACATGTACAATTACAGAGCCAGAGACTAATGTGTCTGGCACCATTGAAGTAAAGCTACTCTATGTTGTCCTTGCCATGGTACTCCTGCACAAAATGATCATCATAGTTGAACTCATCAATTATATTTCTGTGTAAGTTTTTGGCAAAATGCTTTGAAGGGACTGGGAAATCTCGAGATGTTTAGTATTATGTTTTCATGTTTACCTTTTGTCCTTGTAGTACCAAAAGGCCCTGGCAGGGCAGTACCAGGATCAATTTCTTGTGCTCAAGAACATGAAGTAATTAAGAGGACAAAAGGATGCTGGAAAAAAAAAAACAGAAAAGTGGCTTATGCTTTTTGTTTTAAATCATGAACATATACTTAGGAATATATCACAAAAGTTTAAATTCCTTTTGGAGTTCGATTTTGGGGCACTGCTTGCTCATAAAATCAGTGCATTTTATACAGTCTATATTTTGCTTTCTTATTTTAAGCAGTGGAACAATAAGAGTCAACAATAAACATTGCGCTTTTATTGTCCTTTTTTAAAATTGAGTTGCCAGACAAAGTCTGTTTTTATTATAACAGCAAGTTGCTGAAGGTAGTCAAGCTACTTTAATTTGTTTCAAAGAAGAAGTCATTTTATATACAGCTATAAAAAGTCAGTAGTTTATAGCAACAATAAATTTACCTAAAGATTTTAAAATTGGTTCCTGTTACTGGTCTGAGCGAGTGTTTCTTTGGCAAGTTTTCATCTACAGCAGTGTCTTCTGGTATTCCAGTGGGCAATATTTTTCTTTCATTTTTCTCAGATTTATCTTTAGATCCAACAGTTTCTGGCAGAATTTAGGCTGTTTACCTATATATGAAAGCTAGAAGGGGTCACAATTTGTATCATGCATTGTTATGGATGACCTTCTATCATGTTGCTCTGCTTGTTTTTCTTTAATTGAATTCATCCAAACCTGTGGTACCTAAAGATTTTGAGATTATGGACCACTGCAGCCTCTTCCTCTGTCACAGAGAGACCCTGTAAACTTTCCAGAGGTGCACTGTTTCTTAGTTGAAGTAAAACATGTTGCTACTAAACACTGTCTGCTGTGGTGCTTCCTGAAAATCTGCTCTCCTCCCCAGAAATCACAGCTATGTCCTGGCCAAGTGATGAGCAAAAGGACAAAAAGTAGTCCCAGCGGAAGGAGTCACTGTGAGCTCAATATATATGAATCATTCTCTTGACAGCAGCTCATTTCTTTTCCAGGCTGCTCCAGTGTACACAGAGGCTCACTTGCACAGATATGCCACTCCTAGCAAAATCTGTCTGCATGATACACATGCTTCATGCACCCATGGTAGTCCTGTCCATTCCTGGAAACACTGAATATTTTCTGTAAGGATGAGTGGCCTGTGGCCGTTTCCTGATGCTTTAACAATGTATGATGTCTGCTGTTGAAAAGTCTTGAAGGTAGAGGCTTCAAAATAAACAGTACTACTTACCACTTGGATTGCTTCTTAAAAATCTAATGTATCCATTTTAGAGATTTATATTTATGACTCTCATTAGATGCCAGAAACTTACTGATAATGTGCACACACAAGCAGTCTCTTGGTTTGCATGACTATTTGCAACTTAATATTACATGTTCACCTGTTTCTGAAAATTTTGTGTTTTGTTGCTTGCATTCTTTCTTGTAAAAGCATCAAGAATTCAATATTTTGGTGAATGATACCAGTGGGGAAGTATACTTTAATGGACTCCCAAAAGATGATTTTCATGAACTAGGAAAAAAAAGGCAAACAAAAAATAAAATCTCTGAAGTTTTTTTGTGTGTTGTAAACATTACCAAGAAAAGGCTTGTTTTAGGAACAATAAAAATGAAACAATTAAATCAGTTATAGAAATCCATTTTATTTCCTCTATGAAACTGTGGAATGGTGGTACCATGATTCTCTGTTTATAACTGTCTGGACTGTTTCCAAAGTATGAATTAATTCTCAAAGACTTAGATTCTCAGTATTATGCACACACCTAATTTACGTTAAAACTCCTAAGAGTAGGTGCAATTGTACTTTGAAGATGGACAGAGTTCATTATCAAATTTTACTGTAATCCTTGAACAGATAGTGGTCTTAAAAGACTCAATTGGTTTTCAACATAAAAGTGAGTGAGAAATATTTTCAAATACAGCTTACACTGATGAACTAGGGTATCAAGAAACACAGCTGTACTTTTATCACACCTTACTTTTCATCTTCAAAGACTTTGAGTGAAAGAGGGAACAGAGCATGTTGAGGTAACAGTGAAGATATGGAGAATGCTTGTTTGTTGATAACACTTATTGTTACATATTTGGAGGTGTCACCTCTCAACAGTGAAATGCAATACAGACAGAAAAAGGATTTTTAACCAGTAACCTTTTGTTGAGAAATAAAAATTTAGCAAAAGTGCGTGTGAAGTGTGCAAGATGCAGCCAGAAAATAGAGCCTAAAGAGTGCAGAAAATTTCGTAATAAGGCCTGTTTAGACAGTACACAAACACTTAGATGTACTGTAAATCATGGGTTTCTAGAAGGTAAAGCAGCAAGACTGTCTTGCACATCTACATTGTGTTCTTTCACTAGGTGGTCATATCATAGCAGAAAAGAGAACCTACAATTGCTAAAACCAATACCTACAAAAATTTCAGTCCTAAATTATGTGATTAAATGCTGTAATACTTACAGTAATTTGTTATGTGAAATAAATTGCTATTGTGAGCTTCCTCTTCTGTGTCAGCCCTTTTTATCATTAATGGTCTTTCCAGTATAAAAGAGTCAAGAGTGGTTTTGGCAATTTTTCTCACTCTCTTTAATGTACAGGTTCCTTACAGACAAATTTAAAATGAAGCTAATGACAGATGACATTGCTAAATTAGGTTCTTAAGTCATAGCACCCATCTTTTCCCTCCTAAATAGATTAGCTATGTACTTACAAAAAGTGGTGCATGTGAATGAACACATTAAAAATATAGTCTCTTATGTGCAATTTTATTAAAAAGTGCCTCTCAGAAAGCTTCAAAATACCTTTAAAATTGTAATGTCTTTGTAATCTTTTAGTATCAGGTAAAAATACTGATTCATGTATTTGAATCTGGTACTTTATGATAGAAAATTAAGCTTTCAGTCCTTTAACTATTATCTGCCAATTTTAAATGAATGTTGTAATGCCTGTTTTTTCCGATGTAAGAGATCATGTGGTATCAGAAGAGATGGGAACTACTAGCCTGTCAGCCTGACCTCTATGACTGGAAAGATCATGGAACACATCCTCCTAGAAGCTCTGCCAAGGCACATGGAAAACAGGGAAATAATCCAAGACAGTCAGCACAGCTTCACGAAGGGCAAGTCCTGCTGGACCAACCTAGTGGCCTTCTATGATGGAATGACTGTATCAGTGGACAAGGGAAGGGTTACAGATGTCATTTATCTGGACTTCTGTAAAGCCTTTGACATGGTCCCCCCCAACATCCTTCTTTCTAAGTTGGATTTGTTAAGTGGACTGTTAGACGCATAAGGAAGTGGCTGGATGGTCACATCCAGAAGGTAGTGGTGAATGGCTCAGAGTCCCATTGGACAAGTGGTGTCCCTTAGGGGCCTGTCCATACTGTGACCAGTGTTATTTAATATTTTCATCAATAACATAGATGAAGGGATCCAGTGCACTCTTGGTAACTTTGCAGATGACACCAAGCTGAGTGGTGTAGATGACACACCTGAAGGAGACAGGATGACATGCAGAAGGACCTGGATAAACCCAAGAAGTGGTACCATGGGACTCTCATGAGATTTAATAAGACCAAAGTGCTGCACCTGGGTTGGGGCAAGCCCCAGTATCAGTCCAGGCTGGGGAATGAACAGATCAAGAACAGCCCTGCTGAGAAGGTCATGGGGTCCTGGTGGGTGAGAGGCTGGACATGAGCCATCAATCTGCACTCACAGCCCAGAAAGCCATGTGTGTCCTGGGCTGCATCCAAAGCCATGTGGAAAGCAGGTCGAGGGAGGGGATTCTGCCCCTCTGCTCTGCTCTGGTGAGACCCACCTGCAGTGCTGCATCCAGCCCTGGAGTCCCCAGTGCAGGAAGGACATGGACCTGTTGGAGCAAGTCCAGAGGAGGCCACCAAGATGATCAGAGGGATGGAGCACCTCTCCTATGAGGAAAGGCTTAAAGAATTGAGTTTGTTCAGCCAGGAGAAGAGAAGGCTTTAGGGTGACCTAATTTCAGCCTTCTCATACCTGAAGGGAGCCCACAAGGCAGATGAAGAGGGACTTTTTATAAGAGCATGGAGTGACAGGAATGGATTCCATCTGAAAGAGAGTAGGTTTAGATTAGATATTGGGAAGAAATTCTTCCCTGTGAGGGTGGTGAGGCACTGGCACAGGTTGCCCAGAGAAGCTGTGGATGCCCCATCCCTGAAAGTGTTCAAGGCCAGGTTGGATGGGGCTCTGAGCCACCTGGTCTAGTGGAAGGTGTCCCTGTCCTTGGCAGGTGCATTGGAACTATGTGTTATTTACAGTCCCTTCCAACCATTTTATGATTCTATAATTATGATGTCAGTAATTTCCATTGAGGTCCCCAGTGGTCAAAATGCAAGCATAATTCAGGCTGCTGGTATGAAGTGAGCCTTCTTGCTTTCCCAGCACTTTGATGAAACTCCATACAGCTGCGGATTCTAGCTTTGGAGCATGGAGGCTGAAAAACAAGAATGTTACTTTTTCCTTCATTTCTGCTTATCTTGCTCCTATTTCCTTGCAGGTGCTATGTCCTACAAACAAGAAAGTGAAAAAGAGTATAAAGTCCAAATTTGAAATGTGCTTCAAATACAATAATATATTTGTGCATGAAGTTCTAACACCTCTGAAAAAGAATCCACTGCTTTGTGATGGCTATACGATAGCTACGACACTGTATGGTTTAGGGTTTTTTTAAAGTGAGGGGTTGAGTTTTTCTTTATAACAAGGAGCTCCTCACTGCATTACCTTAAAAGAATTGCACACACCTGTAACAGACAGGTAACATACAAATACGAAAAATTATGTTTCGCCATTGTTTCTGCCTGTCAAAAACTTCCTACCAAAAATTCTGTGTCAGTTTTCCACCAGAAGTTCTCACCAGGATTTTCCCACTGGAGTTTTCCAGCCAAAGGATCCTGGTATTGTTCATGGTTATCATATCTCTGCGAACATCTGAATAGGGCTACGTGCCCAGAAACCACACACAACCTCCTTTGAATACTATAGAAGATGAGGAAAAGTTTGGGAAAAGCAGGGAAAGAGGAGTGAGAGAGAGAGTTGGCTATAGCAGCTAAAAATCTCTTCTCCGCCTTGCCCTCACCTTTTCTTCTGCCACCGTAAGCTGCCTGCCATTACCAGAGACTGGACTTCTGCCGTCTTGAAGTGGACTGAGACCCACCGTGCTACCTGCGTGACTTTTTTCCACCTTGACCATATTTCTGAGGGCCGAGAGGTGCAGACCTCTCTGCCTGGAACACTGGCCTGGGACACAGCCCAGTGTGAGCGGCGGAGAGGAGCACAGCCTGGCTGCATTCCAGAGAACTAAGACCCTCTGCAGCTAAAGAGATAACATCAAAGACAGCAGAGACTGGAGGAAAAAAAAAGGCAAAAAACTGCTTCTCTCTCTCCCCCCCCCACCCCACAGACCAGCTGGGACAGAAAGGTAGTTTTGATGGTAATCTTTTCTCTGCTTCTAAAAGTAATCTTAGTATTTTCCAACCTTTTCTTATTTTTTCTCTTTCTCTTTGCATCTCTTAGCAATTAATAAAAACAGTTTTGGTATCAACAGATAACTTGTATGAGTTTTAATTTTGCTCAAGGGAATATTCAAATCTAAAAGTTCTTTCTGCAATATTTAAGCAGATCGTAACAACACCAAATAAAGAGCCTTTTAAATATCACTGAAATGTAACAGCATAAAATATCTTCTAAGTAGAATACTTTTCAAAGACTGCATTCAAATTGAAAAACAAAAACAACAAACAACCCAAAACATAGAGCATATTAGAAAGGCACCAAGAAGTCTTTTAGGCTTAGTTTTTATTAAATAGGTAGCAAGTAAATCAGCTACAACAGTAGCTTTGACTGCAATGCTGCCAGGTGTTTTCTATTCTCAAGCACAAAACTCTGCTTTGCTTTTGGCAGAGTTATTTTGTCTTAAAGATTATTAGCTTTTTAGCTAAATTTGGGGGGCCCAAATACCTTTTATCTTCGCAGCTGCCAGCTTGCTGAGAGGCAGTCATGTTTCACAGAGAAGAACCTGCAAACAAATTGGTGTATCTGCACCAGCAAGGCCTAAGAATCTTGTTGGGAAATCCAGCTGGCACCAAGTCATCTGCAACACTGATCTTCTTCATATTCTGTGTGATTCCAGTTTTCAGTGCTTCAAAAAAGGAAAGATCAGAAAAGAAAAACAAACAAACAGAAACCCTAAACAACAAAAAAACCAACCAACCAAAAAAAACCCCACCCACCGAACAAACAAGCAAATCCAACCAAACTAACAAAACCAAACCAGGGAAGTAAATGAGACACCACTGACAAATGGGTAGGAGGGAATTGTTCATTACAAAGTAAGTGTTCATAGATTATTCTGTTAAATAAATATACAGTGGAGAAATTATAAAAATACCATTATTTGTTGTTGATACCCATGGCTGTTTAAGGGTGGTAGGAATACAGTGTACTTACTGCCCTTTTACATAGCATATCAATATGTTTCTTTTCTAGCATGATCTGTGAGAGGTTCTTCTCAAAGCCAGGGTTATTAATGAAGGAGCTGTGCACGAGATCTTTCCAAAATTGTAGCATCTTTTCTTATCAGTCAAAGTCCAGGAAAGGATTTTCAGTGGAAACTCTCTCCATCATAGTTATTGTGTCCAGCTCTCCACAATATAAAGGATCTGAAGAGTTTTGCTTTTCCCTGTTTAGCAGCAGTCAGAGGATTGAGTACAAAACACCATGCATCATTTTTCAAAATGGTTTTGTTTTACTATTTGCTATTGACCTTTTAGCAAAAAAAAAAAAAAGGAGCTTTAAACTAACTGATCCAAACCAAGGAAACACATTAATTATTTAGAAATTCTCAAGCCTATGTTTTAGAAGAGTCCTTTAAGACAACTTTTTATTTCCTTTTCAGTTTAGGATATACTAAAACCTGTAGTTTTCACAGGAAGTTAAAAGTGCCACATAAATGGCAGTGGGGAAGTGTAAAATATAAATTGCAACTACATTGAACTGTTTACTGGGATTCCAGAGATCTCGTGATATCCTTGTATTCAAACAAAGATTAAAAAAAGAAAAGATTTTACAAGATAGAAGTTTGTTCAGTCACATTTTTAAAGGTTGTAATTAAAAAAAAAAATTTGGATACATTTCTGCTACTTCAAAGAAAAATATCAAAATACTTAGATCATAAAATGCTCCATTTTCATTTGGTCTAAAAAAATCCTGTTTTATTTTCATATAAAACAATCATAATGGAATATTCTATTTAAAATATTCTTCTGTGCAATCTTACTAATTGCAAACACTTTGTAATTGTCACATTCTGTGTTTCTAAGTGCTGTTATAAAGCACTATCTTCTGCATATGTACGTATTTTCATGATTGTGCTGATCATAATAAGATCATTATCAGGAACTGCAAATAACATAGTTTTCTCTAGCACAGCAGTTTGGTAGACATGATCTACCTTCTTTGTATAAAGAATTAAAATCAGTAGAATAAAGAACTAAAACTTAGGTTTATTCACAAAAGGGGATAACTAAACATTTGAAAAGCATCACAACATAAACAGTAAGGTCCTTGTCATCTCTAAGTTTATGCACAGAAATATGTTGATGAAATGAATTGACTAATATTTCACTATCATGGATATTCCTTTAACATTATGCCTAGAATTTAAGTTACCTGAAGTTTAAAAAAAAATTGAGTTTGCTATAATATTTGTTTCTCTCTAATACTTTAAATTGTGAAGGTTGTCCATTGTCTTTTATCTTAGATATAGTACCAGATTTGAAGTGTCATCAAGTACTATGGTCTCTTATTCTGTAGCTTCTTATTGGAAGTTACTCTTCTACATAATTATTTTATTAAATCACTAAGATAACTGTGATGCCCTGAGGCTACTTTAACAAATCAATCCCTAAAGCAGGTGTGGTGGTTTGGACCTTGGTTTTTCCCCCAGAGGCTGAAAAGTGGTAGACCCCAAGGGGTGGAAACCCCTGGATGTTTTGAAGTTTTGCCCAACGGGCGCTCCTGCAAAAATGTAAACATATCACAAGCTCACCGGAAGAGATGAGTTGTAGTTTGGTTGTTGTTGGAGTGGTGGCCATGTTGTGAGCCACGAGGAAGGGGCTCTGAGCCCCTCGGGGCCTCTGGGGCCTCCCAGCCCCTGGCTGGGGGAAGGCTACAGAGACCTGGAACAGCCTTAGACTGGACTAAGTGTCTGTAGTTATGCCGGGAGATGTTTTTCTCCATGGGCGCAGAGCAGCAGCCGGCACTGACCAGAGAAACAGTGGCACAGAGCCAGGACAGATAAGGCCTGAACCGGAGAAGCAACAGAAACATGCAGCATCGCAGAAAGGACTCCTGGAAAGGGAGAGAGAGAGAGAGAGAGTGAGAGAGAGAG